>NW_027286841.1:847500-1422500 GCF_022747635.1 Hetaerina americana
TACAACCAATCGTTCACTAGGGTATGTGTTAAGGAACAACAGTGACTCTCGTGAATCGCATTCACATACACACTCAGGGTTCGCAAGGATATCCCCCATGCCAGGGACTCGTTGTGCTGACACTGGAATAAAAATCAAAAAGAAAAGGCCCAAGTCCCCGTTCGCAATCACTCGGGTGTGTTAGACCGTTGTGAATCCCACTCACTCGCTCGTTCAGGGAGCACAAGAGTTCCTCCTATTCCAGTGACCCGTAAATCACACAGAAATAACAAAACGAAACAAAAAGGACTTCCATAAACACGCAAACACCCAATATTGAAGGAAGAAGACTTCTCTGAATAGGCCTCCTTGGCAGGGGAAACACTAGGTGTCACGTTTTCTCTAGGCACTTACCTACCTCCGATACTTAATTCCTTGTTTTTTTGACTTCTTAATGAATAATGTTTTTATAGTGTCCAAGAATACATATAAAGAGCCAATGCAGGGAAAACTGTTTTTTTCAATCTTTAAAACCCATCCATCCCATCCTATATGAAAATATGTACATGTAAATCTAATGTACCTATAAATTTGATTGAATCTTAACGAAGCCCAGACAATTATGCATTGTTCTATGGTGAACAAATCTATCTATCTACCTAACACACAGGAAAAGGATGTTCCCCAGGATTCCGTTTGGAGTACAAAAAGTTTTGCGCTTTTGCGATTGACGATATAACGAAATGCTTCAGTGCATTCATTTCAAAATCTCTGTTCCTCGACTAAGGTACAATTATTTTCGACCTGCAAGATTATTCGGTGCGACGTGACTCGTGCAAATGACATTGGACAAGTTACTTGGTGGTCCCGAGGGAATGACTTTCGGTCCGATACGAAGGCAATGAAGCGTGTGCATTTCCACCGCTTCGGGGTACACCAAAGGATCTCCGACTCTGCGACTACATGGGAAGGATTTCCTTTGATCGATTTCCAAGGCATGCTATTCAACCAACCCACCAACTTGGCGAAAACATTAAAAACTTTACAAAAGATAAATATTTTACGTTTTTCAAGCCATTCGACGGGAGTGTATGTCATACTTTCACCGAACCACGCAATTGTGCACCCAAGACTTGTTCAACTCTCAAGTACCTGGGCGAAAAATGCATTTACGACCGCTGACAATAATTGAGAATACCTGGCGGCAGACAGTCGTCGGTGCCAGTAGTCAATCAATGTCTGAGTGGGCTGTAGAGAACCATTATTGAACAACACTTGCAGAAAAACACTGGCCGTAAATTCTACATGAGGACTCATTCATGCTTTAGTATTGTTTGGTAACCTCCAATCTCAAATATATATATAATAGATAGACCAGTGTAAAAAGGTCTGCTGACATCTGTTTTCATAAATTTATGGCCAAGTATTCTCTTAGACACATCAAATGATGTTTACCTCTCAGTGAGCCCTGCATGATTGACACCTCAAGCAGATATAAACTCACTATGGCACTGGATACCATGATTTGGTGAATTTTGATGTCAGTGATTGTTAAAATAATTCCTGATGAAGAACTCTGATCACATTCTACACATGCACCAATTGGTCAAAGCCAGAGGAGAACATGCTATATTGCTGTTGCATTGCAGAGTCCTCAATATAAAGATTGATGCAATCTGTGTAGTTCAAGTAGCTGAACTCTTTGCATTCTAAATGGGCCAACTACAATGCTACACCATTATTCCTTGTTTCTTGCATTCAATAACTTCTCCAGTTTTTTCCTAACCTATTCCACAACTCCAATTATTTAGGATATTCAGTCCTCTATTGTATCCATTAGTAAGAGGAGGATAACATCATTGTTCATGTAGCTTACCTGGTCAGGTAGGAATGAATGGAATCAAAAAAGCTGACCCACTGGCTAAAGGTGTCTAGAACGATCACCCTTCTACCCCATTGCTAGTGACTACACTAGCTACATTGAGGGGCTATGAATCCACACAAAAGCAAAGGAGTCATAGGATTTGGTAATTAATAATTGTAATAAGCTATAGATCATAAAACTTTGACTAATATTCACGTGACACAGTTCTGACATTAAGACCAATTCTTCAGGTCCCTAAATGAGAGAGAATACTTGGAAGAAAGAGATTCAAAATACTTTTCTGAGTGAGTGGCTTTAAGGTAGATAAATTTAATGCTGAGCAAAAATCTTAATCTCATCCGAGAATATTGAAAAGTGGCCACATTTTGACTCAAATATTTTTGATGAATATGACTTGAATGGCTAAAAAGCCTGTCTGACCGTTAATGGAATCATGGCCAAACAAACCTATTGTATTCCAGTATCAACGACTTTAAATGATATTATTTATAGCGTGCATTTAATGTTAAATTCACTTTTTCAGCATAAGTAAGTGAAGTTTGGAAGTTCTTCAGCCTTCATTCAGTAAGCAGAGCTTTGGAGCTGAAAAATATATTAAAATGTGTTCCTGCCATCTAAATGTGGGTAGGTCTTCACATAAATTCATATTTTATTATTTGATAATTTAATTTTTTTTAACTTAGATACATTAGCTTAGCAAATTTCAGGAAATTTGATCATATTTCATGTCAACTCTTCTGAAATGTACATAAGTAGTATTTATATACCAGATTACATTGGACCACATGTTATCAATTGATTTTGCATTTTTTTGGAAAGTAGATTCAGAAAATATCACCATATTAAAAATAAAGAAAATAGTATCAGCAATAACTCTACATTCTTCCAAAGAAGTTGAATTTTATGGTTGGAGAAATATCACTAGTGTTGGCGTTTCGGCATATGTTGAATTTTTTACTTCTCACAGTTGAAATTGAACCAAAATTACCAAGTATGTCACCACAGTTGCAGCCATCTGTAACATAGAGAGCAATTTTGAATCCTTTTCTCTAAACTGAAAAGTAAAAAAAAACTTCTTAGCTTAATACTTCTTGAGATAAATGTGCCTTTATTTTATAAGTGCCGCCAAAGAATTTGCGATAAAAAATCAGCATGTTCATTATCCTGTAAGAAGATTCCTTATTTTATTTGAGGTTAAATTTTGACTTGTATGGAGTTGGCATTATGTGAGTAACAAAATAAGTCAAAAGTCTCAAATTAATGGTTTTGATAAATAATTAACTTTAAGAAGTGATGTATAATTTCTCTTTCTTGGTATTCAGTTTTCCCCTAGTCATGCCAAGTCATTTAGTGGCCATGAGATATCAGTATTTTTATAGTAAATTTGACACTAAATTTCTGTAACATGTTCAAATCACTTCTAAATTTTTAATTGTATCTTGCATTCTGGATGTATATTGCATTTCAAGAATATAAATCATGATTTTCTTGGATACAATCCAAGTGCTTTTGGTTCTTTTAAGCTTGAAAGGTATAAGTTTCAAACGAAAGCTCTTGTGATGCCAAACCAACAATATGAAACTGGAGGGACGAATGCTTATAAAGTAAATCTACGTTATTTGATATCTTTAGTTGTCACACCTGTGTGTGAAGGGTCTGACCTCCTGAGGCACCATGAACATTACCAAGAGTTTTGGCTCATCTGGCATTATAATGTAAATTGCAGAAGTACAGTGAAAAATTGCTAGAAAGTATGCATGTGAAAATGTAAATACTCCACATCCACTAAATCTGGGCTATACTGAATATTCCCCGGTTAGCAGATGATGTAGCACAATTTTACTTGAAACTCCGGGGAGAGGAAATAGACTTTGATACAATCTGGTGTGAAATAAACCATTAAACCACAGTAATCAACCTGAAGGTTGGTTTGGCAGGTGATGGTAGAACTCACCTAGCACTAAGCCCTATACAACATGTGAAATTCTCACATCTGGGTAAGGGGGTAAGCTCTTTCCTCTGAATCTACTGTGGTTTCCCAAGAAGATCTGGTACCCAAAACATCACTCAGTTTTTTTTAAGCTGAGGGTGTCCAGAAGCATTTCTGGAAATCAAACCCAGGTCCTCTGGTCAGTAGCCCAGTGCCCTATCCACTAGGATACCCTGCCCCCTCAAAATAAACCAACTTACCAAAACATTTCTCAGTGCTCCAATTTTTATATATTGTAGTTCTATGGTTCCATATTGAATCTCAATGATGTCGTGTATTCATTAAAAAAAATTGGTGATTTGATCAGTGAGGACTGTAGTTTAATCTTCTCCCTGTTTTTAAATGCTGTGCATGCCATTGTGAGTATCCTAAAAGGGCATGAAAGTGATTGCCTCTCTGTCAGTGTGGATTGGTGAGATTTGGGTCCTTAGTCTATGTCCTAAGTCTACCAAATCAAAATAAAAACACAAACAATACCCATGAATATATTACCTGAAGTATGAACTCTGTAATCATCACAAGAGGCTTACAGATTTTCTGTGGAATAAGTAATTCAGTGCATAACTTAGAAGATAACTTTGTCTACTTTATTTGTTATATTAGTTAATGTTTATGTTAAGACTAGTGAGAATAGAGTTTGTCCATTGTGCACATGGCATTTGTCACTGCTGGATAAATCCATAATTGGGTTTCAGCTGTTCAACATTTAGGTGGCTGAAACATAACTTTGAGGGTGTAAGAAAATATTTAACCATATAAAACTATAGGGTGTAATTTCTAGGCAATCAGACAAATTTATTCACTTGCCCTACTGTACTTTTGTCATAAACAAGTTGGATCTATTAGTCCATGTTGATTCACTGGACAGTGCAGTAATGGATCCAAATAGATCTAAGGGGTAGTATTTGAATGAACATAATTACCGATGTAAGTAATCTGTTGTCCAAGGGGAAGAATCCACAAGCAGTGAAGTGAGTCTTCCCATGCAGCAGCTGGAGAGAAAAGCGGTGAAGCTGTAAGGTGAATGATTATCACTGTTATTAAAAAATAATACTGATATGAACATTTTATTTAGCCATAAGACAGAACATACAAAGCCATTTGAAAGAATAGTAAACCTAAATAGTTGTCAGGGATACAACATAAATGAAGTGTTTCTCCCCACCACTATTTTGTTGAAAACTAAAAGGATGTGGTTAGAGCCTAGAAAAATATTTACCCATGACATTTCACCTATATTAATTGAGGGTAGTCTACCTGTCAAGTTTGGTTTTTAATGAACCCACTCCCTAAGCCCTGCTACATTTCTAATATTCAATTAACATTATATGCCAATTAAATAATTTAAAACCTGCATTGATGTGCAATGTATTTTTAAAGCTACACACCCATTGCCTACCTACTTCATTCAGTCCAGTATGCCATTACTTTCCATTGGGCTATCTTGTTTGCTTCACATTCTCCTTTTGAACGTATATTTATTCTCCTACCACTCATCAAGTCTTACAATTTACTTTAAAATTCTGTCAATAAAAACTTTTCATCATCCTTTGAAATACTCAGCATGTCCTTGTTTTTATTTCAGTAGATTTCACTACTTTCATCCTCCGCCACAGTCAACTTTCAAATGCCTAAAAGGTCAACCTGCTCGAGTATGTATCCCCAAAATGTAATGGTTATCTCAGCCTCCCTCTTTCTGGAAAACCTCATTGATTTGTTTTTTCTCATTTTACCAATGCTATACCAACGACTCTTATTTTTTATGCAAAACATGAGAAGAGGCTAATAAAATGAATTATTTCACACAATTAAATAAACATCTCCAAAGTATAATTAAATTTTTTACCCAATAGTTAATAATTATTCAATTTAATATGAAATTTCCTCATGTGATATTCAACTATGGATTTTTTGACCATGTTCCAATTTAGCATAGCAGTTATCCAAAGCATTCAATTAAGAAAACCATTTCCATTCCATATTATCTCAATAGTTTCAGCCTCAACTTTGTGGAAGTTCATTTTAATAAATGAAAAAGAAACACTTTGTTCCAATCCACCACTTTATTTCAGGTACAACTAGTTTCGACGGATGTCGTCAGTACGGCGTCGTAGTACAGCGTCATCCTCGGATGACGCCGTAGCATCGAAACTAGTCGTACCTGAAATAAAGTGGTGGATTGGAACAAAGTGTTTCTTTTCCATTCCATATATTAATTTAATCAATCTTTTTTAACCTTCAGTCAAAACAAGTGTCCATTTTAGAACAAAAATTATTTCAGCAGAGTAATTGCATCTCACTAGTAATTAGACAGAAGCTACTGCTGGAGGTTTATTTCATTAAGCATATTTTATCAACGCAGCATGGCATTTCAAATGAATTAGACACACTCACCTCCCTCCTGGCCCCAATGCTCTTAATCTTCAGAAGTGCATCTGCAACCAACATTTCAGTCCGGTCAGCCTTCCAACACGATGAAATGAGGGGCATTATATGAAATTTGAACAAAAGAGGGTTGCATTGTCTTAGAATGGAAATAACCATCAACTTCCAACTAATCACATTATTTTAAACTAGTTTCATGGCTATGTTACTGCAGATAATAACTAAAATATAAGTACTATGGTCAATTGGAATATATCATTTTTATGGTGTTTAATTTTAGCACAATAAAATAGAATTATTACAATGCGCTAGAATGTGTAAAATAGCAAATTATCATGAACAATCACATGCAAAGTATGGTAGCAGCTAATTTGAAAAATTTTGTAAATCACTTTTATACAATTAAAACTCGATCTCATCTTTTTAATTCACATCATAATCTTGTCTATTGGGTGTGTTATTTTTATGGAGAGGAGGATGGCGTCCATGTGGAAGATTGAATAGAATCATAAGAAGGTGGGGGAGATGGCTGGACATTCAAACTTTAATAGTACGCTGGGAAGGCCAAGAGGTTGCGCAAAACAATTTCTTGGGTCTTTGACTCCCAGTATTTACTGACATCATTGGAAAATCGAGGTTTTGTCAAGTTTCCTCACTGGTAAATGACCTCAGAGAAGTTGAGGAACCTTTTAAACTTAGTTTAAGAACCTAGGGAAATCGTGGGAATAGGCAATGAAGCTGCATAGTTTGACCCAAAAAGTGCACGCCCCCTCACCATGACCAATGAAAAATTGTGGGGGAAAAGAGCCCAGGAGGAATCCACCTGCGAGAACATTCTTAATGGATTTAGGGCAGGGATATTGATGTCTGTGGTGGAGAGGGAGGGGCCTTGTATTGCCTCTTTTAAACAATGTTGACCAACATTTTACTGTGGTAAACAAAGGAGCAGAGTCACCCAGAGTAGAATCCAGTTCATCTATTATATTATATTGGTTGGGCTGAGGCCTTTCAAATAAAAGTAATTAATTACATAATGATGACCAATTTTCTCCATTTTTTTCCTCCAACCATTGTATAGTTTTAAACTTTTATTGGCTGTTTATATATATATTTATATATATATATATCTGCATGTTTTAATTATGTTTTAACAGTGCTTAGGGACTTCTTCTACAACCCTTCAAAATTTCTTTCGTATTTTCATTTTTATTTTCATGGATCTCATGTCTTTTGAAGATTTAGTTAGATCAAGTTAATGTCGATCTGGGTTTCCTCAATGTGATAAGGAGTTCACCTTCTGAACAAGGCATTATATGTCACGTAGGTTGGAGAATCAGGTTTTTGAGGATAAATGCTTCATTCATAATGCATTCAGAAATTAACACTCAAAAAATTGTTGGGAACCGCTGAGTAAGCAGGTAAAATTTCCTCCACAGAGTATTTTCTGAGTAATGTTTTATTATAATCGAGGCGTCTTTTCAGTTCCCTACGCTACCCCTTTAAATCCTCTCGTTTGAGATATCTCGTAACTCATTACGATGGCCCTAATGAGTTCTGTATCTCCCACCTAAGTCCAGTTTCGAATTGTCTCTCCTTTCGAAAAGCAAAAGAGTGCCACGGCCACCAACGATCCTAACAAGGATAGACAAACCGAAATGACCTATCGCGATGAAGTGGTTATACACACTCTTCATGACACAGGGAAATTGCGTGACATGGTTAAATCTGCATCAAACCCTCCGTTTTGTCAGTAGGGAGGGTAAAATAGGCCCCTGGGTAATCATTGAACCATTGTGTGCGAGGATTTAATATGTATTATATTTCAATCGATGCATCAAAGGCACGTCGATTTAGGGCGTTGAAACACTTGCGTTATTCAATTATCTTGTTTTCATTATTACAAATTATTCCCCGTCTGTGTCATAAGTCATTTCGTACTTCGACTTTTTAAATGTTTATTATTGTCTTTGAGACCGTACGAATCTTTTCTTAGTCTTTGCAGTAACAATTAGGTTCTCCCTTCAAAAATTGTTCTCCAATCTACATGATTGATGTCAATTAAATTTCTCAATCTACACTTGAGTTCTCACTTTTCACTTGAAAACACGATGTTATACTACTCACTTGATTTTAAGTATTTATTTTTCAAACAGTTTGCAGTAGCAATAGTCATGTGAACAGTCGACCATCAGATGAGGTAATTCGTGCAGTTGGAGAAATTTTAGTGATTAGGATGAAGGAAAAACTCTTGAGGAGAAAATAATGCGTGGAGAGAATCCCTGCGCTGGCATATTACTCTCCTTTCAAGAAAAAGATCTTTGGGAAAAAGCAGAAAATCTCTCCTTTTAGCGGAATCAGATAACGTGACTTTGGCAATACACGCATATGAACTTCCATAAATGTTGAACGGGGATCCCACTTTCGCATCCTTCGGAGTAAGATTCGAACCCGGGCTCACAGCTTATGTCGCCTGGATGCTGAATCAATTCGATTACGTCTAATTGTTTGATTTGAACTCTGGCTAATCAATATGAAAAGTGCGAAGTAATTAATGAATTGAAACATGCTGCAGTTACTATTTTCGTATCTTCCAAGTGACAACTACTCGGATTTAATAAATAAACGGCTGTGTATTTAAGAAGTATCTCCATAAATGGTATCATTTTTCCTTTTAAATTAACGTAAATTTCACATGAATTAAAGAAAATTGTTTCCAAATATAAATTATATTTTTAAATCTTCGCGCATTTTCAGTAAAATTAGTGTTACTTCACACTATTTTTCACACTTAATAATTACACAAGGTTTGTATAAAAAGCATCGATAAACATTTTTTCCTGGCGTGTACGTGAAGTGCTGAATTCAGAAAGTCGGTGAAGTGTGGTCATGGTCGCAGATTATATTTAATTGTTTTCCAATATGGCAGTCTACTGCTCATCCCAGCAGTGGGCAGGCCAACGATCGATTCCTCATTGTTTCCGGGGGTTGTTTGTTGCAGGGAGATTCCCTTGGGGTAATTTGGTTTTAATGAGAGGACCACAAATGCCATGGCGCTGCGAAGAATGGCACCAGCAATGCGGTCGAGACATTTCAGGCGTGATATGATGGAATATCATAATTGATTGAAAATTGGCCATTTTCAAAAAATATTTTATTGGAAAATTGCCAGTTTTTAATTAAAAAGGAAATTTATTTCGAATTGCCAGAACCGGGGAAGATTCGAGACACACTTCGGTAATTAAACAGGTTGTCCCATTCAGTGAAGTGGTAGATTAGATATATAGCTCTCGCAAATGTTTAAGCGGTTGGAAGAGAAAGAAGACACGGAGGACCTGTCCCTCGCTGGATCTCCCTTGCACTACTGGAGTTTAGTTTTCGAAAGACAGAGTAACTCAAAATATGAGACTATTCTCATTGACATAAAATCTAAATTTCAACTTCCTGAGTCTTTCTCACACTCACAAATCACACTTAGTCCAATTTAATTCACAATCATTTCAATTATTTACGAAAATATTAATACGTCCTCTTGATTGCTTTCGCTTTTAAAGCAATCATACTCTTCTTTCGAGGTGTTTCATAAAAGCAAGTATGTCCTGCACTTGGTTTTCGTCGTTGGGTGACCCTCATCTTTCGGGAGCAACTATTCTTTTATAATTTGGTACATATCAATGGCACATATGTGATTTGAAGAATATAGAGCAGATATAAATGAAGTAATTCACAACCAAGAGAGGCATAATGGAAAAATGTCCTCGGTACATTTTTAATGCGTAAACACTTTATGAGTGAATAGTATTATTTTTGACCAAACTTCATTTTACATCGATGCATTCTACCGATTTGCGAGTGCTCTTCTTTTCATTGTAAAATTCATGTACGGTATATCTTGTGAGAAAGCAAGAGTTTTAAATGAAATTTTATCAAATCAATGTGCCAAAACTTATCTAAAAGAAGGGTTTGTATAGATTAAAGCATACAATTGATGCAAATCCATTTTTCATTACAATATTACATTTAAATTAGAAATCAATTGAGTAAGTTTAATTAAAAAGTAGGTCTTATGTGTTAGATTATTTCTTATTTACGTTATTCATTTCATATAGGCTGCAGTGGCATTTATTTCCAGGATTTGATGATTAAAATGTATATTTTTCAAAACAAGACTTAACATAATTATACCTTCTCCCACACCAAGGCATTTCTTCGTAGGACAAGGTGCACATGCAAATGGCACGTTGTAACATCTTTACCAGCACATGATTAAAAAGAGGAAATAATTATTAAAGTCCATATAATTACCTCTTTGAAGCATGATTGACAATGAAACACCACCACTGACGCTGTTAAAAATTGCACTGCGCACTCCATCCATAAGTTGTGGGTGAATTTGTATCCAGAAAAAGTGCTCAATTCCAGGAAAGAAAGTACTGCGACGTATAAAGAGAATATGGTGCTCATTAGGCTCCGTGTCACGACAACAAACGTCGAAAAACCGTACACACGCTGAGTGTCCCTGTTCAGCGCAACAGTTTCCAAATGCATCCTCCTGAGATGCTTTATTTCGATCACCAATGTTTTCGATCCAAAATCATGGCGAAATGCAAATTCAGATGCCGGTACATCCTTCGTGGGATTTACCAAGTACTTTGCCCTCATATTCAAATCAAGAATGAACTCTCGAAGAAGGATAAGTATGTGTAACAACTGCCATTGCTGTAGCAAGGCCAAGCTGTTCCAAATCAACGACGAAAAAAATGCAACGACTGTTAGAGCGTGTAATTTATAAAATTTTATATAGTTAATTCGTTTTTGACTAATGTATAATATCAAAAGTATGCTCATATATTGAATAATTGTTGTTAAAGTACTCCGAAGCGAATTATGTCTTAAGTGGCGGCAAGAATTAAACGTTTTACCAGCTGAGGTCAAATGAACGAAATGTTTTCTAATAGCGTCATGTCTTGACACGAAGGCACAAGTACTCAGCGCACCAAACACAGTATCATAGACTCTGAGTGTAGAAATGAGAAAAAATCTAAGAGAATGTAACCAAAACTTAATTTCATGTACGAAGGACCATGCGCAAATACCCAATGAGTAGATAAGTGCAATAGAATAAAATACTGTGATGTATTTTCTATTACTTGAGTACATAGCCCAAGGTGCAAATCCAAAAAATCTATTGAGAAGTAGCAATGGTTTCGGTAGCCAATGGTAAACTTCATTTTCCCTTGTATATTGCGTTTCGGCCATTTTCTGACAAACGGAAAGTCAACTAGAGGCAAAAGTCGAGTGAGGAAGCATAAATGACCTCTTTACCGATAAGCTCCCTTATTGATTGGCATATCTCTTGCATTGAGGTCTCCGTTTGATATTATCTATCATGGGCAGCAACGGAAGTTGGTCAGGCACGTAATCTTGATAACGATGGAAGGCTACATGGTTTCACTCATTAAAATAAGTTAAAACAGTAAATATCGATACTTATATTCATATAATTATACAGAATATCATGTAAACTATTGCTTTGTGTTAGTATTTTCTATACAAGATCTTTAGAAAGTTTTGCAAAAGAAATTATATTTGTCATTAAAATATAAATTCGTACCTGTATATGAAATCTTTGCTTAACACGAGAGAGTCCCACCTGGGAGAGGGGAGCGAGGCTTATTCCAGCTACTGTGAACTTAGCATGCCCACTCTTTGCAACTCTAATTGTAATTGGCGTAATTGCCATTAGAAGAGGAAAAGAGAGGAAGGAAGACTTTGGGTGAAGAAGAGATGGAGGGTAAAATTCTTGGAGAAAAGAAGAGAAGTTAAAGAAGACTGACAAAAGATTAGAGAGACGATTCAGAGAATAATATGTGTATAAAATCATAAAGAAAGATAATAGATTCAAACACCTGTGAAGGAAATCTCAATTTATACAAATATGGTATTTTGGAGCACCTGAATCCACCACCTTGTGTGTTGGGATGCCAAAAGATAGGTTATTGGTTTATTTGGCTAATTCCTGTAGGCGTCCTCAACATCACTAAATCCTTGTGAAATTTCTGTTAACAAGTCTTCATGTGAAAGTATGTGTGGCAGAAGATAGAACCCTCCCCCCTTATTCGGTTGGATAGATTTCAAACCTCACTAGGCTTAGAATTAGACAACCTACAGGGTTCGTCCGGAAAATAAGTGTACTGATTTTTTCCGCCGCTCCAGGCGCGCCCAGCACCGCTCTGACGGGCTACGATTGGAGGGAGGTATGTTGGCAAGCGACGCTGAAAAAGGCAGTCGGCTCTGAGCTGTGGTGTAGTGAGGAGCTCTGTTAACGCGAACCTCCACGCTCGACCCACGTCACGGAACGCGATGCCGAAGTTTTTGGAGCAGCGTTATTCCATCAAATTTGCGGTAAAGCTTGGGAAATCGTCTACCGAAACTGTCGGTATGATTAACCAGGCTTACGGGGAGTCAGCCATGTCAAGAAAAATGATCTTTCGGTGGCACAAGATGTTCGTGGAGGGCAGAGAAGAGGTCGACGACGAACCACGGCCTGGTCGCCCATCAACGACACTCACCGACGAAAATGTGCGAAAAGTTCGCGATGTACTGAACTCTGATCGTCGTCTTAGTGTTCGGATGATAGCAGAGCAGTGTAATGTGCCAAAAACAATACTGCACGAGATTATTAGGCACCAATTACAGATGCGAAAAATTTGTGCAAAGTTGGTGCCGAAAGTGCTCAGTGATGATCAAAGACTCAATCGTTTGGAAATCGCGACACAACTTGCGGATCACTGCAAAAATGATCCACATTTTTTAGAGAACGTTGTTTCGGATGACGAGACGTGGATCTTTGAGTACGACCCGGAGTCGAAGAGACAAAGTGCGGAGTGGCACACCCCATCATCACCCCGTCAAAAGAAAGCTCGCATGAGCAAATCTCGGATCAAGGCGATGCTTATTGTCTTTTACTCTGACACAAAACCAAATTTTTTGTTGAATAGCAAGTTATTTGTGAATGCATATACTATTCTTAAATTTACCTATAATGCACTGCAAGGCAGTACTGCTTACAATTTAGTGCGTCTTCCTCAGAAGAAAAAGTAGCACTGCCAGGCAATAATACGTTTCCTTCTGAGGAAGACGGAGCTAAATCCCATTAAAATGATTAAGAAATGACGGGTAAGTGTCCTTTTTATATGTTCTTATATTGTTTGTTGCTGTATAATATATAAATATATATTATATATATATATATATATATATATATATACAATTTACCGTGTGAGTGTTCTTTTAAATGTGTCTATTCTTTTCTATTTGTGTTGTATTGTGTCAGCCCATATATATATATATATATATATATATTTCTTTTCTATTTGTGTTGTATTGTGTCAGCCCATATATATATATATATATATATATATATATATAAATATATATATATATATATATATATATATATATATATATATATATATATATTTATATATATATATATATATATATATATATATATATATATATATGGGCTGACACAATACAACACAAATAGAAAAGAATAGACACATTTAAAAGAACACTCACACGGTAAATTGTTCGAGCTTTCTTTCGAATTTCCTAATATTTCCCTTACTTGCAACCACCCCCGATGTAAAAGCTGTCTTCTTATTAGTTCTACTCCCCTCTCACTACATCCCCTCATTGCCCCCTCACCTCGTTCCCACGCTAATTGCCTGTCAAAAAATATTATTTATCTTTTGTCATGCAAACATTGCACTTCCTTATAGGCGAATGCATTACCCCCTTATCTATTCGAATGAATAATCACCGGTACTCCTGCAATTCTGCCTCCCTCTCTTCTCTTCCTATCCCTTCACACGCCAATTCCCACAACCTTTCATTCGACCAGTGTTTTGCTCTTAGCATCCTAGAATCCCTACCTGATTCAGCCACCAACATAGAGGTGAGAACTCGTGAATCCGCCTACATACTAGCTTTCCGTTATTTCAAAATTCCCACCCTTAACCGCCATCTTTAAATTCCCTCCCAGCATTCCCTCCACACCTCCCCTCCCCACCAACGCCTCTTTCCCCTCTCCGCAGCAACAGCATATTTTCAGTCTCACTTGAAGAAGGCCTCTGAGAGGGCCGAAAGCTCGAACAATTTACCGTGTGAGTGTTCTTTTAAATGAGTCTATTCTCTTCAATTTGTTTTATATAGTGTCAGCCCATTATTGTGCCGCTTGTGTGAGTTTTTCCTTACAATCGTTATATACATATATATATATATATATATATATATATATATATATATATATATATATATATATATATATATATATATATATATATATATATATACAGGGTCGCACCCAAAAGTGGTAGGACTGATTTTTTTACAAGAATTTTATTGACGATATACTGACGTCGACTAAATAATCTTCAAAGTATGCTCCTTGAGCTGCTACACACTTAGTATAACGTTGCTCCCATTCCCCGTACGCCCGCTGGAAATTTTCTTTGTGGATGCCGTTGATGACCCTCGTCGAAGCCTCTTGAACGGCCTTTATCGAGTCAAAACGTCGTCCCTTGAGCTGTATTTTCATCAGGGGAAAGAAGAAGAAGTCCGATGGTGCCAGATCGGGAGATGAGGGCGGGTGCGGCAACGTGGCAACGCCGTATTTGGCCAGGAGCTGTCTGACGACGAGCGCGCCATCTCAGAATTTTCGGCACCATCTTGGCGCACACCTTGCGCATGGCCAAATCCTGTGAAATAATGCGTTGGACGTTGGATGCAGACAGACCCGACTGGTCTGCAATTTCTTCACTGGTTAAGCGTCGGCCTGTGTTCAGCAGTGTCCTCACTCTGTCCACATTCGTGTCGGTTCTTGCCGTTGACGGCCGTCCGGAGCGATGGTCGTCTTCAACGAGCTCCCAACCCTCTTCAAACAATCTGTGCCACTCAAACACTGTGAAACGGCTTAAGGTAGTGTCCCCATAAGCCTGCTTGATCATATCGAGGGTCTCAGTTGCCGTCTTCCCGAGTTTCGCACAAAGCTTCACGGAATAACGTTGCTCTAAATTCAGATTCATTTTGTTTTTCGACGCGGACAAAAAACTTGCTTCACTAAAAACGGTGTCCTCACTCAACGACAGCCCGCAGGCGACTGAGGTTGGTGTCGGTCTGTTGCTAAGAGCCCCCTCCACCTTACCCTGCCAGGCAGATCCCCCTCCACCGCTCCGTTCGCGCCAGAGAAAATCAGTCCTACCACTTTTGGGTGCGACCCTGTGTATATATATATATATATATATATATATATATATATATATATATATATATATATATATATATATATATATATATATATATATATATATATATATATATATATATATATATATATATATAGTATATAAACATATATGTGTATATATATAAAAACATATATGTGTATATATATATATATATATATATATTGAGGAAGGCAATGGGAAACCACGTCAATTATCATTCCCAAGATTAACATGATGGACTATACAGAGATTTTGAGTCTTGGCAACTACGGGGCCCGGCCCGATCGGCCGTGTGTCGTGCCCAGCAGCGGGGGAGGCAAGGTTTCCTCGGTCGTCATCCCACGAAACCCTTGCAAGGGAAAACCGGCAGCAGCAGGACATAAGACGCAGAAGAAGAAGAAGAAGACCACTTTAGTTAGAATAGGAACGTGGAATGTTGGGACAATGATGAGGACAGGGAAATTGGAGAATGTTAAGCGAGAGATGGAAAGGGGAAATATAGATATTTTAATTCTATGCGAGGTGAGATGGAAGTATACCGAGTATTACTGGAGTAATAAGTATAGAATAATACGGCGGCTGGGACGAGAGCCAACAAGGGGTTGCCATAGTAATAAATGACTAAACTGACTAAATAAAGCGTAGTGAACATAGAGCAAGTAACGGATAGATTATTACTAGTGGAGATAAAAGCAGAACCGATGAACTTGGTTATTATTCAGGTATACATGCCACCGAGCAACCATAAGGAAGAAGAGGTCGATAGGATATACGATCAGTTAGAGGACATAATCGCGTGTTTTCCTGCAGGGAAACATTTGATAGTGATGGGGGATTGGAATGCAACGGTAGGCGAAGGAAGAGATAGTGATGAGGTATGGGACTACGGTATAGGCATGAGGAATGACCGCGGGGAGAAAGCAGTTGAGTTCTGCAGGAGACAGGGGTTAGTCATCACCAACACTTTGTTTAGACATCACAAAAGACGCAGGTATACATGGAAAATGCCAGGTGACTTAGAAAGGTATCAGCTAGATTACATTCTTGTTTTACACAGGTTTAGGAACACTGTGATAAATTCGCACAGCTTCCCAGGAGCGGATGCGGACTCTGACCACAATTTAGTTGTTATGAAATGTAGCGTCCGTTTCAAAAAGATAAGGCAGTGGCGGCGGGTTAGTAATGGAATGTAGAAGCATTAAATGGTTTGAAAAGGAAGAAGTACAAACAGGTGGTAGAGGAAATCATGGAGGATGGTAAAGAGCTATCGAAGAAAAATGGGAAAGTTTCGAGAAAGGGTTGTCTAAAGCCGCAAAAGACACTATTGGAACTGTTAACGCCAAAAGGACTAGTAAACCATGGATCATGGAAGAGACGATTACAAAGATGGATGAGCGGCGAAAATGGAAGAATGTAAATACAGAATTAGGCAAAATGAAGTACAAAGAATTGAACATTAAATGGTGGTGGGCAACAAATAAAGCAAAAGAAGCATAGTGGAAGACGCAGTGAAAAGTGACGCAGATGGTTTGAAAAGGAAGGAGTACAAACAGGTGGTAGAGGAAATCATGGAGGATGGTAAAGAGCTAAGTACTATCGAAGAAAAATGGGGAAGTTTCGAGAAAGGGTTGTCTAAAGCCGCAAAAGACACTATTGGAACTGTTAACGCCAAAAGGACTAGGAAACCATGGATCATGGAAGAGACGATTACAAAGCTGGATGAGCGGCGAAAATGGAAGAATGTAAATACAGAACTAGGCAAAGTGAAGTACAAAGAAGTGAACATTAAATGGTGGTGGGCAACAAATAAAGCAAAAGAAGCATGGTGGAAGACGCAGTGCGAGGATATGGAAAGTTTGCAGAGGAAGGGTGAAATTGGTGCGCTGTACAGGAAAGTTAAATCTTTATCGGGAAGTAAGAAAGGAAGATCAATGATAGCAGTCAGAGACGAAGTGGGTAAGATAACAGTGGACGCAGGAAAGATCCAAAAGAGATGGAAGGAATATATAGAAGATCTGTATAGTAAAGAACTTAGACCAATAAAGTTAGACATAGAAAAGGAACAAGACGTAGAGGAAGATAGCTTAGGTCCAGGCATACTCGACGATGAGATAGAAAGGGCATTAAGGGAGATGAAACTAAATAAGGCCGTGGGGGTGGATAACATTCCCGCATAACTATTAAAATGTTTAGGAAATTGTGGGAGGAAGAGGCTATATGGGTTGATTCGTAGTATTAATGAGGAAGGAATCTGGGCGGAAGACTGTGAGATCAGTTTTAGTTCCTATTCCAAAAAAGGTAAAGGCTACATCATGTTATGACTACAGGAGAATAAGTTTGATATCCCACGCAGCTAGAGTTGTTCTCAGAATCATAAACAAAAAGATAGAGAGTAGGGCAAATGATTCCTTAGGGGATGATCAGTTTGGGTTTGGGAAGGGGAGAGGTACGCGTGATGCCATTGCAGTAATGAGATTATTAATCGAGAGGAATATAGAACACAACCAGGAGGTATTTGCCTGTTTCGTAGATTTCGAAAAAGCATTTGATAGAGTGAATTCGGAAAAACTAATGAGTATATTGCAGAATATGGGAATAGATTGGAGGGAAAGGAGGCTAATCCACAACCTGTGCATGTCTCAGACTACTCAGGTGCGAGTGCGGAATGGAGAGTCCGGATGGGCAATGTTAGAAAGAGGTGTAAGGCAGGGGTGCCCATTATCACCATTGCTGTTCAACCTGTATTTACAGAAAATGATTAAAGAGGCATGGGAAGAACTGGAGGTAGGAATGAAAGTGGGCGGGGTATTCGTAAAATCAGTTAGGTTTGCTGATGACCAAGCTTTAGTTTGTCAGTCAGCCAAGGGGCTGCAAGCATTGCTGAGTGAATTGGAAATTCAGTGCGACAGGTATGGGATGAGAATCAATATTAATAAAACAAAGATTATGCGATTTTCTAAAAAGAAAAAGGCCAAGCTAAACATTGAAATAGGAGGGCCAAAACTTCAGCGGGTAGAACAGTTTACGTATCTCGGTAGTGTTTTGGACCAACACGGTCAAAGTAGTAGGGACGTAAGGAGAAGAATTGCGCTAGGCAAAGAGGCTTTCACAAGGAGGAGGGAGTTGATGACAGGGACTTCGAGTAAGGATGTTAAGAAAAGACTCGTAAAAACTTTGATATGGAGCGTAGCTATGTACGGTGCGGAAACGTGGTCATTGAAGCAGGAGGATAGACGTAGATTGGAGGCTTTTGAAATGTGGGTGTGGAGAAGAATAGAGAAGATGAAATGGACCGAGAAGAAAAAAAATGAGGAGGTACTTGGTATGGTGGGAGAAGAGAAGGGTTTGTTGGGAGAAATCCTATGGAGGCAGGAAAAGTGGATGAAGGGGGTATTGACCGGTAGCGGGATGTTGAAGGCTGTAATAGAGGGGAGAATGTTCGGCAAACGAGGAAAGGGAAGGAACAGGATAGGGATGTTGGACGGGAAGAAGGGAGGAAGAAAGTACTCAGAGATGAAGAGGGGGCTTGGAAACACAAAAATATTTATTTAGTAGCAGTGTCCATCCAAAAACCTACCTTAACCGGTAGATTACCTTATAATAATATACATACATACATACATATATATATATATACATATATATACATATATATATATATATATATATATATATATATATACATATATATACACATTCAAACACAAAATCCTGCCAAACAGCGAACAAATACTCATTTTTATCCCTGTCTAGGAAATTCCAAAGAAACTGCGGGAGATGTCGCAACAGTAACTTTTAACGGAGTCAATCGCTAATGTGCATTTCAATGCAACAGTTTCAGAGTGTAAAAATCATTCGCCTTGACTGGGATTCGAACCCAGATCCCTAAATATCCGGTCGAGTGCTTTAGCCACTTAAGCTACCGAGGCGTCCTCTTTAACTCTGAAATTTTGGGGCTTTTAAAGGAACAAGATGTTGTGACGAAATACCGTACATACAATGTCACAGGCATTCGTAGTCGTGCGCAAGGCGCCACAGTCCACGAGGTTAAAGCCAACTTTAAACACTTATGGTGTTTTCACTTTGACAAATTCCAAAGAAACTGCGGGAGATGCCGCAACAGTAACTTTTAACGGAACGAACTTTTCCTGTCTAGGAAATATTTTTACATTCGTGATCTGCTGGATTACGCTTTCCCCAACCTCTCCTGTGTTCGTCCTTTGTGGGTGTTCCTATCCCTTTTCCTTATATCTTTTTCTATAAAAATATAAATATATATATATGTATTTATATATATTTTATGTATACATTATATATAAGAGTTCAAGTCATTAAGGAGAATGACCGAAGAGGAGGAATTGTGGACACAGAAGAAATGAGAAAAATAATAAAGAACTCCATGCTAGGGTTTTGTGGAGTTGAGTATTTTGTAAGGAAGTGGCAAAGGGAGGAGAGACCTTCAATATGGTGGTCTAATCAGAGTTGACACCAAAGGTTGCCATGAAAATTTGGATATTATGGGGATGGGTGGTTGGCAGAATTTTGAGGGCATTGAGTAGGCTTCCATTGCAGGAGTGATATGGAAAATGGTTATTTCAAGGAAATGGAGTGTTGTAAAGCTTAGTTATTGATCAATGTTGTTTAGGAGGCTTATTACTTCCTGCCCTTTTTCTCTTCCCTTATATTGCATCTACCACATAAAATCCTTCCCTCTCTCGCCACTCCACCCCCCTCCCCCACCTGCAGACCTCTCTTTTCTTGTGCACTAACTTTGGTGGTCATACCAGTGCAAATTCAAATTAATCCCTTCTCAATTGATCAATTTCATGTTACTAAATTCGATTTCCTACGGCCTTATCTTTTTGAAACAGACGTTATTCTTAGTCCGCATCCGCTACACTGCAAATGGATACAACTGTTCCTAAATCTTTGCATTGTCATAATATCTTCTAGCTGATAGCTTTCTGAGTCATCTGGCATTTTCCATTAATACCAACGTCTTTTGTGATGTCTAAACCATGTGTTGGAGATGACTAACCCCTATCTCCTGCAGAATTCAATTGCTTCCTCCCCGCAGTCATTCCTTGTACCTAACGCGTAGTCCCTCACCTCATCACCATCCCTTCCTACCTTATGAGGAAAGGAGAACATTTGATAGTGATGGGGGATTGGAAAGAAATAAATGAAATTTTATCAAATCATGGTTCCAAATCTTATTTAAAAGAAGGTTTTGTACAGTTTTAAGGATACAATGAAAGCAAAACCTTTGTATATATCAAAATTTCATGTATATTAGAAATCAAAGGAGTAAGTGTATTAAAAAGTAATTCTCATGTGTTATATTATTTCGTTTCTTCGTTATTCCTTTTATATAGGTTACAGTGGCATTCATTTAAAAGATTTGATGATTAAAATTTATATCTTGCCTAACAAGACTTGCCATAATTATACCTTCTCCCTCCCCACCACAATGCTTTTTAGGACAACGTGCACATGCAAATGGCACGCTGTAACATCTTTACCAACACGTAATTAAAAAGAGAAAATAATTAATAAAGTCTATATAGTTACCTCTTTGAAGCATGATTGGCAATGAACCACCACCAATGACGCTGTTAAAAATTGCACTGCACACTCCATCCATAAGTTGTGGGTGAATTTGTATCTAGAAAAAGTGCTCAATCCCAGGAACGAAAGTACTGCGACGTATAAAGAGAATATAGTATGGTGCTCATGAGAATCCGTGTCACGACAACAAACGTCGAAAAACCGTACACACGCTGAGTGTCTCTGGTCAGCGCAACAGTTTCCAAATGCATCCTCCTGAGATGCTTTATTTCGATCACCAATGTTTTCGATCCAAAATCATGGCGAAATGCAAATTCAGATGCCGGTACATGCTTCGTGGGATTTACCAAGTGCTTTGCCCTCATATTCAAATCAAGAATGAACTCTCGAAGAAGGATCAGTATGTGTAGCAACTGCCATTGCTGTAGCAAGGCCAAGCTGTTCCAAATCAACGACGAAAAAAATGCAACGAGTGTTAGAGCGTGTAATTTATAAAAATTGGCAGCGATAACTCGTTCATGACTAATGTATACTAACAAAACTATGCTCATATATTGAATAATTGTTGTTAAAGTACTACGAAGCGAATTATGTCTTAAGTAGCGGCAAGAATTAAACATTTTACCAGCTGAGGTCAAATGAACGAAATTTTTTCTGATAGCGTCATGTCTTGACACGAAGGCACAAGTATTGAGCGCACCAAACAAAGTATCATAGACTCGGAGTGTAGAAATGAGCACAAATCTAAGAGAAAGTAACCAAAGCTTAATATCATATACGAACGAGCATGCGCAGGCACCCAATGAAGAGATAAGTGCAATAGAATAAAATACGGTGATGTATTTTCTATAACTTGAGTACATAGCCCAAGGTGCAAATCCAAAAAATCTATTGAGAAGTAGCAATGGTTTCGGTAGCCAATAGTAAACACTCTTTTCACTTGAATATTGAGTTTCGGCCATTTTCTCACAAACGGAAAGTCAACTAGAGGCAAAAGTCGAGTGAGGAAGCTTATATGACCCATTTACCAACAAACTTAATTATTGATTGCCACATCTCTTGCATTGAGACATCCGTTTGATATTATCTGCCCAAGGCAGCAACGGAAGTTGGTCAGGCATGTAAGCTTGAGGAAAATTGAAGATAATATGGTTTCATTCCTCTAAAATGTGTTGAAAAGTCATTATCGATAATTATATTTACTTATTTATTAAGGATATCGCGTAAACTGTTGCCTTGTGTCAGGGTTTTCTATGCAAGATCGTTAGAAAGTTCAGTAAAAGAAATTATATTTGTCTTTTAAATGGAAATATATGTATGTAATCCTCGCTTAGCGTCAGGTAGTCCCGCCTGGTTGAGGCGAGCGAAACATATTCCAGCTACTGTAAACTTAGCATGCCCACTCATTGCAACTCTAACAGCCGAAGTAATGGGTTGCAACAGAAGGTTTAATGGTATCAACCATAAAAACAGATAGGGAAAAGGCTCCTAGGAGATATTTTTTACCATCAATTATTGTGGGATGTGGTCGTGAAGTGCACATAGGAAAACCGAATCCATGAATTTGTAAACATTAGAGATCATTGAGCAAGACGTACTACGTATGTACTCACAGGTTATATCATGAAAATCATCGTGCACAGGAAACTAAAATACTAATATGTGGGGGGGGGATGTGATGCCACGTTTCGCTGAGAGGAGGCAAGTTAGAGCGAAGTGGAATCCTCCCACTGCCTCGGTGGTAGAATCCATGAGATGGACGGGTATATAAACAAATATCAAGCGAAAAATCTATGAAGCTTTAATGCCATTTATCACAACGAATTAACTACCTCTACACTTGCCTCAGTCCTCAAAAATGTAGTGCTGAGTGAATTGGAAATTCACAGAGATAGATACGAGTTGGGAGTCAATATAAATAAAACAAAGGTTATTCGATTTTCCAGAAGGAAAAATTCTAAGATAAACATTCGAATAGGAGGACAAAAACTAGAGCAGGTGGAATAAATAGTTCACGTATCTCGGAAGTGTTTTGGACCAACACGGTCAAAGTAGTAGCGACGTTTTAGGAGAGGAATTGCACTTGGGAAAGAGGTTTTCACAAGTAGAAAGGAGTTGATGACAGGGACATTGAGTAAGGATGTTTGGAAAAGACTCGTCAAAACTTTGATATGAGCGTAGCTACGTGCGGCGCGGAAACGTGGTCGCCTGAGCAGAATGGGAGATGCAGATTGGAGGATTTTGAAATGTGGGTGCGGAGAAGTTTGGAGAATTTGAAGTGGGCAGAAATGAAAGGAATATGATTAAAAATCAAAGCGCAGCCAGCTTCCTTTACTAGTTAATAACAAGGGATATAACAACTAATGTAAAGGATAACAATGACAAACCGACGTTGCAAAATATTTTTACCTACAGGTTCCTCTTTTTAACCAAACAATTATTAAACCCATTCGCGAATTCACGTTAAGAAATGTTTAAAATTGTTTGAAAGAAAATGATTATCAATGGGCCCAAAAAGTTACGAATACATAACCGTCCTTGCAACCTTCATCAACGAGGATTCGATACCTCAGATTGATTGACCCCGCGATAAGTGTGTTGTAGCAATTTAATTTTCCGCAAGTATAAAGGTATTTGAACGATATGTTATAGTTAATATTTGACGCGAAGAAATTGCGCTAAAACTGCTTACATCTCAACTAAATATTGCATCGTTAGATCATATTACCTTAATAATTTTTATTTCGTTGGACGCCTGGAAACCTCCTGTGGTGGATGTTCGTTTGATCTCGCTTTCCTAGGAGCTGTGTATTTTCACGTGGCCATGGTTCGGACCAGTGATACAACTTGACGAAGACTTTAAAATTTACCACCGCTCACACCTATTTTTCGAGACAGTAGATGAAATCGCGAAATCCCTAACAATTTGATTAATATCTACAAAATACACACGACCACCAAAGTTGAGCCTCGGTCGGTAAATGACTTTGAAATTTATTTCAACCGTTGTCGATGTTTTTTTCTTCTTCTTTGCGGCGGCGTCAAGAACGTTTAAACGTAGCGCCACCTGGGTTCACGGACGTTATTGTTAGGCTAAAACATTTCCCAACCTCTTCGTGGACCAAGGAGGTGTATGATACGCAACGTATTGATGATAGCAGGACAAGTTACGGTTATAATATTAACCGACGTCCAGATATGGCACCGGAAAGACGGCGTGCAATATACTATAAAAAATCTAAAATAGTTGTTTACGGATTATAATCGACAATACACTGGGCATTGATTACATTCTCTAATCTGACAACATATTTTTTCAGCCAAATATTCGAGGAGAGGAGAGTATTTTGTATCGCTGATTCACGGAGTTAACGGGAATACGACCAAAATTAATTCAAATATTTCAAATTTTGAAAAGAAGCTTTGTGAACTTGGCTGTATTTTTCCGCTTGGTATCGTTTCTAGCCTGGGAAATGTATATTTTTCGAGACATACGGCTACATCACAGAATGGTGCAATACTGACGGCATAGTTTTAAATCAATTTTAACAACAAGGATAAAAAATTAATATTTCCTGTTGAATTTTATGCTTTTTTTGGCAACCACTGGAAGCTGATATGTGATATTTATTCTTTCATTCATTTATTCCGCTATGATATCTTTAAATTGCACTTTCTATAGATGTGAATGTCAATAGTAGCGATATAAATACAATTTCAAAACAGTCATAATTCTTATGGACTAGTGCCAATTTAAATTTGGTATTTCCTCCACATATTATACTGTTAGGGCAAAAGAACACTTGTTCAATTTAATGAAAATATGTATACGAGAACACATTAATTTTTTTTTAATTCTCAAATTTACTTGAGGCCTTCCTTTATCGACCGAAATCATCTGATATTCAAACAAACTGTTAAAATTTTACTGACATGGAGAGGAAAATAATTTTAAAACATATTTTTTCCAATGTTTACTTGATTTTTTTAACGGGAGTGGCATTTGGCCTGGCATTCGCCCGGGGTGAAGGGAAGCACGTAAAAACTTCACGGGCCGCCTTATAATACAATTCACATGACATTAATACAATTTCATTCAATTTAATTAAACAAACAGAGAATATTCGTAGAACATGAACAATTTCAGATCATTACAGAAAGTACACAGGTGATATGTTTGTAAATTTGCAGTGTATTGATGTGTGACTCATGCGCACCGAGCACCACTCGAACCATACACATTCTCCCAAGTTAGTTATAGATGCAAGTACTAGTGCAATAGGCTAAAAGTTGTTATTTCTACCTAAAACCATTGATCTATCCGTTAGTTAGTTACCGATGCAATCAAACACAATACTAAATACCCGGTTCCATGCACAACACATTGTGTCCTGCGAGTGTTTCAAATGGTTGATGGCCAGTGTCCTTGAATGTGATTGTCTGAGTGATTGGAAGTGTGGCAGTGGTCATATATTCATCCATAATACATAGAACCCTTTACATGTTAAACATGTAAAACATTTCATTTACAAGATATATAGGTGGGTACAAAATCCTCCTTCCACGGATGGCTCTGTGCGTATCGTCGGCCCGGCCTAAAATGACGTCATACCATCAGTCACTACAGAGTCATGCTGCCACATACCTTTTTGCATGTGGGAAGTCTCAAATGAGTATACCATATGAATCACTTTGAGGTCTAATATGGTCTTATCTGGAATTATATTTCACAACTTTTATTATTCCTGATAAAATGGAATTTTCAAAAATTCATTACTGAATTTGGATATCTGACTTAAAAGTTACTATCATAGATACTGCAAAATATATTTTCAATCACCATGTTTTGAATAATTATAGTACAAAACTTGGAGGTTTTGCCTAACTGTACTATATAAGATAATATTCAAGTCTCCCCAAGTTTTCTATTTTGAAAACCATATCATATTACAATAAATATATTAGCCAACAAGGTAAAATAACCATTAGTATATATATATATATGTTTATATATTTATATTTATATATCAAAGTCACACATCAGGGTATATACATATATGTGGTATACGTATACTATATAGGGCATATATATATATACATATATAGGGTATGTATATATATATTACATATAAACAGGGTATATATATATATATATATATATGTATATATACATAGGGTATATATATATATATATATAAACACAGTAATCAACCCGAAGGTCGGTTTAGTAGGTGATGGTAGAGATCACCCAGTACTAAGCCCTATGCGGCGTGTGAAAATTCACACATCAGGGTATTCCTGTCGCTGTGCGGGTTATGGTTTCCCAGGAAGGCCTGGTACCCGAAAAATCACATAGCTTGGGTGGAGCTGCAGGTGCTCAGAGTGCCCGGGAATCGAACCCGGGACCCTCCGGTCAGCAGTCCAACGCTCTACCCACTGGACTACCGCGACCCACACACACACACACATATATATATATATATGCAAAATATTTTAGAACAATTCATTATTCATTTCAGGATTATCATTATGGAATAATATTATGATACAATTATCCTAACGAAAATGAAAATCTCTATCCTATTCTAATCACGGGAAAAATTAAAATTATTCAGCTTCTAAATCATAAATAACCAAATAAGGAAGTTGTTTGATCGACTGATCTTCAGAAAAATTTTTAAGTGATATCATACAATTGTTCAAATATGAGGTAAATAAAAGATATGGATAAGTTTAAATATATCCTCATGATCAACAGAAATTCTTTACCAGGGAAATAGATGCACTGGTGCTCTATTTCAGGGCAAATGTAGAGTTTTAAGCAAAAGTCTTTCAATTCACAGAAAGAAGGTAAAAAATTAGTTATTCTTTGTGATCATTTTTGTGGCCTTGAGTGCCAGATAGAAGTTATGGCTTGAGGAAATCTTCGGACCAAAGACGCGCGACTTTGAATTAATAAGAATTAAGGCTGAAAATGAATAAAAAATGTGCACCTTTCGAAGATGCAGAAATGTGTTAAAAATCTTTTAAACGAAATAATATACGATCAATCTCTAAAAATTGAACTTAAAAGGGTAGATTACATATGCTACGATTGTTTTTCAAGTAAAATAAAACATTTTTCAACTAAATTGTAGAAAATGCCTTTCTTATGAGATTATATACCACGGAATGGTAAGAACACCGATCCACGCAATAGAAGAGTCAATCACTTAGATGTGGAGCAAGAATCAGTCACTCAAAACAACACACATTAAAAATTAAAACTAATGGCAGGTATACACCCAACATTAATTTAAAGGTATTTTGACCATTATGTTCTAAATCTAATCCTATAATCCCTGTACCTCCTGACTAGGGTCCATCCTCCATAACAGGGCGTCCATTCTCCATAGAAGTGTGTCCATTCTCCATAAGAGTGGGTCCTTTGGTTTCTTCTATCTTCATTCGATGACTGGGTTGATCCATGAGTAGGCAGCTGTAAAAGAGCGGATTAATACATACAATAAATGCACTGGATGTGAGTGGTTCTCAAGATCGAAACTCAATCATCCATCACAGGATTGGCAGAACGACAATTGCTGAACACCGTACCTTGCGATAGAGGAGCAAGAACCAATCATTTAGAGCCACACACACATCAAATTATTAAAACTAATCGCGGGAAAACGCCTAAACTTGATCGAAATCCGTGTCCGACACTAATGGTCCAAAGCTAAATCTAACACAGGCAATCGCAGTTGGACTTTTCTTTATTCTTCGTGAGATGTCTTGCAATCTGTGAGCGAATGCATTAGAGTATGAATGCATAAAAGGGTACAATAATGTATAATAACCTCTCTATTACATTTATAATTTAAAATACCACTTTTTCATCGATCGATGTTTTTGATGCCGTATAATTATACGGCATTTTTTTACCGTGCACTTTAAAGGGCTTTATTTTTATGTGCCCTTATTGGTATACCATTTTGAACCTATATTCAACGGTGCCGTGGATTCGTAGTAGAATAGCATCTTGCTTTTTTACCAGAACTGAACTGTTTTAACGCACAGTTCCCCTTTTTAAACCTTTTAGCCTAGCATATAGTTTTTCACCTTTATACCTTATTTGCTCTTGTGCTGAGCATTTGCAGACAATTCGTTCCAATCGAATAATATTTTTTTAAATTCTTCTAAAATGGCATAACCTTTTCTTATATACCAGCTGACGTAGAATGCATCATATTGAGATACCCTTTGACTCCATTTCTTCGTTTCATTTAGTTTTTTTTGCGTTTTGTTTTCCTCGATTGAATACATTTTTGGCATCCTGCAACATATTTGAAAAAAATATCAACTTAGTCAATGGTTAATTGATTCAAAATATATCGTATTCAATTTACTGTTGCAATATAATTGATATAAATTTCTTCCTCGTTTCCGAGAAGAATTTTCGTTGTTTCGGGAAGTATTAATATCAAATTTACTCACAACAATGTTTACATTTGCCAAATCAATTTCCTTTATTTGCAAAGGGGTCACTATTGCGATCCCAGGGACACCAGGAATATCCAGAAGAAAATTAAAAAATTCACTCTTTCCTGAGATTAAACCAATCGTCACCAAGTTTTACCAAAACTTCATCCCAGCCTTCAATCACTGCGCATCGATGATTCGCTTCCACACGGTTCACCGTTATTTTTATCAATCTACCAGGAAATGTAGGTACGGTTAATCCGTGGGCAAGGCGCACCTCTTAACAAAGCACAGCTTGACACGCGTAAGGAGACGAAGAATAGAAGCACGACCATCGAGAACCACCCTTCCAGCTGTTGATCGTGGAAGTGACTAACGGACACTTCACATTGAACAAAGCAGGGCGAAACTCTTTCCCTCTCAGCACAAAACCTGAGAACTTAACGGGCCAGCATCGGCATTTTGCTGGCGTGAATTGAAGGAAAACTGGGGCGCAGTTGAATTTCCTCAAAGATATAAATTTCCTTTTCTTCCATCATATGTGCCCCTGGACACACAGCCCACACACCCTTGTAGTGATTGCGAGAACTCAAATACCCATTGTTTTTTTCTGTGTTTGTTGCCTATGTCCTCGTGCTTCTAAATGTTCGCTTGTATTAGAGCCGTGCTCCATTTTTTCAATGCGAGAAATCTTTTGAGTATTTATGGCTATTTTTTGTTTGTTTACCTTATGGCATTATTTTAAGTTTGTTTTCTTCCTTCTCTCAGTTTTAATGGGTCGTGGGCCAAGTTCAGTTAAGTTCAGCAGAAGATACAAACGAGTAATATTAAGTCATCACTTTACAACATACTTAAGAACAAGGCAATTTTTAAAATGCCTCATCCGGTTGTGTGAGCGAAACGGCAGAAACTTCTTTATTAATCAAAGATTATCCGAATTAGCCAACTTGCACTCGGTGGGTTGATTTGTAGAACCTACATATATAATGCTTATTGCGCGGTTGGCTTGTCGTAACGACACCGCGCGTGGCACCCGCACCAGTGCCCTCGAAGAGTAACACGCCCTGACGCCATCGAGAAAGTATTTAAACTAGGAGAAGCAGTCACACTGTTGAAGCGGGGGAGCGTATCCCTCGAGGGACGCAATTTCGTTTCCAATTGATTTCCTTTGCAATTAAGAAATATACGCACATTATTCATGATTTCTGGTCATCATTGATTTAAAAAGTTGCTTAATTTCCTTGGTATGATTAATTTCCGTCCTCACACATTTCCCATCACACAATCTCATGGGGGATCGAGATGGTGCGGGGGCTAACGTACTGGCTTCCCACCCTGAGGGCGCGGGTTCAAATCCCGGCGGTGTTGAATATTTTTCAGAGGTATCTCGATCCCTACTTGAGGTGCTTTGTGGAGGGCACTTTGAGTGAGTACGCCGTCCGTCGGACGGGACGTTAAACTGCGGACCCCTTGGCGCCTTTCGTAAAGAGGAGGCTAATGCCGACGCCGGGTTTCTCTCCACCCTTCATCCTTTCCTGTCCATCCCCTATGGCGCAAATGACCTTAGCTGTCGGTCGCCTCCCCTCAAAATTACTACTACCCACAATCTCATATACATGTAGATACGTATTTGGTAAAGAAGATCACTGCGCGTAAAATACAACAATACATTCAGCATGGTGAAAGGATTTTTTCAGGGTGAAAGGAGAATAATTTTAAAACTTTTAATATATTCTAAAATGGAAAATGAAGCAGATTGTATTATCGTGTGTGTTTTTCTCGTGTAGTTATTTTTTCGGTTTTGAGTGTATGTTTGTGTGCGTGTCCGTGCGTATTTTAGTGATTTTGTGTGCCTGTTTTTGAGTTTGATTTTATTGTGTGTGTATTAATTTGCGTGCGTATGTTGTTTTTCTATTTTTGCATTTTTGCCTGTGTTTTTTTGTGTGCGTGACAGACAGCACTGATCATCCGTCGATCTTGCTACGCCGTTTGAGGCGTTCCCTCTCTCTCATCAGCACACTTGCAGCATCCCGAGATTTAATAATGATTGAATGTCTTCGCTGAAATATGTGCGCATGGAGGGGGGAGGGGGAGAATAGTTCGACGGACGCAGTGAACAGGCGAAGGGGGAATTTTGAGCTGCCGAAGGGGAGGAAGGTGAGGAGGGATGTAGATATCGGGAAGGGGAGGAGGGAGGTGGGTGTGCGGTTTTTGGAATATCCATAACACGGTAGAAAGAGGGAGAAGAGTTGTAACAAAGCAATATCTTAGAGACAGCTGTACAAGAAATGGACATAAAATGATTCAATGGGCATACATACGCAAATTAAATACGTGGCAACAGTAAAGCACTTTACGATATAGACTGGAATACTATGTTCTGTTTTGAGGTTTCAATAGTACCATAAACCATAAACACAGTAATCAACCCGGAGGTCGGTTTTGTAGGTGATGGTAGAGATCACCCAGTGCTAAGCCCTATACGGCGTGTGAAAATTCACACATCAGGGTAGGGGGGCCAGTTCCTTTCCCTGTGCCGGTTATGGTTTCGCAGGAAGATCTGGTACCCGAAAAATCACTTTAGCTTGAAATTTTCACAAGAAGAGAATCCTATAGCCAATAAAAATAATTAAGAACTCCAATACCGGTATTTCGGTCACCTGGTGACCATCTACGGGGAGAATCAAATGGGGCCTTGAATTTGGAAGACTATGCACTGGTCACTGTCCAAAGAGACTTTCGAACGATTCTCCCCCCATTCCTCACCGAAAGGTCCCATTTGATTCTCCCCGTAGATGGTCACCAGGTGACCGAAATACCGGTATTGGAGTTCTTAATTATTTTTATTGGCTATAGGATTCTCTTCTTGTGAAAATTTCTTCAACAGCCAATAGCTCCGCATCCTCTATTTCCACTTTAGCTTGGGTGGAGCTGCAGGTGCCTTGCCCGGGAATCGAACCCCGGACCCTCCGGTCAGCAGCCCAACGCTCTACCCACTGGACTACCGCGACTCACTAGTTTCAAGAGTACGCAAGGTATATCTTAAGCCCAATCAAAAAAGCATTTGATTTCATAATTATTCTATAAATAAACTCTGCGCGAGAACAGAAAAATATTGATATCAATAAAAGTTGCACGATCGAGAGATAAGTTTTTGCTGAAAAACTTCAAGCCAATTTACTGCTCAAGAGCATCATCGAGGACACCAAAGAGAGCATGATCTAGGCGAGCAAATTTATCCATAATTTCCTACATTTATAATAATGCAGAACACAAACGTGATGAAAGATATTGCCACGGACAGGTTGAGCGAATCCAAGTATCCTTGGTCCCACTCTTTAAATTCTAAGGCGCGCTCATTCAGACTGCGGCGTGATTTTGATCCTGAATAACTGCCCCGTTTAGGTCGTCCCGTATCAGACGAAGTTCGCTCCCTCGGGTCCGATTGACGCGTCGTCGATTCCACCGGTTTCCTTCAAGACGGGTAAGATTTCTACTCGCGTGAGCCGAAGGTTTGCTCAACATGATCCGTCACGGATTAGGAGGTCGATGTTTAAAAATTTGAACGGAAATCAGAGCATGGGTCTGTTACGACATCGCTTTGTTCGTCGGCTCGTTTAAACTTCCTTCCCAACGTCGCTACCCTTTCAGCCAGCAGATACGACCGCGATACAACGGGAAGTCCTCGCCTCATCGTCTGCTCACGCATATCTGATCCTGAAAAAGCACGTCCAACTTTGCGAGGCACATGTAGATCTAATTACAAAATCAATGGCATGATTGAACACACTCTCATAAGCGAATTAATTTCCACCGCGTGAATAATTAATTTTAATTTTCCACATCTTTAATTTCACAAAAATAACTGTCTATCATGAGGTACGAACCAGGACGTTTTCTAACGAAATTAACCATTGCTCACAAATTAGCGAAAGTGTAAAGGAGGAAAATGTCATAGCGAGTGGAAAAACCACAGTGGAATGATCTTAAGAAGTAGAGTAAAACTACTATAGACCGCATTTTAAAAAAAATAGAAAATTTTTTCATATTGTGTTACAAGTGCGAGACTCCCCGAGAAGTCAACCTAAAAGTAATGAAATGCCTCTCGACTAGTGACACTTATGATCATTCCCAACCATTGCGTATGAATACCTGTGAGGTTGTAAGGTAGTAGGCCGATATGTAAACAGTATTTGTAGTGTAGCCTCGCCATGAAAGAACAGACACGACTCTTACTACCATTCGCCTGGCTCCTATTCTTCGACCTTCCTGGCATATGTGATCCTTCCAAGATTAATCATCATTGCTCCTTTTAGCATAGCCCTAGGGGTTATTTCGAATGCACAACTTCTTCCACCAATTCAACGTGGTCGTCCATGGGGAGGTTTTCATGAGATATGTGTTCACAAAACAGTAGGCTTGGTTCAAAACAGGTAATATTTGGGGTATTAATGCTTCAAAGCCAAAGGAAAATAATCTACCAAAATGGTTAAGGATTCTTGCTCCATAAATATTATAAATCATACATTTGCCAACTCTCCTTCTGCTGGAACCAAACTAATTGTAATACGGAACTGTTAAACTAGGGCAGGGCAATAATGTAGCCCAAAGAAACCTGTGAGGTACAAATGATATCCGGTCTTAAATGGCCAGCTTGTTTGACGAAAGTAAGACTGGTCGTTAGACGGAGACAAGAGTCGGACGGATCTAAACATTCACCAAGTGTTGCGACGAGTATTTGCTGGTGCTCCATTGAAAGAACATCGTAATGCATTGCTCGATTACTGGAGAAGGGAAATTAGGGACAACTTTGCAAGCTTATTGATTGCGTAAGAATAAGTAAACACTTCGGAGAGCTCGGCTATTATTGAGCATTATTTCTAAATTTCTTGTGTGAAGACGCTGTAGATGCCTTTAAAAAAGTGGAAACGGTACCTGCATCAGCGGTGGATATTTTGGAAGCGTTTGATACTCATGCAATTGACCAAAAAAAGGCAATTTGCACTCTTTTATCCGCCAACTGTGTACTGGATGAGTGTGTTCTTTTAAACCAATATTTAAAAACGGAGACAAGGAGAAACCCAGCAATTACACACCTATTCCCCTAAGATCCATTTCGTGCAAGGTTATGGAACATATAGTTGCTAGTTCGATCGTGAGAGACCTCGACAATCAGGAGTTATTAATGAAAAATCTCGCTTTCCGAAAAGGTGGATATCCTGCGAGACAAAACTTACGCTTTTTGTTCATGATATTCTTACTTCGGAAGAGAGCAATGTTCCAGTGGAGACGGTTTATTCTAGATTTTAAGAAAGCCTTCGACAAATTACCTCATATTAACCTACTCACAAAGCTAGAAGCATATGACATAGACAAACATATGCGGGATTGGATTAAAGACTTATTGAATGGTCGTGTACAAGGAGTAGTGACCAATGGAGTTAGCTAAAATGCAGTAGCAGTTAATTCAGGCGTTTCCCAAGGAAGTCTTATTGGACCTATTTCATTCCTACATAACGTTAACGACATTGTCTCCGTAGTCACTGTTAAGATAAGTTTATTTGACGATGTCCGTGGCAGCAGCTTTAGCAGACGATCTTAATGCTATACAACGCTCATGCGACACGTGGCAATTAGAATTCAACTGGAAAAACTACGTAGTGATTAATTTTTTGAAAAAGAGCAATTCCCTTCCGAATGCCTACTGCATCGGGAACACCGAAATGGAATGTGTACATTCGATTAAATACCTAGGCGTTACCCTCACTCAAAATCTCTCCTGGGTGAAGCACATTCTAGGGGGAATATGTGGACAAGCTAACAATAAATTAGGATTTATTATAAGAGTACTTGGTAAACGTGATGAAATAGTCGAAGAAAAAAGTTTTCTGTCCTTGGTTAGGCCTCATTTAGCATATGCTACGAGTTAACGAAATCCTCACAAAGTTGGATTAATTGCCGAATTGGATCGCGTACAGCGTATCGAAGCAAGAATTGGAAGGTTCAATTACAGATTGAAGCAGTTGCATAAATTAGAAGGGTGTCACTTTAGCAGTCATGTTGAAAATGTATTACTACCCCCATCGTACTAGGGTGCGAGAGATTATTTCAATATTTTTACAGAGAATAAGTATAAAACAGACACATTTAGGATGTCATTTTTCCCACGAACAATAAGGAATCATTATAACATTGTCGCACTGCGTTAGGGTCATTTTCGGGTAAAAATTGTCCGGGTAGGTATTCACCTCCTGCCACACACCCTAGCGGTGCCTTGCAGGGCACACAAATAAATAAGCCATGATCCTCCGGATAGGAGTGGATGAATACGTCCCTATCAATCAATTACATCTCCCATTTCTTCCTTTCGTGTACTAGCAGCTACTTGAACCATTTCAATCTACAACATTCCCAAAAATGAACGAAACTTAGCATTAGCAGGTAAATTGCCTTGAGAGATCGATGTTTCGGGATCCTAGCTCAGTTTTAAGGCTTTCAATCGACCAACCCTCGTTAGTCAAATTTTGTGAGGGCTAAATTGCGTTCGCATTCATCACCCCTTGGAAACCTTTGTGCAAAATAATGGCGCAGTTACTTATTTTGAATCAAGTCAAAGGAAATACTGATTAGTATATCTTCGGATCTCCCGGACTTTTTCATTTGCATAGTCTGTGATCTTGTTGCTGATTCTTTCGTTAACGCTATTCATATCTCGCCATGGAGATTTCTAGCTCCTAAACTGCACCCTGCTCTCAGACTCATGTCTCCCTCTCTCTCTCTCTCTGCTCCCACCTGCATTTCATTCCCCCATCACTATCAACTTAAAGGAACTCTCCATTATCCATCCATCCGGGATAACATATTCTTCTGCTGCTCGTCTACTCCCACTATCTCCCTCCAAATGATCACGCCTGATATATGGGACACATCAACTCAATTTAATTAGGTCTAATTTGTTAAATCTGTTTTATCACTAGCAGTAACATCCCAGGTATAATTTTCTTTGTTTATTACCTTCCTTTCCATTTTTATCGCTTGTACAACAGTAAGTTCAATGATGTTGACATTTCCGAGACGTTCGATTAATCCGCAGCCAATTTATTGTTCCAGCTGATTAAAACGTAGAAAGTAATCCTCCCACGCACCCTTAATACGACGTCTTCGGATAAGGAAGTTAGGTTAGCTGGATGCCGATCGGTGAATTTACATGTAAATATGTTCAGATTTTAAGAAAATTTCTTTTTAATGGTTTTTAATTATAATTGATATAAAAACATTCCAAAATAATTTACTTTTGCAAAATGAATATATTCACAATTTTTTAACACAAAATGTATTTAAGACAGCACTAAGCCTTTACTAAAGGTCTCTGCTTGTATTTTATACCACACCACATACTCTTATGCTATCTCAATATCTCCTCAGCTTCATCCTGCAATTTCCTTTTGTAGCCACAGAATTCCTGTAGATTCTAATTTCTTATACTCCTTCCTCCCTCCTTTATCTTAAATTTAAGCTATAATAGATGGGCAGTAACATTTTGGACCCAGATCACATGGAAATATATTCGTTGATATGTGCGTGCTGCATCTATCGGAATTTTTCATGCGTGCCAATGTCTTCTGTAGTGTTAAAAACGTGCGTTATTTCTAATAATCTATTTTTCCCTGCAAGGTTTTTTCTCCCCGCTGTTACTCATTTATCCTAAAACGTGCTCTTTTTAATAAGACACCATCACCGAATCGGCAGCTCCACTGAAGTTAGAAACCTAAGGACTGAGGAGCAGACGGATAACCGTCCGCTCCTAACCTACGACCTTTGAGGCATAGGACAACCTGCTAGGGGCCATTATTATTTCTCTCCAGAGCACAGCTCCATGAATCATGGGAACACGCAAGCCCTACCGCCACATCAAAATTATAATCCATAGGGAGGGGCTTTTGTTCTTTGTAATCTTATTTTAACTTTATATATGTACTAAACTAACACTTTCTCAATAAGTCACAGATACCGCAAATTCCACACGATGTCATTCAATTCACTCTCTCAAATACCTTCTCGAAATCTAGGACACAAACATACATCCCGAGTGTTTTTTTTGGTTTTTCCTATTAGTGGCCTGATTATTTCTATGGCATCCCGCGTGCAGCTCCGCTTCCTAATCTTGCATTTCTTAGTTATCCAATGTTTAAAATGATTCCTGGGTCGCGGTATTCCAGTGGGTAGAGCGTTGAACTGCTGACCGGAGGGTCCCGGGTTCGATTCCCGGGCAAGGCACTCTGGGCACCTGCAGCTCCACCCAAGCTGAAGTGATGTTTCGGGTACCAGGTCTTCCTGGGGAACCATAACCGGCACAGCGAAAGGAACTGGCCCCCCTACCCTGATGTGTGAATTTTCACACGCCGTATAGGGCTTAGTACTGGGTGATCTCTACCATCACCTACTAAACCGACCTTCGGGTTGATTACTGTGTTATAATGCTTCCTACCGCTTTTAATATAACAACCGTTCCTATGTTTCATTGATGGAGCCGCTCCCTGAATCCACAAGCGGCGTTTGAGGGTAGGACAAGTGAGATGACTCACATGTGGACATTGAATCCATTTCAACATCCCCGGTTCACTAAATCGTTCAACAAAACCATCTGATATTCCCTCCCTCCTCCCCTACATCTCCTCGTGCCTTCAACCGCCTTCCCTCCATCTATCCACATATATCACCTCCTTTATTTCCCATTTGTTAACGCTGGGTTTATTAGATCGAATTAAGGTGCACCAAACACTTTCAATGTAAATATTATCAATCACGTATTGTCTGCTTTCAAAAAAACTTGTCACTGCCATGAAAACTCCTACTCTGGGCGTATTACATCTATCACCTCGGTAAACTGTGAAATCTATTACGAAATTTCTCGATCGTTTATATCGCAATACAGCCAACTCTCTCTAACTAAAACTCAATCGATAAATAACTTTGGATAATATGCATGAAGTCCGCTCACTTCATTTTGCGGGTTCTGCAGTTAAATAATTTAAGGTATTCTCGTGTGAATAAATACGTGTTTTTGGGAAATTTAAACGTTATTGTGGAAGGGCATGTCAAGTTCTTAACGACAAGTTCTCTCTAAAACTTTTCCGTTGATTTTTCCAAATAATTATGAGCAATGCCTGCCTTAGTGAACTACCGATTAATGAAACAATAGCATCGGTGTTTGTTTTGTTAATTAATTTATTAATTACCCCACTCATTTTCCAGAGGCACTCGCTCAGTCACGGTGACAATTGTGATTACTGTTATCTCTGTAGTTTCATGGAGATATCAATTCACTTAGTGTCATCATCGCAATTTACACAAATTTCATCATGAAGAGGGAGTGTACGCAGATGGCGGAGGCAAACTTCTACATAGATAAGGAGAACTTTGGTTTGAGTTATGAGCAGTAAACAAAATTAGACCATTCATGTGGACGAAAGAATGAAACTGAAATTACTCGTCAACTTGAGAAACGACAGTCACGCATTTTCAAATGAATAATAATCTTAAAATACGGCTCTTACACAAGGAATCACCGCCATTTTGACACTGTTTAGCATTTAAAGGTGCTATATTTCTGAGGTGGTGTGAAATTCATTCTAGTCGGCTTCAGAGAGGGATCCCTCCGAAGCATTGCTCGGTATGAAACGATGAAAGGTGCAGAATGATCTAAATTACGGAAAAAACAGGCGATGTCTCATTGGCAAGTGGTAGAAATGCATAGTTCTTAGGAAGTTCTCCATATACCTCTTCCTAAAGACATCATCCTACTCCTCTCGGCTACTTGGAGAGAAACTATGCACAAAATAATTAGTGGCAGAGAGGCTGGCAAAAAGTTTCCTCTAAAGAATATTTATTAGCAGTTCACTGTTAAACTGATGCGAGATTACATAGGTAACTCGTGCTGCAGATTTTAAATAGTTTGTGTATTCCATACTCCCTACTGGAAATCTGCAAAGGAGGTACCTGAAGGAAGCTATTTGCAAACTTCCGCTGGAAAGGCAACACTTGATTTAAACGGTTTATTAAGCATTAAATTTCTATTGCCATCGTCTGAAAAAATTCACGATTTTTACGGTGATTTGTAATGGGCCGCTAATCCTTTCATCACGACAGTTCACATCCGGAGACAAAAACTCGAAGAAACCAGCCAACCGAAACATGGACGTCTTGGGCGAGAAAGAATGTGTGTCGGTACTGAGACAAGCTCTTGGCAGAGAAGACTTTCACCTGGAAAGGTACTCGGTGGAACCTGCCAGCGAATCTCCGATTGGGTTTATGGCACGACACCTCAACCTGGTGGCCACCGTGAGGGTAGAAGGGGCGACCAGAGACGTCCGCTTCTTCGTAAAGTGTCCCCCCACGTCAGGGCCTCACCTCACTTACGTTGAAGAAATGCAGCACTTCGAGAAGGAGTTGGAAATGTATGAGACCGTGATTCCAAAGATGTCCGATAAGTTACCACATCCATTCCGGCTGCCCATCCCCCGCTGCTACCTGACCAGAGGGAAAGCGAAGACCTCCGTCGGCTCCAGAAGGGAAGGGGACCGAGAGGAACCGACGGCAGAGCTTATAATACTGGAGGATCTGAAAGAGAAAGGCTACCGCCTCTGGGATAGGATGGTCCCCTTCGACCTGGACCACTGCCGCTCGCTGATGACATCCCTCGCGCGCTTCCACGCTCCCTCGTTCCTCTTGCAGATTGAGGCAACGACAATGGTCGAGGGCAATGGCGAAACCGTGTCCTCCGCGGGTGGGATTTTCCGCGTGGCCAGGGACAGACTGCTGACCGGAAGCGGCGGAGAGATGGGAAGGCGCTGGGAAAAGTCCTCAGTGGACACGATGACCACGGCCATCGTCGGCTTCTGGCCGGAGCGCTTCGGGAAGAAGGGAAAAGAGGTGGAGGGACGCCTTTGGGAGGCGTGGGGAGAGCTAAGGGAGCTGTCTAAACCTTCCGAGAAGCACACCAACGTGCTGTGCCACGGCGATCTCTGGGCCAACAACGTGATGTTCCGGGGAGAAGGGGCGGACGGCCCTGATGACGCTGTGCTGGTGGACCTGCAGCTGGTGCGTTTCGCACCGCCAATCACGGACATCCTGCTCTTCCTGCACACCTCCACGACGGCGACGTTCCGGGCGGAGCACTCGGTGGATCTGTTGCGGACGTACCACGATCGCCTGCGGGAAATAGTCGGCGGGGCGACGCTGGACCAGCTGATGCCCCTGGGGTGCCTCCTGGATGTTATGGAGGAGTACGGCCTGTTCGGGAAGTTGGTGTCCGCGATCTGGCTGTCTTTTATTCTCAACAGCGAGAAGGTTGTGCCCATGTTGGAAGAGGGCGGCTCGGCGGGAGAGCCTCCCGACTTCGTGTCGAAGATATTGAAAGACCGCGGGGACGAAGTGCTCCTGAATGCCCAGGCGAGCGAGGTGTACAGGGGGAGAGTAATGGAGTCGTACAGGGAGTGTCTGGAGCACCTGGGTCTGTGGAAGTGACGGACTACCGTGTCTCTGCATGAAACGAGCTACGCCAAAGGATGCGCATCCTTGATAGTCGATTGTTTAGAATGCAGTCCAACACATCCCCTTCCTTAATAACTACCCCTATGAGGAGAAAACTGCAAACTCCTCAAGTTCGGGGATATACAAGGTGGAGTCAGATGAAAGCCGAACACGCGCTACAATGGGACCGTGAGTTGTCATTCAGTTCTCCAACCACGGCGATGGTAGTGTAGATACGTAACAACAGTGTTCAGTGTTGCAATATTGCGCTTTGATTGTGCTATGGCGGGTGTCCAGTTTTCATTTGACCGCCCCGCGTACAAAAATGTCGGGGAGAGCAACCCCCTTAATAGTGGAAGGCGAACAAATTTTTGGGTTTTATATTAAAATTTGTTCGCGGATTACATTTGAAAAAATGTTTGATTTAATGTGTTTCAGTTCTCCGCTCCATACTTCATTTTACGCTTGTGTAACAGCATGATTAGTTTGATTAAATAGGGTCACCCGCTGATTACGTGCCATGGAACCAAACACGTCCGTGTGCTTGCGCAAGGGTATTTGGCAACGTTAAGGAGACACTTCACGGTATTCTACGACGCAGTGATGTTTTGTGTTTTGTTGATAGTCGGGAATAGGTTGCAGGCTCGACAAATATCAACATTAACCGCTTGTGAAGAACGATAACTGATTTGATGTTTAGTTTGTAGTGCCTTCGAAGGATAGCACCGCCGCATTTATCTTGATCGAGTGTTACACGTTTCATTTCACTTAATATTGGATCACGAAGGGCTGTATTGGAACAAGGATATTTAAACATTAGAAACAAAGGTACTGTCTGTGTTGTGCGTCGAATTTATTGGGCGTTACACCCTAGGGTGGGTCGCGCCCCTCCCACTTCCCCACATAAATCCTGCGTACAACCCAGCCCGGTGGTTTTAGTAATCGGAGGCTGTTTACACAAATCGATTTATATCATATCTCTATTGTTATTTTTTATGTCCATTTCTGTTTCAAAATCTGGAATAAAGTACTTTGCAGGCACCTTTAAAACAGAGTAAAATAATTAACTGTGGAGTGTATTTTTTCAATTCCGAAGAGGGAGTGTTTCGGCAGGTGTTAGGGGAAAAAATGTTAAACGACCTGGTAATTAAAACAAATGGGTCTACGATGAGAAAATATACGATCAGGCTACTGATTCCATCGCTCTTGGTACGAAGAATTGAGATTTGAGTGATGTGCCGAAAACTAACGGTTAAAAATATTTCATGATATCATGACTAAACTGCATAGTTTTTTGTAAATACTGCAACTATAGAACTAAATGTGTTTTGTTTCCTTATTTTATAAATCCAGTTTAATCATAGCCTTCATAAAATTCAATATAAGAAGAATTATAAAAAATATACATCGAATGAACTGATTCAGATATTTCATTGAATTATCATCAGATTGGTGCTGCTCATCAAAAGGTTGATAAAAATCTGGCTTGAAAATCAATTCAAAATGTTAGGATTGAAAGGAGAGGTAAGCATCTTCCCCGTGGTGGCCCTAATGTCCATCTATTCGAGCAACAAATAAATTGACACAGGTTAGTTTTATCCGAATCTATATTTTTGTCCATTCTGATGTTATTAGTGCTACTAGATTATCTTATCCATCAGGTAATCAATTTTACACTTCAAATGCGAATACACTCAGATTAATTTCGGCACAAAATTCTTCAGTAGGCTGAGATATTAATTTCTACTTTAATAAATACCTATAGATTAGTAATGCCTAACGAATTACGTGATGCCCCATTATTTAAAGCATTTTGGCATCAAATTCTGGAAGAATATGGTAGAAGAGAGTTTCGTGTTGAGATTTCAAACCCTTCCCCTCATAACAGTGACTGCACTGAAAGAGATCGGCTAGAAGGGTTTGCTTGTATGAATGTAATTGTGTGAGCTTAATTTTAAGTCGGTATGCTCGATGCCAAACGTTGGTACACAAATTGGGAGAAATAACAGAATGAGTAGTTGGTGAGTGCTATTAAATCGACGTATCCGAATAGAACGGCAGAGGCAAGCGCGTGTGTGGAGGTGACCGATTTAAATAAAGCATAGCGTGAAATAAGAATCGACGCCTGAGAGGACGATGCATGGATAAGGCATAGTTTCCCACCTTGTGCATGAATCCATCACTGTCCACTTCCTCTACCCTGTATTTCCTTTTATCATTATTGTTATGTACTTGACGAAGGGTTAAATGGAAGAAGGGAATTTATGGTCCCAATGTCGCCCGAATAAAGACGTTCATCTATCTATCTGTGACTGATTTTCGGAATGTAAAAGTGAATAGCATCCAAGTACTTTCTACTTTCTTCTACGTGTACATTCTATCAAGTAAACGTATTGTACATCTATAATATACCCCGTAAGGCACCGGAAGAGTGTGTAGCAGAGGGTACATTCGGACCAGTCTTGCTCAGTAAGAGAAGAGTTGCGATCACATACCTTACATGAAAGACCGACAAAAAATATCTATTACATCAGGTCATGAATAATTATGAGTGCTGAATAATTATAGAGGAGACTATCACTATTAGTAAAGTAATCATGTAAACAAAGAAGCAAATTGGCCATCTCTATATAGTATGCTAAGCAGGAAATGACACAAGCAAAAACTACGTCAGGAAAAAATAAAAGGATAAATACTTGCTCCTTGGAAACAGGTAAAAGTTGTTAGCTCATATTGTATTAGCACCCGCAGAAATACAAAAGAAAGAACAAATTGGACTGCATACAATATATTCTAATACTTGATTCTATTCATTCACGAATTAGTATGGGTCGTATCTAAACGTATTCGTAACCTTGTCCTTGAATATAGGGACGATTCAGTAGCCGACTGAGAAAGGTCTCTGGATTTATTTCTTGAAGTAACAGTGAGAGAGAAATTGAGGATAAAAATGTGGTTAAAACTCAGGCCGTCGTGTTAGATAACGAGAATGGGAATAATAATTGCATCTATAGAATGTGAACGTCAACACCATTGAACAAATAGGATGATTTAGTATCTCTTTGAAGAATGCAAGTGCCAGATTGTAGGACAGGCGAAGAGATTAAAAGACGCGTAAATACTAGCAGAAGGGACATTGGTTTTATCTGCAGCATATAAAGATATAATGATTTTTAAGGGAGTAAAAAGTGAGAGGGTAGGAAAGTGTACTCCTCCCCTAACACTTGATTTCATTTCATAAAAGACAAGCTTGGTTATGTTAGTGTAAGTATAATAATTACGGTTAATTGGAGAGTCAATATGGTGAAAAAAGTCTTGATTTGATTCTGAGTGGGTTTTGGCGAAAATGTGATTTGATTACACCGGCAATAGACAAGAGTATGGAAGATGTGCTCTTCGCTGGTATCGGAGAATATTGAGAGAAATGATCAATCACCAAGCATATGTCCCTGAGATTCCTAGAATTCGTTCCAGATGAAAGAAGAGTGAATTGTCTGAGAGTGAGAGAGGAAGGAAGGTTCGGCCGGGGGAGAATGCGATGGGCGAATGACGTTGGAGGGACTTTCATGACGAGGAATATGAAGAGTCTCGGGAACACAAGATGAGGGAGTATGAACTGATGTATGAACTTGAATCAACCCAAAGTGTTCTAGACCGGGTGGTCGGGGTGGATAATATTAGGAAAATTGTGTCAGTCTCCTGAAAATAACGACAGATAAAGCTTTTTTGATTTTTTTACCTAGGTACATCGAAAGGGAACGGCGTGGAGGTTGTCTGTATGAATGGGCGTCATAGATTTTCAATTTTTATTATTAGTTAGTCTACCGCTTTTGAGTGAACAGGGTTTAACTCCCCCGGCATTTCAAACCTTCTCTAACTAGACACAATCTGACACTCCACAGTAAATTAAACTCTTCTCCATACTTCCTTCCTTGATTTCTTCCAACATGCCTTTTGTTTTTAAAACCTTACCTCTCCGACCAAATATCCTCCTCGCAACCACAGTCCTCAGAATTTTTGTATTTTTTGTATTTTTAAGTACTCTGCAAGCCTCTACTAGGGTGTGTGGTAGGGGGTGAATACACACCAGACTAATTTTGACCCGAATATTTTACCCCTACTGCAGTCGGACAATGTAATTCTGGTCGTTTGTGGAAAATATCTTAATTCATTATATTTTTAATTTATTCGTTCAACACTTTATCTCTCTAATTTTACTGAGATGAGCTATCCGACCGTAGTACGGTGGGGGTAATAATTCATTTTCAACATCATTTCTAAAGAGACATCCTCCCAATTTATGCTAAAGATTTTATCTAATTTCTACAAACAACACAACAAAACACTCTACCCCCCGAGGGGGGTAGAGTGTTTTGTGGTGCATGTTCATGTGGTAGTGGTGTTTCACATTCTGGCTTGTTGTGTCCTGGCTTCCGTGTTGTAGGATGGCTTTCGTGCTGCATCTTGAGGTGCAGTTTTTTGTTGGTTTGCGGTATATGTGTTTATATGAGTGTTGGATGAAGGGATTTTTGCATGAGTGTGTGCGCTGCTGAGGGCGTAATTTTCCACGTTGTTGTTTTGCATGAGGTATTGTTCCTTTTTACGGTTGGTGACCTAACACCCTCCGCCACACGCCCTTGCGGCGGCTTGCGGGGTATTATGTAGATGTAATTTAATTTAGTGTAATAGAGAGTAGTTTCGTGAGGAAATTATCCATTGTGCTTTAGAATAATTATCTAGATCTTCGTCTGACCTTGAGCTTGGTGGATTGAGTACCTAGACGCGTACTGAGTAAATGCGTGGCTTCGATGAAGAAGGCGCACTCTCAAAAGTGCAATTTTCCATTCATCGCAGCAAACGCTCCCGGAGAAAAAAGAAGAATACCTGAACTGCACTGAGGCTTCAGTGGTGGACGAAAATTTGGAACATTATACATATAATTCATGGACCAACTTGTTGTCGTCAAATAGAATTATTGTCCCCCTAAAATTAACGCGTCTAGCAAGGGTAGAATACAAAGTCTGTCCCAAACGTAGTATGACTTATTTTTTATCGGATAGACGGACGGACGGGCGGTGGTTTCTCTGGCTTGGGTCGAGGGAGGGGAGTTTTGGGGAAGGCTAGAGGCCGGTGGCGGTTGGCTCCCAGTGCTTGCAGAGCGCGGATATTTCGTTTGCAAAACCTCTATAACGTGACCTGGTTTCGTTCCGTCATGAACCAGTCACTGGAACAGCTCTACGCCATCAAATTTTGCGTGAAACTGGGTGAAACAGGGAAAGAGACTCTGATATGCTCGAGGCAGCTTATGGCGATAACGCCTCAGGTAAAGAAGGTACAAGTTGTTTTGGGAGGGTAGCAAAGATGTTGAAGACGCCGAACGTTCAAGACTCACTTCGACCTCAAAAAGTGACGCCAATATTTGCAATAGTGAAGGCTTTGTTGGATAGGGATCCTAGATTAAAGATTTCGCGTGGTTTCTGATGAACTTAGCATTCATAAAAGTGATTTTCATCGACTTGTGACCGAAAGCATGGGCATGAGGAAGGTGTGTGCGAGGTTGGTGCCGGACGGAGTGCTCTCGGACAAAGAAGAAAAGGAAACTCGCACGCGGATCTGCCAAGAGCTACTCGACCATGTGAGCGAGGATCCAATTTTTTTCGACAATACCCCACCAGACTTCTTCCTCTTCCCCCACCTCAAAATTGGGTTGAAAGGACGTCACCACGGCTCGGTGGAAGCGTTAAAACAGGGAGTGACGAGAGAGTTTAGCAGAATTCCGGGCGCCACCTTCCAGAAGGCGTACGAGGCGTAGAAAACCCGCTGGCAGCGGTGCGTGGACGCAAAAGGATGCTAATTGGAAGACTTTTGAGTGAAATTTTGACAATAATTTGTTTTTATCGACTCAGTCCTGCCACTTTCAGGACAAACCTTGCATTCTCTGATTTTTCATGAAAACTATTCACAATTCTCGCGGGTCGCTAAATTTAGAATTTGCCTTCGAAATGGAAAATTGCTAACGTATAAATGGAGGGTCGAGGAAAGAACGATGTTAACTGGTATTCTGGTCACGTCACTCCCACCAATTCCAAGGCAACCAGAAGGATTGTTCGGGTAAAAATCTCAAAGTCCCGATCTAAGGCGCCAGTGGGTTAGAATACGTCTCGCCGCCAAACTGATATGGTTGCCGAGTCAGACAACAAAGTTCAGGAGTCCTGTCGATGACCTAGCGAAAAGCAAACCCTCAGCTCTTGTTTTATGATTCCATTCTTCTCGACGCGACGTAATCTCTCGAAAACTCAGGGACGCGCAAGAAAATGAAGATAAGGCTTGCGCTGAGGAGAAAAGACGATGCAAGGTGTTCCGTGGCGGTATGTTAATCATCGTTTCATTGCCCAAAAACTCTTTCTCAGTCGCTGCGGGTAATTTATTCGACGCTTTTCTTCAACCCGGCACGTCATTTCGCGATTCGTTCCCCATGGCAACAGTCTCACCGCGGAAAGATGACTCGCTCTCATCAATTTGCTCCGGGGAACTGCGGCGACCCTCCCAAGCAAACATTGTCACATTTTCAATCAAAAACATAATTTAAAAAGGCAATTGTTCAAGCAAAACCCTGCAAGCAACGACAATGACGTAATCCCTTGCGTATCATTGGGTGACGGATAAAGAGGTGAACAGGGAAATGTCCAAAACATCAAATAAAGTTTCCCTTAGGCTTTCTCCACCTTTTCGCAGGAACTAAAAAAAAACCGCGAGAACTGCTTTCATATTTTTCAAAAACCATTGCACTTCCACTCATTAATTCTGGCCCGTACGGTCCACATCTTCAATCCTTAACAGTGCCGATCGTTTTTTCCGTAAAATAGTGAAAAGAGATTCCTCAAATTTTGCGATCTGTACGTGATGCCATTTCGTATTCAATCTTATTTTGCAATCTACCGAATCATGTACACAAGTACCTCAGATTTAAAATGTATTTATCACACCCTTAGCTCCATTACAGGCTTAATATCTTCCACTTATCACTTTCAGAGTATAATCACGAAATTCCCGAACGCGTTCATCAATCGATATGCCTTCCCGCAGATAACCGCTGATCGCTTTTCTTTCTACAAATCAATCCACTTCTTGAAAATGTGAATATATATATATATATATATATATATATATATATATATATATATATATATATATATATATATATATATATATATATATATGCTTTCATAGACGTAACACGGAAGTGCCGAATAGTACAATACACAGTAACACATAATATAGAAACACAAAAAAAGAGAACGCTCACACGTATTTTCTTGATATTTCGACGGAAACAATCCGTCTTCCTCTGAAGATGTAGAAGTAATGACTTACTTCTTACTTCTACATCTTCAGAGGAAGACGGATTGTTTCCGTCGAAATATCAAGAAAATACGTGTGAGTGTTCCCTTTTTTTGTGTTTCTATATTATGTACTACTGTGTATTGTACTATATATATATATATATATATATATATATATATATATATATGTATATATAAACCATGTGGGTAACTCTACCATCACCTATCAAACCCACCTTCGGGTTGATTACTATTTTATGGTTTTTTATATAAACCAAAAATATATTTTTATTATTTATTAAATAATCTACCGATTAAGGTAGGTTTTTGGATGGACACAACTAACAAATAAATATTTTGTAACTCCTAACAAAACACAATCCAGCAACCTACTCTACATCAAGTCCCTATTCATCTCTGAGTACTTTCTTCCGTCCTTCATCCCGTCCAACATCCCTATCCTGTTCCTTCCCTTTCCTCGTTTGCCGAACATTCTCTTCTCTATTGCAGTCTTCAACATCCCACTGCTAGTCAGTACCCCCTTCATCCACTTTTCCTGCCTCCATAGGATTTCTCCCAACAAGCCCCTCTCTTCGCCCACCATACCCAGTACAATTTGACCTTTTTTCACCCAAAAGTTTCAACGAGTCTTTTCTTAATATCCTTACTCAACGTCCCGGTCATCAACTCCCTCCTTCAAGTGAAAGACTCATTTCCTAATGCAATTTTTCTCCTTACGTCCCTACTACTTTGACCGTATTGTTCCAAAAGACTTCCGACATAAGTTAACTGTTCTACCTGTTCTAGTTTTTGCCCTTCTATTTTAAACCATGTATATATATGGATATTTATTATATATATATTATATTATATATATATATAGATTACTATATATATATAGTAATCAACTTCAGTAATCAACCGGAAGGTCGGTTTAGTAGGTGATGGTAGAGATCACCCAGTACTAAGCCCTATACGGCGTGTGAAATTCACACATCAGGGTAGGGGGGCCAGTTCCTTTCCCTGTGCCGGTTATGGTTTCCCAGGAAGACCTGGTTCCCGAAAAATCACATAGCTTGGGTGGAGCTGCAGGTACCCAGAGTGCCTTGCCCGGGAATCGAACCCGGGAACCTCCGGTCAGTAGTCCAACGCTCTACCCACTGGGCTACCGCGACCCCCGTATATACACACACACACACACACACATATATATATATATATATATATATATATATATAGCCGTTCTTTAATTACTCTAGGCATTTTCGGATTTTTTTCAAAAAATACCCTTTTTTAGGAATTCCTAAGGCAACCCCCAGGCTCCAGTAATTTTAATCGTCAGTACAGCAAACAAGCACCCATAAACAAAATATGAAATGGAATTAAATTTAGAAGAAAGTTTTTTTCCCTGCATTGACTTTAGAGTTAATTTAGACACTTGAACTTAAAAAATACACTGCCTAGAGAGATTTGTTTTTTTTGTCTCTGTGATATTAGAATACATATTGTAAAATGAATTACATATTTTGAATCTCATTTAATAGACTGGTAAAAGTAATTAATCTTTCCGGGCGTAACTATGTGGAATTGTTCCAAGATAAGTAAAGTTCCAAAATAAAGCTTCGTAAATCCTAATGAAAAAAGAAAAACTCTGTAAGCCCACAGGTTTTCCATGAGTGTTTTATTTGGACATTATTCGACTAGTAAAAGCTTAAATAAATCTGAAACGATAGTTTCTTCGGTGAGTATTTGCGAAACGTTCCCTTTAGTGATCTAGAATTATTAAAATGTTTTCTTTGATACCAATTGCTGGAATAATGAGTTGAAAAATTTCTTGTAATATTCTTCCTAGACCCACCCCTCCCCCACAACCCCAGAAAGAGAGGCAATGAAATGCACCTAATCCCCCTAAATCCTTAGGTAATAAAGAAAAGTCCCTTGGCCCCTTGGAGATTATGGAAACAGATCGCTTTGAAATAATATTTATTCACTTCTACTATCTCGGTGGGAAAATACAGGGTCGCACCCAAACGTGGTAGGACTGATTTTTTTACAAGATTTTTATTGACGATATACTTACATCGACTTAATAATCTTCAAAGTATGCTCCTTGAGCTGCTACACACTTAGTATAACGTTGCTCCCATTCCCCGTACGCCCGCTGGAAATTTTCTTTGGGGATGCCGTTGATGACCCTCGTCGAAGTCTCTTGAACGGCCTTTATCGAGTCGAAACGTCGTCCCTTGAGCTGTCTTTTCATCTTTTCATCAGGGGGAAGAAGAAGAAGTCCGGTGGTGCCAGATCGGGAGAATAGGGCGGGTGCGGCAACGTGGTAACGCCGTATTTGCCGTGGCAACGCCGAGCGCGCCATGGCAGAATTTTCGGCACCATCTTGGCGCACACCTTGCGCATGGCCAAATCCTGTGAAATTATGCGTTATACGTTGGATGCAGACAGACCCAACTGGTCTGCAATTTCTTCACTGGTTAAGCGTCGGTCTGTGTTCAGCAGTGTCCTCACTCTGTCCACATTCGTGTCGGTTCTTGCCGTTGACGGCCGTCCGGAGCGATGGTCGTCTTCAACTAGCTCCCTACCCTCTTTAAACAACTTGTGCCGCTCAAATACTGTGGAACGGCTTAAGGCAGTGTCCCCATAAGCCTGCTTGATCATATCGAGGGTCTCAGTTGCCGTCTTCCCGAGTTTCGCACAAAACTTCACGGAATAACGTTGCTCTAAATTCAGATTCATTTTGTTTTTCGACGCGGACAAAAAACTTGCTTCACTAAAAACGGTGTCCTCACTCAACGACAGCCCGCAGGCGACTGAGGTTGGTGTCGGTCTGTTACTAAGAGCCCCCTCCACCTTACCCTGCCAGCAGACCCCCCTCCTCCGCTCCGTTTTCTCCAGAGAAAATCAGTCCTACCACTTTTGGGTGCGACCCTTATGTCTTGCTGCATATAAAAGACAGGGAACCGTTACGTTTTTACTCTTTCTTAAGGGAACACGTTCTCGGAACAATAATCAGCTTTTGCCGAAGAGATTTTCTAATGCAAGGAGTAAATTAATGAATATTTCAGTCTCAAACATGTGCATACCCATGAAAATGCCGTCGACGCAATGTTTCCAGGGAATAATCAATAACGAAAGAACGGTTCGACAAGGTACCTACAAGGAATGCACGGTCCATAATTCTTCCGGAAGCCGATTCAAAACATGCTCGGTAGTGTTTTATTTTTGAAAGATATAATATAGAGCAATTCACGGGAGTACTGAAGCGTAAATGTTTTTCCTTATGCATGTATGACCTCGGAATATTTCGAAACGCAAAGTTGATGGAAATCAATGTCATTTTTTTAATCAATAAAAGGCTTCACTAGATGATATCCAAGGAATTACTCGTCGCGATCAGGAGGAGAATTTTCAGTGGGCGCATTGGAGTGTGGTCCACGAGGCACGCTGCTGGGGGCTTAGCTCGCGTCGCGTATGCAAGGTTTGTATAAAAGTAGTATTGGTGAGAATTTTTCCCCGAGGTGTTCATGAAGTGCCGAATTCAGACCGTCGGTTAAGTGCCTGAATGATAGCAGATCGTATATTGGCATTGATAAGATGACAGTGCACCCACCATTATCGCTGCAAATTTGGGGATGCCAAAGATTTGCGCTTAACTCGTCCTCCCGAAGGCCTAGACGGACGACCAAGAACATAGTCGAGTGTCTGCTTGCGAAAACCATTTGGAACGTCTTCGCGAATATTTTCCAACCCCCTTACAGTCCCCCTGACTGGGAACCAGCAACCTATATTTCCTATTTCTAAAATTGAAATCCTCTCTTTCTCAAAGGATACCACCATGGAACCCCAAGTGCCATCAAAGAAGCTTGCAAGCGTACCCTTATGGACATTCCGGAATCCGCCTACCAGGGAGCCTTCGAGTTGTGGAAAAGCAGCTCGCAAAAGGGTGTCAACGCTAAGAGGGATGTACTATGAAATACATTTATTTTTCCCGATACTTTTTATACGATACATGCATTTCACTGTTTTGCACGGAATTACACGGTGACGATGGGGTGTTTTTATTTTGTAATTTAGGAAATTGAGGAAAATGATAAATTTTCTGTATATACATGTATTCCAATGTATTTTTTATACCATAACGGAGTTTATTTTCTGTATAGCCTTCGTAGACAAGATTAAGAGGAAATTCTGCTGGGGCCTTTATAAATTGTTGCGAGAAGCGAGTTAGCGTCACGGGTATGCTGTAGGAATTAGCTGGGAGACTCTCGATTCTTAAAGACAGCAGGCAAGAATTAGATTCCTGGAAAGGTTCAGGGTTACAGGTAGTTTTCCGGAAAGGAATTTTTGCCGAGACACCGAGGGAATTATTCTGGAACCTCATTGCAACGATGGATTCGACTATCTGGATAGTGAAATAAGAAAGACCAACACAGTAATAGACAAGAATTCAGTACTCATTCTTCCCCAGCAAAACACGCAACCATGACAAATTCGATCACAAGAGCCCGGAAAAATGAAATTGGCTTGAATATTTGCATTTGTTGAATTGGCCAAGTGCTACAATTATTGCATGATATTTAGAGGCAATTATGTGCACGAGACAACTAATTATTCTTCATGAGCTAGGTTCGTATAAAAAGTATCGGTAACAATGTTTTCCTGACGTGCATTGCTTGAAGTGCTAAATTCAGACCGTGTCGGTTGAGTGTGCGCATGATCGCAGCTCGTATTATTGGCATTGGCAAGACAGTAATAGTGCACACACCATTATCACTGAAAAGCTAGCGACGCAAAAGATCTGCGCTGAACTCGTCCTCTCGAAGATCTTTGGACGGACGACCAAGAGCAGGATCGAGTTTCAGCTTAGCGAAGACCTGCAGCGACATCGCGACGATTCCCCATCCCCCTTACAGTCCCGACTTTGCACGCAGACTATTTCCTATTCCCTATAAAAGTGAAATCCTCCCTCCCTCAAAGGACACCACCATGGGATCCTAAGTCAAGCTTAAGAAAGAAGCTTGCACGCGTACCCTTAAGGACCTTCCGTCTACCAGGGAGCCTTCGAGTCGTAGAAAAGCAGCTGGCAAAATTGTGTGGACGCTCACGGAATATGCTTTGGAGAATACGGAGGCATTAGAGCAATATCTAAAATTAAACTATTTTTCCAAAACGTTTCCCGATACTTTTTATACAAACGATGTATGGTTGGTGCCCTAAACACTCCCCCGCCACACGCCCTTGCGACGGTTAGAGAAGAATTGTGTTAATGTAGATCTCAGAACTGTTAATTAACAGACAAGAAGAAATTTTGGTTTCCTGAATGGTATTTAAATCTATATCAACAACAAAAACTGCACTTAGGAAAAAAATTCACTACAGGCACATAATGCCTTGATTTGAATCCATCGACAAACGGTTGGTGAGATACGCCTGATAACTCCAATTAGCGTGCAAATGGTAAACTAAACACTCGCATCATGAGATGAAGGCCCTGAGTAGGTATCGATTACACCTTCGCATTATTCTTAGTATCACACAAAACAGCACATAAAAATGAACACTGATATCTCCTCAACAGCGACAAAATGAACTGCACTGTCACATTCTAAATTTCGAACGACAGTGAACGAGAAGAAAGCACAAATACCGATCAAAATATGCAAGAGTTAAAAAATGAGTATTGCCGTAAAAAATGCAATATATCACTACATAGAGGCTTAGAAAAAATCACACTTATTTTCGAAATGAGTCAATATAATGTATTTATGAAATCGGGAAGACTAACAGACAAAACGTGCAGGACGATGCGGTGGCTAGCGTACTAGTTTCCCACCCAGAGGACCCGGTTTCGAATCCTAGAGCCTGCAGATGTTTTTCAGAGGTATCCCGATCCCTACTTGAAATGCTTTGGAGAGCGCACTTTAAGTGAGTACGCCGTCCGTCGGATGGAACGTTAAACTGTAAGACCCCTTGGCCCCTTTCGTTAAGAGTTGGCTAATCCCGACGCCGGTTTTCTCTCCACCCTTCCTCCTTTCCCATCCATCTTGAGCTGTTGATCGCCTCCCCTAGATCTACTACCACTAATTCCTCGATATTATGTCCATATTAGTCGACATGTGAACATAATAGTCAAACAATTTCCATTCCAAAATAGGAAATGTCGTACGTGAGGACTATAGGCAAATAATTTTGATATCACAGGGAGCAAAAGTGGGACTTTGGATCATCAATAAGAAGATGGAGAGGGGGGCATATGATTACTTAGGGGATGATTAGTTTGGGTTCAGAAATGGGAGAAGCACGCGTGATACCAAATTAGTAATCACTAATCAAAAGGGACATAGAATACAATTATGTTGTATTTGATTGCTTCGTACATTTCGAGTATGCGTTTCATGTAGTCGAAAGGAGAGTTGAATTAATGAAATCATTTCAGAAAATAGGAGTAGATTGGAGTGACAGACGACCTATCCGCAACATATAGTATACGCACGTCTCAGACTGCTCAGGTGCGAGTGGAGGACGGGGATCCGAGAATGTGTGCGCTCTGCATGAAGATGAAAGCGCCCTCGGCAAGATAAAAGGAAAATCTGCACAAAATTACCGCTACAGTTGCGATCATTTTCCGACGGGTGTCTCTGTTAATTGCTTCCATTGATTACCAAATGCCTTTGAACAAAGTCCGATAACTGCCATGAAGATCGATAATGTTCGTAACCAATGCCTAAATACGAGGGTAGCAATGCACACATGCTTGTGCACCACAAACTAGATGACCTTCAGAAGCACTACTGGTGGCATGTGGAAGTAACATTCCCCCTCAACACGCATGCGCAGGTTTGAGGTCGTTCATATATCTAGCGTATTTTGAGAAGCGGAAGTGTGGAGGCGTGTTCTAGCGTCATGCCAGCGCGAGTTAAACAGCGTGCTGTTATCGAATTTTCGCCTTCACTTTCTCGCAAACCGCACTTCCACCTCAGCCATGTTTCTTTCTTCAATGCCATGCGTTTCTTATGTACAATGACCGGTAAAGGTGGGACTTCACTCACCGGGACGGTTTATACTTGCCCGCTTGGGCAGTCAATGAACTTTTGTGTGTGTAATGATTACACTCGAGGTGTCCCCTGAGTTGAGGAAAAAAATCAAAATCGCAAGGCTCGGGGGAATAAGGAGGGTGTGGAATCAGTTCAAATTTCAGGTTATGCAGAGCCTCTCCAGTTGCGCGCGAGGTGTGAGGACAAGCGTGGTCATGTTGCAAGATTATTGGCGCCAGGCTCCCTTTAACACGAGAACCTCGACCAATATGGTTTGCGATACGCTTTTGATGATTTGCTGGTCACTTTGAATCAAATCTACGACTTTGCGATGTTTATCGTCTGTGGCAGTGATCGGACGTCCGCTGTGTGTTTCATCGACAAGTATGACTTTTCCAGGCTTGCAACCACGATATTTTACTACCCATCGATTTACAGTAAACCTATCAACAGCATTGTCACCATAAATAGCCTTTAAACGACGATTAATCTCAGTAGGAGTTTTTTTTGAGCAGTTAAATTTTCTACAACAGCACTCGCACACAGCAACATCGGCGGAATGAATAGTCTGCACAGTTTCGACTCCAGGGGAGTTTAAAATAAAAACACAAATTGACCAAATCGCAACAACTACGACGGGATTGGAAGATCGACTAGGATGGATGGACGTTGGCGATGTTAGAATGATCACCGCCAGGAAGGAGGAAACGTGGACCGCCAGATAAAACATAGAGAGTAAAAATAGCGTTAATGATGTAGGCTTGGATGAGGATGGATGGGATCACAGGGCGACGACCTAGGATGGATGGGATCACAGGAGAGCCACTGCAAAGTGGAAAAAAACCCTTAAAATTAAGTAATTAAATACAGGTGTAGATATTGCGTATGTATATATTCCGTAAAACAATTGTTTAGCACCAAATATCACAAGATAGTTTGTTAATTTTGGCCGTACAAAATGTAAGCTGCGCGAGATGTTTACGATGCCTGCTTCTCTCTAAATCCAATTTTAATATGTAGCTATAATTTACATATCCATCGAGGCCATAGAAAATAATCGATGACCTTGAGTTCCACGGTCAACTAGTGTCACGTACCAACACCCCAGACAATTATGCTCATGAATTCAAGGATTCCAACAATCGCTTCGACCACTGGTCATACACGAAGGGACACAAAGAGCAAAACATAAGCGAAGCGATTCTCACGCACAATGTAATAGAAAGCTGACGAAGCGATTAAATTCGCGCGATGCATGCTGGGGGCGAGAAATAAACGCTGAGCATTTCTTTGGGGGAGTCCAGGGTGGGGGGGGGGGGAGTCTATAAATTTGGGCCCCAAAAACAACAAGTCAATGATCGACGTTCCCCAAATCACTTGTACCATTGATGTACCCAGGGTAATTTAAGTGTCATTTGATGTGCATATTTTCAAATGCACTCGAGACATGCTGAAACTTGAGAATGCCGACGCCGGGTTTCTCTCCACCCTTCATCCTTTCCTGTCCATCCCCTATGGCGCAAATGACCTTAGCTGTCGGTCGCCTACCCTAAAAACTACTACTACTACTACTGAAACTTTTTTGATATAATTTTTTAACGCATTTGAACTCGGAGATTTCAAGGGTAAAAATGAAAATTCTAATCAGTCGATATTTAAAATTTACCATATTCTAATGCGTTACAATATTTAAGCAATCGACGCTTTTGGCTCACATTCTCCCTCGACGATTTAAAAATAGAAGAAGATTCCGAAATAATTGAAGATGAGTGGAGAATAATAAGGCACCGTACGAAATAGCGACGACCACAAGTTGTGCAATGGTTGATCGATATGCAATCCTCCCCCGATATGTGCCTTGAAATGAAGGAAGGTCACCGTGAAATTGCCCCAATAACTCATTCAAACACTCCCTTATGCAAGAACTATATCCGCAGCTTCCTCCATGTCTTCCTCCTCTTTGGAAAATATATAAAGGTCTGCAAGGAGTGAGAAGTTATTTTCCATTCCGCATTCATGAATGAGGCCCCACGTTTCACTTCGGGCACCTCGCTTTAGTCGACTTTAACAGTACGCGGTGGAGTATTACGTGACTAATTAAATCATTTGTATTTTTGAAAACTAAGAAATATCGGTGTACCTAATTTGTGCTTTTGTGACGGGCAAGCCTACGCAATACTCCTATGCACATTAAAAAGTGCACCAAAGGCATTGATCGGGAAAAATATCATTAGGAGGAAAACAATGCTTATGCAATACAATAACATCCTTACGTCCTAAGTAGTCCCACTGTAAACTACTGATGTAAGACATACGCACGGACGTAGAATTATAAAAATCGCGAGTGTAGTCAAGAAAGCAACAAAGGGGGAGTTGGAATCTGTTCGTTTTATTAGAGCGGTTTCGTGTTCAGCATGGCTACAGTGTTGAGGAGGGAGGATTGCGAGGCGGCAGTCAGGAACTTCATCAAGTCCTCCGATTTCGTCCTCGAGGATTACAAATTCAAACCCTTGAGTGACAAGACGATGGGCTTCATGGGCCGACACTTGAAGTTGACCGCCTCCGTCCGCTTCGGCGGCGTGGTACAGCAACTGCGGTTATTCGCCAAGCTGATCCCGACCGGTGGAAGTCACCGATCCTTCGTCGTCGATCTTGACTTCTTCAAAAAGGAAATGATCGCCTACGACACGCTCGTCCCGAGACTGATCTCGTGCCTTCCGCAGGGAATGGCCTTGCCCGTGCCAATGTGCTTCTTCACCCGCGGGATCGCTTCGGGACCGGGAACGATCCCGATCCCGGGATCCGCGGACGAGGAACTCATCATCCTGGAGGATGTGACGCAACGGGGCTACCGAATCCTGGAGAATTTCCCTCCCATGGACGTGCCGCACTGTCGCGCGGCTCTGAGGGCCCTGGCCAGGCTCCACGCATCGTCCATCCTTCTGGAGGAGTCCTGCAGGGCGGCCCAGCCGGCGAACTTCGACCCGAGGAGGGACCTCTTCGCTGGGGTGAAGGAGAGTTTCCTGCTAAACCAAAAAGAGGGTCACACGGGATACGCGTGGGCCAAGCGTTGCGCCGAGAGCCTCACCACGGCCTCGTTCACGATGTGGCCGGAGTTATTCCGGGGCGTGAGCAGGGATTCGGTGATGGAGGGCATGATGAGAGGTTGGACAAGGGTCTTCGAGGCCGCTCAGCCGTCCGACGAGTTCCCGAACGTCCTCTGCCACGGGGACATGTGGACCAACAACATAATGTTCTCGGAGGAGAAGGGGGAGCTGGACGCCCTGCTCGTGGACCTTCAACTGGTCCGCTACGCTCCACCCGCCTTCGACATCCTTCTCTTCCTGCACGTCTGCACCAAGAGGGCTTTCCGGGAGCGCCACTTGGAGGAACTGCTCAAGTTTTACCACGAGGCCCTCGGGGAGTGCCTGCCGGCGGGTTTCCTGGAGCGATTCTTGCCGTTCGGGAAGCTCTTGGAGATGTGCGACTGCCAACGGGACGCCGCCCGCGTCATCTGCACGGGTTACCTGCCCATCATCCTGGGGGAAAACGACGAAGTGATCGGCGCGGAGAAGGAGTCGTCGAGTGAGCCCCTGAACCTCGACGAGACGATGATGAAGGACAGGGGCGATCGGATCGTGAGCAATTGCATCCGCAGCGAAAATTACAAGGAATGGATAACTGAAGCTTTCCAGGATTGTCTCTTCGCTCTAAACCTATGTAGACAATACAAACGTTCATAAATAATTTCACTTTTTCTTTCGATTGATTCAAAATTATGGTGCTCACGTTGATTCCGTCATGTGCTCAGTATAAACGTGCAATTGCTTGGTAGATTGGTGAACTAAAGTTTCCCGGAAATTCGACTTGATTAGTTCCCCATCTACTTTAATTCCTACCTCCAATCCTTCTCATAGCTCTCTCACAATTTCCTCTACGTAAACCTTAAAAAACCCTGGGTGATAATAATCAATCCTGTTTAATAATAATTCCTATGGCTATCACTGTCCAGAGGCTCGTCTCTCTTAGTCTCCGCAATGCACATATCTCAAAACAAGAGAAATATTCATTTAGTCTCTTCGTATCTCATTCAATACTTTCCTGAAATTTGTGCAAGCTAACCTGTCAAATGCCCTCTTAAGAACCACAAATCGCCGAAAATCATATTGATTATTTTCTGAATTTTTTTCTGTAAATGGTCCAATTAAATATTACTATGTTGATGAGTTTATCCGCCCACCATAATTATAAATCGGTCTATACCTAGGCAGTTATTTGTATGCATCTTTCTTATGATTTCATTGTGATTTTCATGACTTGGGAGAATAAAGGGAAGGTTTGCTGCACGTATACTGTTAATATCTGATGCTATGCTTCCCGAAATCAACATATCCTAACGTATTTCCTCTTTAAAAATATCCACTTGAATCACTTAAATTGAAATTCCCCTTTTTCGCATTATTAATTGCTAATTATTTTTTGAACGCACTAAAAATTTTCTAGATACCCATTGCTCATAGATTTTGCAATTAATGAGGTTTTTGCACATGCCCTAGCAAGGAACCAATTATTATTTTTATCATAGGTAATCTACCAGTTAAGATAGGTTTTGGATGGGCATAAGCTTCCAAACACTACAGCGACTATTCCCTTGTCTCAACTAACAAATCCATACAAAATATATGCCATTATGAAATATGCCCCTCTTCATCTCCATGTACTTCCTTCATTCAATCCAATCATATTTCTTCCCCTTCCTCACTTACATTCTCCCCTCTATCACAGTCTTCAACATTTCAGCACCAATCAGAATGCTCTGTATCCATCTTTCCTGCCTGCTTTGGATTTCTCTCACCAATTCCGTCCCCTTTCCAACATGCCTAGTACCTTCTTGTTTGTTTTCCTTTATATCTGCTTAACCTTCTCCAGCCTTCTCCATTATCACATTTCAAAAGCCTCATCTCTACGCCTATCATCCTACTTCAATGACCCTGTTTCCTTGCAGTAGCAAACCACACTCCATATCTAAGTATTGAAGAGCCTTTTCTTAACATTTTTACTTAGCGTCCCTGTCATAAATTCCCATCTTCTTGTGATAGGCCTCTTTGCCTAGAGCTATTCTCCTTCCGTCCCCACTACTTTGACCATTTTGGACCGAAGCACTTCCAAAATAGGTAAACTGTTCTACCTACTCTAGTTTTTGTCTTCCTATTTCATCAATTACCTTAGCCCTTTTTTTCTGAAAAACCACATAACCTTCGTTATATTTACATTTATTATCATCCAATCCCTATCACCCCGGCTTTCTAGTGTGCTCAGTAACGTTTCCAAACTATAGGCTGCTTGACAAATTAAAACTTGACCATTATCTAACCTGTTTTTAAGAACTCCTTGCCAACTTTCATTCTTACCTCCAGTTCTTCCCATGCCTCTTTGATCATTTCCTCCACATGTTGAACAACACCAGTGACAATCGACAACCCTGCCTTACATCTCTTCCTAACACTGCCCATCTGGACTCTCCATCCCCCACTTGCACCTGAGCAGTCTGAGACATGTACAGGTTACAGCTAGGTCTTCCATCCTTCCAATCTATTCCTATTTTCTGCAATAAATTCATCGATTCTACCCAAATCCCTCTATGAAACACCTTTTTGAATTCTATGAAATGGACGATTACATCATAATTATATTCTAAACTCCTCACTATTGGTGACCTCATTATTGCTATGGCATCACACATGCCTCTCCCCTTCCTGAAGTCAACCTGATCATTCCCTAAGTAATAATTTGCCCTGGCCTCCATCCTCTTGGTGATGATCCGGAGAACCACTTAAGCTATGAGAGAAATCAAATGCCTTTTCTTTTGAACTCACATATGGCTGCCCTTCCCTTTTTCGTATTAGGCACTTACACAGGTCTGACAATGTCTTCCGGCCAAATTCCTCTATCATAAATGCTATGAATCAGTTCATAAAAACTCTTCCTCCCACCTTTTCCTAAACCTCTAAGTACTTCCATGGGAACGTTGTCAATACCTAGCCTCTTTAGATTTGCGTTCTCTTATTGCCCTTTCTGTCTCACATTCGAGCAAGCCTGAACCTACAGAATCCTCATCTACATCATATTCTCTCTCTATGCCTAAGCTTGCTGGCCTATTTTTGTACCAACCAATAACATCCAACAGTTATATTTAAAAAAAGTAGTCCTTATATTTGATGATTTTATTGTTAATAGCTATTATTAACAAAATTAAGAGAAATTCAGTAATAGTCTATCATTTTATTTACATTTAAGGAAACAGCCCTGCTATCATCAGAAACCTTCAAAAAGCATATTCATGTACTGCAAATGGTGATCAAAAAAATAAAAAATTAGAACTTTTTAACGGCTGGGCTATAAATATGCCTTAAACCATAATGTCTCTTTCCATTACTTTCAATGACATATTTTTTTAACTTAGAAGTACAATTCAATTATGGATAACAACTATGATAATCAAGAGAAAACATTATTTATTGCTCTCTGGATGAATCTCGAGGACCATCTGCACTTCTGATGGTGATCAAATACCCTTGAATTGCCATAATTTTCCCAAAGGCCAAAAAACCTCATTTAACAGAATCCACACGCCCAAGGAGGACCTTGAACTCCTGACTCGTGGGTTAAAGGGTGGGTGGTTGCATTACTCACCTGACTAAACCAGCCAGCAAAAATCCCACAGCTGTCCTCATCAAACGTTCAAAGAAGACCACAGATGGAAACCATCAACTCCCACCCAATCTTCTGCTCCATAAGTGCCATTTGAGCCATTAATTACCCCTCAATAACATGACTCCCTATTGTCGTTGACTAAGATGTCCCTGTACTAGATGGTTTCTGGCTCAACTTTGTGGAAGTTCATGTTCATTAAATGAAGAGCACAAGAACACTAATTGGTACCTGATGATGATGCCTAAGCTAAATACCAATATAAGGAACAGTGGAAAAATACATTGTGCTCTTCATTTAATGAGATGTCCCAAGTGAAATCACAGAGTATGCACACATGCATTGGTGGAGATTTTACTCACAGTGATAACTGGCTGCAGTTTTGCAAGAAACCCCAATCCAAAATTTAGTTTGGATCGACCTAGAGTTCTTTTAAAACATCACTGCATACACGTACTATTTTCAGTAGTTAGTTCACCTATTCTTGTAGAAGGCAGAATGTTATGCACAAGTTCATTCAATTTTATGTAACTCACAGCATACTTACATTCAAGAATATTTTGCTATAAAAAACTCAACTGCATACAGTTATTTATTTACATATACATATAAATGAAACCAGTTTCAACTTTTCCATTTCCAACTGTAAGGTATTTATTTGAAATTAACTAGATACCGATTGGTGAAACCATCTCACCTTACTCTACCTTACCCGGTGCCATCCAAATACATTTCTTCCCCCACCCCAATCATCACTAGTCCTACACATCTCATCCGCTCCAACTGTAATTTCATAGAAACTTGCATTCTGAGGATTCCCACCCATTGACACTCCCCCTTTACTACTGCTAATGATGGGTGTACTCAGTGACATATTCTGTTAAATGTTCACGGGAAATTACTCGAATAAATTTTATGCATTGCTACACAATCTTAACTTAAATTCCCATTCTGAAATTAGTTTCCATCTTCTGTCTGATTAATATTTAAGTGGACGCTTGACCCCATTACCCCTGAGGTCAGCTCCATGATACTGGTTTCCTGATGAACTATTTTTTTAGTAAATTATCTCTCTAAAACAGAGGATTTCCTGCACGTGTTTGCATTCAAAGAGACTGAATTAAACTATTTTATCACTTTAATATCAAATTATAGCCACCACCTTGATCCAAAAAGTGCATAAAATGTGATCTATGGAGTTTTCAAACAAAATATAATTTCATATATCGCGCATAAAAAATAGGGCAAAGTGAAGTACTGAGTGCTGGGCAGCTGGTCATATGACCAAGGGTTCAATTCAGGGTGATTCCTCTGGCCACTGCCAGCTTCACCCAAGATACGTGATTGCCATTAGTCCCAGATCTTCCTGAGAAGTGAGAGATGGACGACACACAGAATTAGGAACTCACATCTAAAGCTGAATCATGTCATTTTTGCATGTTCTTAGCCTCGGTGCCAGGTGGGCTCCGCCCTCATCCATTTTACTCCTTTAAGTTGATTGCTGCAGTTTGAGGAGTACACAAAAATATATTTTACACGTCAAATCTCTAATTTTGTAATTCAGAGAAATTGTTTATGAACTTACATTATTACGTTGAGCAAATTACATGCACCTCAAAATTGTAAGAAAAATAATTATTTAACTTTTTAGTGAAAATACATAACTGGAATATTGATTGAATTGAGCTCTAATGACTGGTAGTATTTAATAAATGAAAAACTCTAATGGCTGCAAACAGCTTGTTTCAATTATGATGTTCACAGCTATTGGAGTTTTTCATTTATTCAACATAACTGGAAGATAATTTTAAAATGGTGTTCGATCAAGGTTATTTTTCAACAGTTTATTAGATAAAAATCTTTATAAAGGAACTAATTCAATTTACACAATGACATATCATAAAATTTATAATTCATACAAAAACAATGACGAAAATTTATATAAATACAATAGTGCTGCAAAGATATCATATTGCAGTGCATCATTCTGAGTTTACTTGGTAGACTTGATTACATGTAGATCTCAACAAATATTATTAAGTAATAATTAATAACCATTGTCTTTACATGAAAAGATAAAGCTCATCATGATTTAAGACTATGGCAAAGTGAAACAAATATCGAGAAACAGATGTAATTAGATGGGGAAGAGAGATTTACATATACATGCATAACAGCCAGTCCTCCAATTATATCAGGGATACATTCTGGCTGTAGCAGATGCAGGGTAAAATGACATAAACTTCATGATAGAATCACCAAAGGTTGACTCATAAACACTTCTACCACTGTGATAGAGATGACCCATAACTTGGCCCCACTGTTTCCCAACATCAAGACAACCTTTTGTATTTTGCATTCTTTGATGCATGAATAAATGCATCCCTGAAAATTCTCTCCCGACCCCTTGAGAATGAATTATTTGCATAGCCCAGTCTACCTTAATTTAAAATGAATAATTATCTGCCTAAGTAACAAGAGTAAAAAAGAATAGACGAACTATGCTGGGTAGCCATCACTCTTGTACTTCAAATTTTAACAATGGCATTAGCCTCAATACTCATGTATGTCATAGGCATATTTTTCACCCCTGAATTTGATATTTTTTAACCACAAACAACCAAAGGGCTGAGAAAGAGGAGTGTGGACATGCTTGACTTCACTAAGGGAGGCAGTTTCTCCCATTCTCCAAGGATAAATGTGATGGCACAGTTGGTGCTTGCCAGGAAAGCATTTGAGGTGTACCTCATTTGATCAACTGCCCCATCACGGTACCACTTTCAAACTCTTTGTGCCCCACTGTAATGTGTGAGAGCTCTGAAACTCCCCAGCAATTTGCTTTAGGCTCACAAAAAAGAGTGCATTTCCTGGAGGATAGCCACAAGAAGAGTTGGAGGGGTGTCCAGGACAGCACAAGAGAGCAAGGAGCAAGAACTCAAAACATTTGCCACAGGAAAGAATTGAGCATATTGACATTTGTCATAAGTAGATCTATTTAAAAATAGCTATAGTATCCACTACACAATATGACCAAATATCAAATGCCACATATATAAGTAACTAACATTTCACAAGCTATTTCCATAGTTCAAATTTAATAGTTTTGTGAGTGTACACCTGACTGCATCTTCTATGAGACTCAATGAACAAAGAGTAAACTCCATGAGAGTTAAGAGATTGTCACTCACTCATGCCATTATGCAAGAACCCAATATATATTGCTCCTCTTATGTATTTAAAGCACATGCAAAGATCAGATCCACTACAAATTTTGCTGTGGTGCATTTGCCCAGAAAAAAACCTGTGCCCTTTCCTCGGAGCGGAGGTCACTGCCCCTCCCAATTTTCCCCAACCTCACCCTCCCTCCCCAGACCCTCTTACTTAAAATATCTTAGCATTACTGCCAACGTTTGTTCTCTGAGGTACTCTACTTGATTTTTGCAATTGTTTCACCAATTTCTTTGACTTTGATTTGATTTTATTCATTGGTTCAAAAAATCTTGACGGTGAAGTCATAATCTAGAGTAAGCTAACTAGAACCCCTGGTTGCGCCACCGTTAAGTGGCAGTTTTAATTCCTTGCGAGTTTAGTCGTAAGATTTGGCAACATGACATGGTGCTCACTTGTGATGTCAGGAGGCAGGGTAGTCACGCTTAGCTCTACCAAATTACAGCCAAGATATTCTTATCTATGTGAATGGATGATAACTTACTAAGACTATATTGGATCACCATTTGACGTGGCACACTTCAGAAGAGTTAAGTGTCAATCATTGTTCCAGACAAAATACCTATAAGGGTGAGTTTCATACTCACTACATAATCTAAAGGGGAAACAAGCATGCATACTTGAAGCTTCACCCTTGATGGAAGATGCAACAAATTCTCAGTGAAAATTCTTGTAATAATTTCAGGATGAGTTGAGTTGCATTACCTCATGTGAAGAGAAAGTAACATTCATTGGACGGTGGTAGGGGGATGTACAGTGCAATAAATAGTTGATATCATGATCTGTTAGTCAATGTGGCAGAGTATTTAATGGAAACTTTAAAAGAGGAAGGTGTCGTAAGGTGACCTAAGGATGTCTCTTATATACTTCCAGCACTGCATGGAAGACAACCTTAGGCCCACAGACTTCCAGGGTCAAGGCAAACAATTTCATTCTACATACTCTATGACACATGGACTAAGATGTGGAATTAAATGCATCACTGAGCATCGCTCACACTGAAGAGCATACATTAACATCTGTGAAGCCTTGACCAAGTATAATATTTTCAAAGTTATATTTTAAAAGATAAATGATTCCTTTGCCTAATTTTTCACAAATCCAACGTAATTACTTTTTGAATGACAAACTTTTGGAAATTAAACTATTTGAAGAATCAACAGGGACCATTTTTAATAGAAAAACAAATAATTTCAAATTGAAGGAGCCAAGTTGTACACCCGTAGAGAGGAGCACCCTTCAATCCCATGTGATGCGAGAGGCATGGAAGTGGCATATTTATACAAAGGGAATCATTCCGCTAGCGAACACCAATTCTTATATTTATAGTTTTACCTGCCATTGTGGACTTCCAGTTTATGCTTCCGCAGAGCATGGCTGCCTATGAATGTCTCGTTGCATCCCCTACAAACGAGTGGCTTCACTTTGCAGTGGACCATCATGTGCTCTCTCAAGTGATAATACCGACTGAAAAAGCATTCACAATCCTTACACATGAATATTTTTGTGTGAACTTGACGGTGTGCTATCAGCTCACATTTGAACTTGAAGGATTTTTTGCACTTTGAACAGGAAAATGTCTCATTTGATTTACTTGCCTTCATGTGCAGGTACAAGTAAGACTTGGCAAACGATTTATTACACCTATAGCACTTATTCGTGTCCACGCATGAAATTTCATGGTTTTTGAAAGTCTGAAAGTATGAAAACACCCTGAAGCACTTTTTACATTCAAAGGACTGGTCATTTTGCTCAAGAGGCGCGGGCGTTGAGTCACCTGGTGCCGTTACTGCATTTGATCTGTCACTTGTCTTCATACTCAGGTTCATAGGAGAAGAACTCCCATTCAAGCCGTCCCCCTCCTCATCACTTTGACTCGCGTTGGGTGCATGTGCTTTCCCGCTGTCCCGCCCCAGCCTTCCTTCCTGATGCTCCATCACGTGAACTTGCAAACTGCTCTCTGACACGAAGACAGCATCGCAGTAGATGCAACGAAGTCTCTCACGCATGTTGAAGCGTCCGCCTTCCAGCTCATACGATGACTGTTTGCTGGAACTACACGGCATGCCCTCACCGGCAGCCAGCATTTTATTTCCACCATTTGCACTTGCATGAACCCCACGGAAACGAGAATCTAGCAGCTGGCTCTCACGGTGGAGTGCTGAATCACCAAACTTCTCCGGTGCCTTGAAAACCAAGGTTTTTTTTAACGTTTTAATCAATGTGTGAAAATATGGTAATTCGATCGAATATTCCATTCAACTTTAGAAAGAACCACATAAATAAAACACTACTCCTCTTACTTGGACAATTTCCTTAACTTTCCAAGGATGCCCTCAGAGAAAAGAATTACATACTAGCATAGACTAAAAACTAATGCACACATGCTTGTAGACCACAAACAAAATGGCCTTCAGAAGCACTCCTGGTGGTATGTGGAAGTAACATTCCCCCTCAACACATATGCACAGATTTGGGGCTGTTTCATTCATCCAGTGTATTTTGAGAAGCGGAAGTATGGAGACGTGTTCTAGTGCTATGTCAACCCAAGTTAAACAGCGTGCTGTTATCAAATAATTAACTACTGAAAGAGTGACTCCTGCTGAGATTCGTCGTCGTTTAAAGGCTGTTTATAGAGATGAAACTGTTGATAGATCTACTGTACATCGATGGGTAGTAAAATTCCGTGGTTGCGAGCCTGGAAAAGACATAATTGTTGATGAAACACGCAGTGGACGTCCAATCACTACCACAGATGATAATAATCGCAAACTTGTCAAAGACTTGATTTTTAAGGACCAGAGAATTATACAAAAGCGTAACATAAGCCATATTGGTCGAGTTTGTCGTGTTAAAGGCAGCCTGGCGCCAATAATCTCGCAACATGACAACGCTCGCCCCCACACACCTCGCGTGCAACTGGAGAGGCCCACCATTCGCACCATCCTTATTCCCCCAACCTTTCAACTTGCCATTTTTATTTTTTTCCTCAACTCAAGAGCCACCTCGGAAGATGAGGTGACGGCAGCTGTCAAGTCCTGGATTCGAGAAAAGTCGGAAGAGTTTTTCAGCGACGGAATGAAAAAACTTGTTACACGTTGGGAGAAATGTGTTAGTCTTATACGGTAACTATCGTGCAAAATAAATATCTGATTTTGAAACTTAAGAATTGCGCTTTAAAATACTTTTTGCCTGACCTTGCTATTTGTTTTGGTTCGTGCTCTACAAGCGTGTGTATATTATTTTTCGGCCTGCCCTTGTGTTGAGCAGTAGAAGTAAATACTGGGGGGAGGCAACCCAACAGCTGAGGACATTTGCCTTGAAAAGGAACAGATGGTTAGTTTGGTTGAGGTAGTATTTCCAAAAGTTACAAACGAGTCCACAGTTTTCCATCCAATAGCCGCTGGCTTCCTCCCCTTGAAGGGTTCTCCAGGTGGCAACAGAGTAGTGATATCACTGAAAAATCCTGCCACCACCAGGATTTGAACCCAGGACCTTGGGGTAGGAAGCCATTTAGCTAGCCGCCACAGTAACCTAACTTCCTCCTAATTTTAAATTCCAAAATTTGAGTGACAACATTTTCATCACTGGAATATGATCCTTCATATTGCCCTTACAATACCCTTATGTTAGAGCCAATGCAGCTTGAACGTACATAATCCATACATGTCTAGGCTATTTCCCATACACTAAAAGAATAGTCTAATTAACCACATATATATATATATTTTTAGCATTTCAAATCATTGAAATTGAATATTTCACAATACATATCTGCCTCACTCCATAAGGTCGAAAATAAATATATGTAGGTTATATGCTGATGGAAGCAGTCTAAATGGCATTGCACAAAATGTCTTGAGGATAAAGAAAGATGAGATGGGAACACAAAGAAAAAACAAAAATTAACTTTTAAATACACAGTAAACTCCCAATTTTCCATGTCAATTCAAGGGTGCGTGAATAATCAGAGAACAAGGATAACGCACTGATCAGGTTCTTTTTGGATTCCCATCCCTCAGTGCAAGACATCGGGCTAGCTTGTGGGGACGGATAGTGAAAGATAGTGAAAGTGAAAGACAGTTGGAGAAATAATTAAAACTTACTTCTCTCATAGATTATTGGCAGCAATGTCATAAAAAGAAAACTGTATGGAACATAGTCTTGTAACACACTTTTAATCTAAAGTTTAATAATAATTTAAATGACAAAAAAGTGGTGATCACTTCGAGAAATTTGAGCCCATGACTTTGAGCATCCACTCCCGTGCCTCCACTTACTCCATGTTTTCAAATCCGAATGCAGAAGACAGACAAACAGAATGATATAATTTACAATAACGAGATATGTGTATCTACAGCGAATGACAAGATGGATTTTCAGAAAGTTTTAAGTGAATTCAAAAGGAAAATATTAGCTAAAAATTCAAATGAGAATCCGAAAGCATTTTGGTCCTACGTCGGGGAGGTTAGGGGGAAATAAGTCCAAAGTTAATTCACTCAAAAATGGCAAGAGCAAAAGAGTAACCAGCCGTTTGGAGAAGGCCTACTCATTAAATTCTAAATCATTTCCGTCAACAGATGTCTACAACTGAAATTTCATATGCTATGGTAAGAGAGATCATGAAAATAAAATCAGAGAGATTAAGTGTACCACAGCTAGATTTGAGATGCCATTTTTCCCATGAGCATTAAGGGATCAGAATAACCTTATCCAACTGTTCTAGGGGGGAAAGAGCAAATTCCTTTTCTCATTCCAAGTAGCCTAGTATGCTGCCAGTATCTCATCTAACCTTAGTTATTGTAATTCTTGCTACTAACATCTCCTCTTGTATGCAAATATGTACATCGAACTTAGATACCATAGGTCCGGTGGTTTATTCAAAAGAAAGTTGGAAAAATCCTGTTCAGGTACTATTCTGGAAGCTCTATGCAGAAAAAGCATAGCACTTCCACCATTCTTCACGGACTGCGGGAGAGTTTCGAGGACCATCAACATGTGGTGGATGCACTTTTTAAAATGGTATGGAATCTTTTTAGGGGAAATCCCTCCTTCCTAAGACAATGCAGAAGTCTTGGGAAAATTATTAAAGTACTGATATAGAATCAGCTGATAAATGTCACAGTGAATTTCGACAATTATTAGAAGAAAAAAAATCCTTCTAGAGTAAATCTTCCTCGCCACTGAAACTGGCAGTGCCTAACAAAATGCTGGCTTATGGTAGAAAATAAAAAAATCAGCTCTAGAGGGAAAGGGCTTTGAAAGGGAGTATTTTAAAGATAGAAGGGTAGATAAAAAAATGAAACACTTGATGATGGGAAGGTCAAAAAACCAAAACACATCCAAAGGATTGGAAACAAATTTACCAATGGTTAATTAAAGAGCACTTGGAAGCAATTGGGTGAACTCCAAAATTTTTTAATTTCTCCATGACAAAATTCGTTTTCAGAGAGTACATGCATCTGACATATAGTACTGCATATAGCATGCATCTGACATATAGTACTATGAGAAAAAAGGATTTCCAGATAGCACCATTTTCATAGATAATACTTCCTCTCACCCCAAAGAGGATGTTCTTGTCTCATCTCTCATGTTCAGTATACAGTTTAGTTTTTCACTGTAGTTTTTTCACAGTTTAGTTTTTACGGTGTAGTTTTTCACTAACTACATCATGATTATTTACTTTTACCTTTACTTTCTTACATAGTGCTCCTACTCTCCTTGTCTCAGGCATTTCTCCATATCCTTGCACTAATCTTTTCACCACAATTTCCTTCACCCAACTACTTTCTTACCTAAGGTAATAATTTAGCTCTTCAGACATTCTCCTACCCATTTCCATGTTATTATTCTTCTATTTTCTTCATTTATCCATTCTCTTATTCATCCACCTTATTAAGCATCCCTCCCATAATCTATAGTTTCCTAATTTTCTTGCAGCTTCCCCAATCTCACTGTTAAGATCCAGCCGCCTTTCCCCAACCTTTTTTCATTCCTATTCTAATTTAGTAATTCATAATTTTTCTTCAAGATACTGTTATGGCATTTTCTCCCTTCCTTATCTTAATGAGTTTGAAAGAGCATGTCATAAAAACTAAATTGTGTTCCAAATCTGCATTTGACCCCTGGAAGGCATGCAAGTCGATAATAATAATAATCTTTAAGGTTTGTATAAAAAGTATCATTGACAATTTTTCCTGACGTGTGCGTGGAGTGATGAATTCAGACCGACGGTTAAGTGTTCCCATGAATGCAGACCGTGTATTGGCATTGATAAGATGACAATACACACACAATCATCGAGAAAAATTTGGTGATGAGAAAGATCTGTACTAAACTTGTCCCGAAGGTCTTTGGATGGATGACCACGGGCAGAGCCGAGTGAAGTGAAGATCTTCTGCAAAGGCATCGCGACAATTCCCCAAACCTCTTACAGTTCCAACTTGGCACCAGCAGACTATTTCCTGTTTCCCAACGTGAAATCCTCCCTCCCTCAAAGGACACCACCACCATGGGACCCTAAGTGTCGTCAAAGAAGCTTGCACGCTTGTACCCTTAAGGACTTTCTGGGATCTGCCTACCACGGAGCCTTAGAGATGAGGAAAAGCATCTGGAAAAAGTGTGTCAATGCTCAAAGGATGTACTTAGAAGAATTTTGAGGCCTTTTAGCAATACCTGAAATTAATTATTTTTCAAAAACTTATCCCGATACCTTTTATACAAACTATGTAAGTGAATTAATCCTGCAAAATTACTTAAATAAAATATTCTAAAATGAATGAATTCAAGCACCATCATGAAACTAAATAAAATCTTTGAAAAGAAAGAATGTCATACTTTTACCATGGAAATTTTGCAATATGCCTGGCTAGGTTTTGCTGAAGAAGTCATCAACTTACATCACCTCATTAATGAAAAGAAGTGCATTTAATTTATATGAGTATTTTTTGTAAAGGTGTTTGTCAAAATCCATAAAATTATCATTAATCTTAATCAAAGATGCAGCATACACAATCAGGTTCGAGAATCACTGATCACCCACTGAATATTTCGAGGTGTATATACTTACTCCTTCCAAATTTGCACTCTGTGGCTTGACATTTGAAACTCTTCTGGAGGCAGTCTGCTCTTCATCAGCATCAGTCCGACACATCACCAAATTCATAGTTTCATCGCTATTATGCCATGCCCTCCCAGAAGTCAATCTATCTGAAATTTTCCTTTCTGCCATCTTGGGGCCATTGTGCCTAATGCCAAATTCCTTGTTCCCTTTCAAGAGGCTCTCCTTGATACCCGTCTCATTTGGTGCCTGAATCAAAAGAAAACATGGGGTTTATTCATAGAGTATACACAAAATGAGTTAAAAAAGTAGTCTTTTCCGCTAGCATACAAACCAGCAGAACCTTCTGCAAGCAAGGGGGCCTACTGATTTTGCTAACAACATACAGCCATTGGTCCCACTCCACTATGAACATTGGCCTTCAACCAGCACTTAGTGTAAAGAGCACAAGCTATGCATCAGGTTAGCTATGATGTAAAATATTTAAGAACAGCATGAATGACATTTTTTGCAAACTCAGTTAATATTTTACAGTGATAACCTTGCTTAACCAAGCATACAAATATGATGTACGAGCAAAATGCAGAGCTATGAGAGGTTTCAACATTTTAGAGATCAGAATGTCAGTTGGTGAAGACCTCAGGCCTGTTTCACTGACCATATTGATAGAAAATGACTATATTAAAAGAATTCATACTGTGATTGGTCAAATCATCATTCAAAGGACTTGGGTATCAGTACATATGTACCCTGACAGCAAATTTTGCTGAAAAAATTCAGATGTATTGAATCATTGCTAACTTCTTGCTAAATTGCTTGACTGAAAATCAAAAAGAAATCCATGTTAACATCTGTCAGAAACTGTTTGCCAATACAAATGGTAATGAAAGCTTTTTAAAATCATCAAAATATGAGTTGAAATATGGGTTTACGATGGTGATATTGAAACCAACATGCAACCATCTCCCACACAGGCAGGTGTTAGACACACTCAAACCAAACCATAGCATTCAATCCAATTAAGCACAGTTAATTGAGGTTCCAGTTATGCAAAGTCGGGATGGTAAGGGGGTTGGGGAATCATCGCGATGCCGTTGCAGAAGATCTTCACTAGCAGGTACTCAATTACATTTATTTATAACCTCTCATTGGCATTCTAAAACTGCACATGACTCAAGATGCACTCCCTACAGGATGGAAATAATTTCGACTTTAATTGGGGTGTATTCTGTAATTTTTAAGCGAAACCCAAGACTCTGAAAATGACATCTTGTGCCTTGGCTACTTGGCTTGGTACACACTGCGCCAGAAACTTAGGAACCCACATCTGGGGCAGCTTCTTCCACAAAAGTTTTTAAAGTCATCGCCAATGCAATTTTATGGCTTAGAGAGTAATTTGGAAACAATTGACATTCTAGTCCAGGAAACCTACCGATTATGCCAAATTCATTCAGGATGTTTCGCAAAAGTCCAACTATCTTCTGAAAACAGAATCACTTTATCTTCATTTCATTAATTATGACGACAAACACAATGCTATTTATCAGCAGGCTTTCCCTTGCCATATCATAGGCCTCTTCTAAACTTTACATTTACATTTTCTTTTTTGTAGGAAAGAAATGGTGGATTCAGTCTTGTCATTTGGGACACTTTAAATGGTATCCATTGGTGATGAAATTTATGGAGGGAACATTACTTCTGTTTCTTAAGAGTTCACATTTCTTTTCCAAATAAAAGTGTACTCAATGATGGAAGTTCACCCTCTACATACCTCTTCAGGATTAATTAAATCATTCTCTTCTGCCCCTTGGGTCTCCTTCTTAAAGTCCACAATCTTTTCCTGCAAAGTAAAAGTAGAATTGAAAATTATACTGATACAGAATGAATACAAGATGGATGGATGAAATCTTTGAGCGCCCACTCAGTATTATTAGATGCACATACTTACTCCTTCCAAACCTGCATTCTCTGTCTTGATGCCTGGAATTCTTCTGGAGGAAATCAGCTCTTCATCAGCATCAATCCGAGACATCACCAAATCCACAGTTTCATTGCTATTGCGCCATGTCTCACTGGTCCCAGGTTCATTTGGCTCCTGAATTACACAACACACAATTTTGTCTATGGAACACATGTTTGTACAAAAGTATACCTCCATCCCCAAATTAATTAAAAAAGACAGAAAGAGTAAAAAAGAGAGCCTGAATATAATTTACAGGGACCTAATGAATCAATGAACTCACAAGAGAAGGTCTTTTATTTAAATAGATGTCACCAATTAGAAAGATCATTAGACTAAATAGGCAAATACAAGGGATTAGGTGAAGAAGCAGTAGTGAGAATGACAGATTTTTTAAATTCCTTCTAATGGCCACTGTTGTGCAAAAGCAATGGCGGATATGTTAATCCTGGTTTGTAAATATTGGGTGTGAGATACACCATATTTGTCTGTACCATTATAATTCCTTAAGAATTGTAATGGTACTGACAAGTATGGTTGTTATCAAGGCTAAATATGCTTCCAAGATGTATGACATAATATATATATTTACTTTTTGTAGTGTTCTTTTAAATTATATGCAAGAACAGCTGACATTGTTAGATACCTATCAGCCAGAAAAAACTCCACTTTTACAACTTACAATGCATCAGCGCAAACATCATTGATTTGTTACTGAGATTATGGCCAAAACAGCACACAGGTGATCACACAGTAACCGAACTCTCCGAATCTTGCTCCAGCAGACCTTTTGCTATTTCCTAAGTTGAAATCCACCTTGAAAGGATGCCGATTTGAAACTTTTGAGGATATCCAACATAATTGTACCACAGACTAAGAGGCTATCCCAGAAGAAGCACTGCAGGCAGCATTCGAAAGCTGGAAAAAATGTCGGGAGCAATGCATTGGCAGTCAAGAGCTGTATTTTGAAGGCAATAAGCACGATTAAAGGCAACTAATTAAATCAAGAATTTATTCAAACAGTCACAAGTTTTTTTAATAGACCTTATTGGTTTGTAATGAAATAAAATTATTGTGAAAAGAATTAAGAAAATAAACATAAAAATTATATTAATTATAGAATTCATAAAAAAACATTTGCTTTTGATGTTTAAATATTGAAAGCATAGGACTTTTAACTTATTTTTAGAATGATATGAGGGGGGGCTATTAAGGCACTTTCACCAAATATTGAAGAAACCCCTTCAGAAAATCAATTTGCATACAGAAGAAATATAGAAGACACTAAGAAAACCACACCCTGCCAAAGAATTCTAATCTAAAAAATGATGCACATCAATGAGTCATTCAATGTGACATCAGTGTACATTGAGAAGGCCTTTAACAATGCAAAGTAGAACAAAAAGTCCAACCAGCTGAAAAAGAATACAATAGATTGCAATGACCAAAGTAATTATTTACCAAAAGTAGAAGAGGCTTTTGACCGCATTATAAATAAATATGTGCTAAAAGATATGAACTGCCCAAAGATACCTTGCACCAGAGCAATCAACATATTTCTGGATGAAGCAATAGCATAATTAAAAGGAATGAATATCAATGGAGTTACATCAAATGAGGACAAAATCAGCATGTATGTACCTTTTTATGGTAAACACTGCAGTGACAACAGAGAATCAAGAAGACCAGAAAGTATCCCTGAATAACAAGGACAAAGTGCCCCATGGATAGCCATGGAAAGTGAATAGAAATTATAAGGAATAAACTTAACGAGGGCAATTTGAAAAGTTCTCAGAATGGAATAGAAATAAACGACTTACCTTAATCAAACTATTTAATTTTCAATATAGTCTCCCGGTACACTAATGCACTTGGTCCAGCAATGTTCCTATGTCTTGGTCCCATCTTGAAAATTACATTCCTCCAGGCCCGTAAAATACCTGTCTACTTTGGCCATTAGCTCTTTGTTTGAAGAGAATCACTGTCTTTTGAGGAAAATTTTGAGCTTGGGGCGGAGATTGAAATCTGATGGAGCCAAATCAGGCGAATAAGGTGGGTGTGGCAACAATGTATCTTAGCTCATGTATTTTTGCCATGGCAATGACACATGCGTGCGTGGTCTTGATGAAAGATGACTTTCTTCCTTCCCAAACCTGGCCCTTTTTCGTGTATGTTTCGCTGAAGTTGGTCCAGAAGGCTAGTGATGGCCAGTGGGAAGATAATCCATTGGCAGAATCCCTTTATTATCCCAGAGAACGGAAGCCATCACCTTTCCGGCCGACCATATTGCCTTCGCTTTCTTTGGTGGTGGTGAATCAACACGTTTCCTCTGCTTTGACTGCTAGTGGACCCAAGTTTCATCTGTCGTCACAAACTGGTGCAGAAAATCTTGTTGGTTGCTCTTAAAATGGGTCAAATATTGCTCATAAAATTTCCATTCTGATGCATTTATGATCCTGCATCGAGAGTAGCAGCACCCATCCAGCAGATTCTTTTCTCATTTCCAATTCCACCATTAAAATGTGATATGCCCGTTCAGATGACATCCCCAAAGCACTGGCCCATGCTCCGATCCAGCAGCAGAATTTCCAAATGTTAAAAGGTGAACTCAAAGGGTCTCAAGCCGGTGAAAGTAACCTCACAATATAATACATTAATGGCTACACAAAAATTGTGCAAAAAAACAAAGAAGCACACAAACTAAATACTGAACTAACTATCATGACATACAGTCATAAAAGGTCCCCTATTCTGTATGATTACAATTTGTGTAAAAGTCTTTTAAAGTGAGTAGAAGAATGTTCTTACTTTGGCGTATTGTTTGAGACAGAGAATTGAAATTTAAAGGACATGTTCACGCCATAGTTATGAAAGCTTAAGAGGATTTAGGATTGCATTTTAAGTGTTAGCAAAGATTTCCCGGACATAGTTATTTAAGAACTTTCTTTTGCTCTCTAATCAGGCCCACACTTGAGGATTGTTCCCCAATGAGGTCACCTTATTACGATTGACCCACATGATATTACGTGGTTTCGGCCTCCCTTCTTTCGGTATTAGTTGAGATACTATCAGAACTCAACTTGATTCATTCCCACCCAAAGGGAAGTTGCTGGGCCAAATGTTTTCATATTGTTGGCTATATAACTAAATTTACTGCCTTTATTTATGGAAAAACTACAATTTTGCACACAACTCAGAGTAACAGAAGAACCTAATACATTTAATATTCCTTATTTGTCCAAAAATTTTACTTTTTATATGTCATTATTTAAAACTTGAGCGGCAATAATGAATTATCACAAAAAATAGATATTTTTTCATTCTCAAATTTGAAAATTCAAGAATGCCATAAACCATGACTCATCTAATTGATCCCATTTAGCAGGATGTTTTTTATCCAAGTGCCTTGTTTTTTTTAAATGCATTTTTTTAAACAACCTTGTATAATGGAAGCTACTGCTGTATTTCCTTGATTTATATTGTACTGCTATAGATTTTTTCTTTTTTACAGGTGATAAGTACTCAGTATCACTTAATTAATTAGTAAAAAGAAATGAATGCCGACCAACCGAATTAAGTCAAAACGGTGAAACTGGACCACAGTCTATTTTTCCCAATCGAAACTTTAAAAAAGTTTCACAGAAAATCCATTGCTATAGTAATTCTTGAATAAAAAAGGAACTCAAGTGAAAGAAATTTTACTGAATTAAAATGGTATTTTTTCCCCTTTCAACGATTTGGAAATCGATCAAAAATTACTCATTTAAGGAGCGGCAGAAATCCAATGAGTTAATTGATGTCCACTGCTGATGAAATTTGTGGAGGGAACATTACTTCTTTTTCTCTAGAATTCACATCCAACTGAGAATCAATAAAGGTATTGGTCTGGACAATTTCTTTTCCAAATAAAAGTGTACTCAATGATGGAAGTTCACCCTCTACATACCTCTTCAGGATTAATTAAATCATTCTCTTCTGCCCCTTGGGTCTCCTTCTTAAATTCCACAATCTTTTCCTGCAAAGCAAAAGTAGTATTGAAAATTATAGTGATACAGAATGAATACAAGATGGATGGATGAAATCTTTGAGCGCCCACTCAGTATTATTAGATGCACATACTTACTCCTTCCAAACCTGCATTCTCTGTCTTGATGCCTGGAATTCTTCTGGAGGAAATCAGCTCTTCATCAGCATCAATCCGAGACATCACCAAATCCACAGTTTCATTGCTATTGCGCCATGTCTCACTGGTCCCAGGTTCATTTGGCTCCTGAATTACACAACAGACAATTTTGTCTATGGAACACATGTTTGTACAAAAGTATACCTCCATCCCCAAATTAATTAATGGATCAATGAGTAACCACAGGAAGCACTTCATCCAAGCAAATGACACCTACTAGACACGGATAGACTCAAGGAATGATTACAGCGCAAAATAACAAATCAATGGGAGACAGTTTGCTGACATAAAGAAATTTCATTCAGCTACTTGATATTTCAGTGAGTTAAGCCTCCCTTCTCACAGACATTCACCTCCTCAACTTCCTCACAACACCGCGAAAAAAAAAGCTAAAGAAATATACAAAAGAAAGTATAATGGGAAGAGTTCACCCCAGCCGTACTCTTATAAATGGGCAAAGGATGGGTGGGGGATATTGGAGAAAATAGAAACAGTAAATCGATAAAAATTATAAAATTAAATAATTAACTGAAAATAAGACTAACAATAGTAAAAAACTGAAAATAATTGAAATATTTAAATACCGCAAACGGTTAGAACAATGAAATGGAGGGGGGGAAAAAAATAATTAATTTTTTTAAACTTAAAAAAACTTTTAGAACTAAAAAAGTGAAAATTAATCACGCATTCTCTAGCTTGGATGTACTATGCAGCAGTGATCCTTGCTAGTCGCATACACTCTCACCCTATCAGGGCTTACGAGAGGTTTCCCTCTGCGTCAGGGGCCCACCAATCACACGTATTGAAATAAAATTAAGAAAAGAAAGTAGTTAGGTCTATGACCTACCACCATTGAGCAAAGTGTGACTCTGACATTTATAGCCGAGGGAGAGAGTCATTCAGGGAATACCCTAAGGCAATGATTCAAGCTTGAGCCTTCCACCATCAAGCAAAGTGAAACATCAGTTTACAGGTGGAGAAATAGTTTGGGGAATCAGCTGTGTATATTTGATGTTATAACTTTTATACACACGATATTATAACTTTTCTTGCATTTATAATAGTCCTGAACTAATCTAAAACTAGATACTCTTCATTAACTTAGGCCTATCAATACGACTCTGTTTGTGAATGATAATTGAATCACTACCCGACATAGTTCCATTGGTCAATGGAATGTTAAATTTGATTAGTAAAATTTGGTTATTGAGGGGAATCAGCATTTTGAAATAAAACAATGTGTGTGGACCGGCAGTTAATTAATTCATTAAAAAATATGCTAAATGTCCATCCAAAATTGGTACCATTTTAAATGTTTATCATGCATAAATTTCCAGCAGTTTTTTATGGCCTTCACTTGATAACTTCTGCAATAGGTGTCTAAAATTAATCTTTGTTTTAATTATGTAAACGCACGTTTGAATATTTATAACAGAAAAATTTAATGATATTCACATTATTTTAGGATATTAAGGGTAGATTTTCTCATAAAAATTAAAATTTTAGTAAAAACATTATTCACAACCTAGGCAAATAATTTTAACAGTGAAATTCTTGCATTTTAGTACATATAAGCACAGAAGTCAGTGAAATAAACTTTCATGGCATTTTGTGCGGTTCTTTGAATAAACATAGCCGGTTTTAACTACTTGAAATTGATTTTTACAGGCGTACAAATAAGCCCAATTTGCTTGGATTTACATTAGGGACAATTTTCAATTTGTGCCGAAGTGGATGCAATGCTCTCTCTAAAATAAAGCATTCATACTGTGATTAAAATATTTTGCATTGGGCTAAGTTCAAAGCCATTCATGGAGAAAATTATGGCAATTAAAAATGGTTGATGCGGAACATTGGTTGAGTTGGCATTGGATCACCAAAAAGGAAACCATAAAAATGCCACCAAACATTTGAACATGAAGTTTTTTCCCACTAAATTATTTTCATGGCATATGATGGCCATTTTCCCAAGTTTTTAAGAAATGATTTGTGGATTATGTTATGAGCCGATGGTTTTTAAGGCCACTCTACATGAAGAATTGTTCTCAGTAAGGTCATTTTATTCATTAGCACATACTTGCAAAAATCTGACAAACATTGATACATTGTCAACTTCTCATATGAGTGAAGTTCTAATCAAACCTTTAAATAATCTTTTCGAGCCTCTCTTTAACAATCTTAACATGAGGGAGGTTGTACTCAAAACCACTTAGTCTGTCTGCGATCTGGCAGGCTTTCCCAAATGAGGGCTCCCTAGAGCACTCCTTTGAGAAATCATAAAATGGTAGGGTATTTTGTGGCCAAGGAATTCCCTTCCCTGCAAATAACCACAGGAGAGTGCATGGGTGTGTGCCTTACCGGTACAAATATGTTGCTGGTGCCTTATGTGAGTCAAACCTTGGTTTAGGATCCCTTCCCCATAAATCAGCGCATAAAATTATGCGAATGTTTGCATGTCATTAATTAGGCTTACTAGCAGTAGCAAACAACCTCACAGCCACTGCACTATCATTCCCTCACTCGGCTTTGCATTCATTAAAGACCCTAGCAGCTCAAACATCTACACTAATTGGTCACTTAGTGACCATTGACATCAATTACCAATAGAAATTTGAAGGTAAAAAATGAGCTTCCTCAAGGAAGACATAGGAAAAATACCCGAAAAATTGAGCCAAAAATTAAAGGTGTTAAGGTGGATGAGTTGGCAGGACATGACAAGATTAGGGAATCAAAAGAAGGTATATGGGAAACTGCAATTAATACAATCTTTAAATCGGAGAACTCGGAGATAAAAAATGAGATTGGTCCTTCAGTACTGGCTGTCCTACAGAGCAGGACCACAGCTGAAACAACTCATGTCCACAAGAGGAGACAGAGTTGGAGAGTTCTATGAAGAACTTCTTTTACCAGCCCCTATCCTTCTTAATATAGCTAATTATAGCTTCTTTTGTATTGATTTAAAACATTTTGGAAGCATGGCATCACTAGCTAAGTTTCTTTTTATCTTTATAAGTGTTTAACACATAATAATCTTTAGATCAGATACTGCCAAAATGAGCAGTATATGGCTTCAGCCACTTCAGCACATGGATTCTCTGAGACGGCAAGTCTAAATACCTTCACCTTCTCTCAAGAGCCTTCACTAAATACAATGACAAGCGCTTGCCTCAGCTAAATACATTAAACTGCATGCCAGAGTTACATGACAACACATAAACTCAAAATAAAAATGCAGAAGATTACAGAAGAAAAAATATCAAATTAAATAAATAAATATGGATTTGCTGCATAAGTACTAAGCATTTATAACATTAAAAAAGCAGCTTCTCCTTTAATTGCACTGATAGCTAATTCAAAGAAACTGTGGGAGATGCCATGACGGTAACTTTTAACGAAGTCATCCACTAATGCAAAATAACACAATGTAACAATTTTAAAGGGCAAAAATCATTTGCCTTGACCAGGATACTGAGTGCAAGAGGATGCCACCACGGCAGCTTAACTGGCTGAACCACTTGGTTGGACATCAAGGGATCCCTGTCAAGGCAAATGACTTTTACACTTTGAAATTGTTTTAATGTACACTTATAGCAATATGAGGAGGCCATTAACATCAACTTGATCAAAAAGTACCATGAAAAATATGATTATGATTAAACTGAGAGTCAGCCTTCTAAGAGAATGCTGACTGAATTAGGCTCTCTCCAAAATACCATTTACTACTCTTTCACAACATAACTGGTATTCAAATTTGCACAAAAGGGAAGGTGAATAATATCGGAAGAGTTACTAAAGTTAACCGAGACAAGAGTCATTAAGTAGTTAGCCAGGTTACATTTAAATTTGATTCGATAAGGATTTTCATTTGAAATATTTATTCATGGGAAACTAAACTTAGGAGAACAAAAAATATTTATTTACAAAAAATTAGATGGTTAAAAGCCGGTATAAAAACCATAAAAAAATAAATCAGCACACACAAGTACATTGCATTTCAATCCAAAGAGTTACAAAAGCATTGAAATCATATTAAATGAAAAACAAAGGAATAAAGTAATTTCAAAAATACATAAATATGAAACATTTTATATAAACAAAAAAGATATTTCCTTCACTCATTATGAAATACAAGCCCAACATTTTATTAGTAAATCAACAAGTTTGAACCCTAGAAAATATCAACATCAATCATAAAAATAGATATTATTATTGTTGGTCTTAACCTACCAAGTTAAGTTAGGTTTCGGATAAACACAAGCTACCAAACGGTAGAGCAATAATTCCCTTGCCTCGCATACCAAAACTCAACTTGGCATCCAACATTATGATTAATCCCTCTTCATCTCCATATACTTCTTTCCTCCCTTCTTTGCATCCAACATCCCTATTCCTAACTCTTCCTTGTTTGCCTAACATTCTCCCTGAATTCAAATGTTTCCAAATACTGCTTTCTTCACAGAGTTGACATCATCAAGCATGAAAATACATTATGATGTCGCATGTGTGCTGAAACTGTTAGTAGTGTGCACCGGTAATATTGCCTAATGCAATTTTTCTCCCTATGTCCCTACTAATTTGACCATTTTGGCATCACACATGCCTCGTCCCTTCTCGAGGTCAATCTGATCACCCCCTAAGTAATAATTTGCCCTGCTCTCTATCCCCTGGTTGATGATCCTGAGAACCACTTAAGCTGTGAGCAAAATTAAACTTATTGTTCTGTTGTCCTCTTATATAGCTGCCTTTCCCTTTTTTTGAATAAGAACTTACACTGACCTGACAAAGTCTTCCCGCCAAAATCCTCTCTCATAAATGCTATGAATTAGTCCATACAAACTCTTCCTCCCACAATTTTCCTAAACCTTTTAGTTCTTCCGCAGGAATGTTGTCAACCCCCACGGCCTTATTTGATTTTTAATCCATTAATTCCCTTTCTATTTCAACGGCGAGTAAGCCTGGATCTATGCTATCCCCATCTGTGCCATATTCTCTTTTGTATACCTAATCATGCAGGCCTATCTTTATCATACAGTTCTACATATTCCTTCTACCTCTCTTGGATCTTTTCTGTTTCAACTATTAACCACTTAACTGTTGACGCAGCTCTCCCCTTCTTACTTCCCGATAGTGTTTTAAGCTTCTTGTATAGGGCACCTATTTCACCCTTCTTCTGCAAACTTTCCATATCATCACACTGCATCTTCCACCATGCTTCTTTTGCTTTCTTTGTTACCTGTCTCAATTTATTATTTAACTCTTTGTACTTCCTTCGGCCTAACTCTGTGTTTACATTTTCCCATTTCATTCTCTCACCTATCTTTCTAATCTTCTCATCCGTGATCCATGGTTTCCTTGTCCTTCTAGCAGTTCCTATGGTTTTATTTGTGGTTTTCGATATCCATTTTTTACTCTCTTGTTCCCATTTTTACTCTATATTACATAGCTTCTCGTCTCCACCCATTATTTTCTTTAAAGATGCTCGCTCCTTGTTAATGTTGTCCCTGTTAATGCTTCCAAATCTCATTTCCTACAATGCCTTCCCTGCTTCATCTTTTTGAAATAGACACTAACTTATGGCCTGAATCTGCATCCACTCCCCAGGAACTGTGCAAATTAATTTTGATAGTCCTAAATTTATGCCTAACCATAATTTAGTCTGATATCTTCCTGAATCCCAAGGCATTTTCCATGTGTACCTATGCCTTTTGAGATGCCTAAACCATACATTCGTGATGATTGGCCCCTGTCTCCTGCAGAAATCCATTGCTTCCTCACAGCCGTCATTCCTTGTTCCTAAACTGTAGTCCCCCACATCATCACCATTCTTCTATGCATAAAATATCTATATTTCCTACACCCATCTCTTGCTTTATATTCTCTCATTTCCTGTCCTCAACATTGTCCTAATATTCCAAGTTCCTATTCTAAATAATTTGGTCTTCTTCTTCCGCATCTTCTCTGCTGCTGCTGTTGGTTTTCCTTTGCAAGAGTTTTGTAAGATGACAACTGCGGAGGCCTTGCCTCTCCCGCTGCCGGGCACGACACACGGCTTTCATTTGTGGTTTCCCGTTGCCTTCCTCAATAGTGTTTTTAATGTGACACCAATACCCAATGGCCACCCCACTGGGGTCAGATGCCTTGGCAACCGCCACACTGAAGAACAGATGCTGCATGGACTACCTTACATCTGGCTTCTAACATCCGACCTACTTGGCGTGGGTGACCCTACCAGAGCATTATCATTGCTCCCACCAGCACAGCTCAAGGGGTCATCGGAAATGCACAAGCCCTTCCACCATGTCAACTCTATAGTCCATGAGGAAAGAAAATACATGTGTGTGCCCACAACCACATGGAAATATTTCAAAGAAATAGGGATTAATACAATTTATGACTTTTTTCCACATTAAGGACCCTAATTCTTTTCAATTACCAAATTAACAATGCGCCACCTAGAAGGGTGTAATCATCGTTGAAACTAGGGGGAGAAATTTACCTAATTCAAAATTGTGACAATCATATTGCTATAGATGGCAAAAAGCATTTGAGATGCTGGCTGAAAACGGAAAGACACTCAGAAAAAATATAAAATACAAAATATGCAATTTATATACAAAAATACTCATCATGACATACAAATCATGCTTGATTTCAGGACACCAAAAAAAACTATCCTTAGGTTAATAATTTTCACACCATTTTGTAGAAAGTTGAAGGTTTATCAAATGTTTTGAATCAGCTGGATGCATTTTCTGAGTCACTTCTGGTATTGTCATCAAATACTTAATTATGAGAGGTAGATATACAGAAAATATTGCTTACAGTTATCCCCATCTTTCACAATTTGAGCAATAGGAGAATGTAAGGCATAATTTTGGGCAATGTAATTGTATACAATATCAAATCATTCCTTATGGAATGAGTAGGAACTCTAAAGGATATAACATAACAGCTAAGAGGAGTGGACCATATTATTCATCAGTTGGTTTAGAAAAGTTACCTTAAACCTGTTTTTGGTGCTTATTTAAGGATGATATACATATAATTCGTAACATTTAATGGTATCTTTAGGAATCATGGCATGAATATAACTTTTTAGAAACTCAATGCACAAACTTTGATGGAATAGATTCCATCCTTCGGGTATGAAAACCACAGAGTGGTGACCGCAACATAGAAGAGTAACGATCCTGTCAGGGAGTAGTACAACACTCAGCAGGATTTGAGATATTCTAGCATAATATCATGGATCTATAAGATATTGCTACACTATATTTTTAATGCCGATGAAAACTTAACTGAGGGCCAAATATGCCAAATATAACAAATCAACCGAGAACCTCATTCGAAATACTAAATGGATGTCAAAAACATTTTGAATAAAGAACTATGAAACCAACCGCTTGGATATCATCATTTGGCCCAAACTGATCACTGTGGAATTGACAGAATCTTTTTTCGAATGTTATATTAGAATCAATGCATCGACTTTTGAAGAGTCTGAACTCAATCAGCTTTTCCAGACAAGTGGAGCAGGCCAGCCATGAGTAGTTTCCCAACTTCCGCACCTGCAATAAATTAGTTTAAATTTAGCAACAATAAATCATAATTGGAGTAAAATATTTTAACTTAAATAGCATACCGTAAATATTCACCAAATGTGGAATTATCTCAAAGCAATCACTTAACTGCATAGTACAGATCACGGGATCTAAAAATACCAATATAGTGGATCTTTGACAGTGAAGAATGGGTAACAACTAACTCTACCATGCATATACAAGAAATCTATCTTTAACCATGAATGAAATGATTTTCACATGGATTACCTAATCAGTAAGCAACTTTAAGAGTAACGTGAACTATTATGCTTCTTCTCGTGCGGATCAAACAAACTCCAGTAATAAATAGATAAAGAACGTACTACGGCCGAGTGAATGGAAAGAATATAAAACCCAAAGCCGTACACAATTAAGTGTACGGCTTTGGGTTTTATATTCTTTCCAAACTCCAGTAATGTTTTGAAAAGTGCCATAACTTAGGTAAGACAAATTCTACCGTTATTGGGCGATAATCTAACACCAGTGGAGTTTAGAAGAGATGACACTGCTGTACTTCAATGCGGGGAATAATTAAATATTTTAAAGATTTAAATGACTTCCACAGGAACACACGCATCTTACTTTGAATTGAAGTAAATCCTCAATAGTTTTGGCCACGGCAAACCCCAGATCACCGTTTTCTTCCAAGACATCAATAACCCTGCTACTGTTGCAAAGACATAGTCTGCATAATCTTTCACTGTTTTTCAGATCCATTTCGTGACGATTATGTTATGAACAACAATTAGCAGCAATAATAAACCAAATAAACGCACTTCCCCTTCCCTCGAAATAGCTGAACCACTATGAACCTGAACCAAGGGTACGTTCCACTTTCAATGGATAGCAATGATATCAATAATTGGGTTGTGCTGAAATAACCGGGTCGTCCAAATACCAAATACAGATTTTCCCAAAAACCAAATGAGAGATGCCATTATCAAGACGGTGTCGTTGCAATCGCTTTGGCGTCAAAATTATCGATAACTAAGGCGCGAAATGAAGATACGTAAATGCCCGGTTTGCCACAAGAGCATATTATTATTGCTTCTTGTCTTTTATATATATTCCCAAAGAAGTGCCACTGCCGTTGGAATTTAAAATTTCCCCAACAAAATTGATATAATTTTGACCAAGACAATTTCCAATTCTCTCTGACATTTGCAATAAATGATATTGATGATATATATGATAAATTGAAAAATACTTTTGTAAATTGTTGTCTCTTTCTTCTTAGGTAATCAATTTAATCGAATCTAAATAATATTAGTTTAGGGATAGTGTTTCATGTATCATTATATTTCATTCACTAATATATAGTTCTATTTTGATTTTCTTTCCAAAAGATCTCAAATGGTAACAGTCCATGGTGTTAGATCACCTCTTTGGGCATAACTTCTGCTTTCCTCCAAAGTAATTCTCTGAGCTCTCGTGTTTGCATTTTTTGAATAAATCACATCTAACTCTAGTTCTTATGCACACCCGAAAATTATTACGTATTCTAACCAGTCAAAATTGCCACTAGAGTCAACTAAAGTTCTGGCAGCCTAGCAATCCAGAGAGCCCTTAAACCCATCTCACATTGGAACTACTCCTGGAAGTTCAAAATAAGCCCTAATAAATCTAAGACCCTTATGACTACTTTATATGTTCATACCATGAATTCCATCTCTGATCTGAAGCCGATCCAGAGAATTTGATCTCACACTGACATTGGGATACCTCTTTATTCCAAACTGAACTTTTTACCACACATCAAAAAAGTTTCCTCCAGACAGCTTTAGAGGAAACTCTCTAGGTCATACGGTGAACTAAAATCAGCAATCCGTTGACTTTCATATCACCACCAATTTCCAGCCGACCTCTTTTCATACTTGAATATTGTTCCCCCTTTATCTTAAACTGAGAACCTAATTTTTTTCTAATTCATAGCCCAACATTGTGTCCCCTCCCTCAAGTACTTACTTATTGCAATTTGCTCTCCAAACTTGAGATTCCCTTTTTCCATGGTACTATACTGTCTCTAACCATGAATTGCTCCACTGAGAAATCATTAATGTCCGCCACAGAGCTAAAAACTTCCAATCCAATTTCTTTCTTCATGTTCCTACCCATAATCCTTGAAACTCACCTTCATTACATTAGCCTGACTGCCATCTTTGTCGCCCAGAGATCCCTTACCTTAAAATTGGTACATACCTTCAATTCACTCATCTCTCCATCTTATCAGATGGATTTATTTCTCCAGTTTCATTGCTCAACGAACTAACTACTCCTGCAAAAAATTAATTGCCTAGTCAAAACAAAAAACATGGAATGAACACACTTAAGCATGGAACAGTAGGCGTTTTACATGGAACAAACTGATTGGAACCAAGTACAGACAGATTAATGTTCATCATAAAAATACTAGTTCCACTAATAAGGGGGGTAATTTGTGCACACAAGAGTAAAGCCACTAACTACTTTCTTATTACTGGAACTGTCACTGTTGTATAATGATGTAGGTTCATTTATTTATCCTTGATTCAAATTAGTTCATGCAAAACAAGTTTTTTATCCATATTTAGTGTTTTCTTTTGAATATGGTAATTAATTTTTTGCTGTATAGTGGAATCTTGTTTCATGAGCATCTTACATATAGCTAGTGATGAGGAGAGGGGGATTCCTGGAATGAGTGTACACCTGCTGCTTCAGTTTCCATTTAGTACTTGCTCCATTAGCACTGCAAGTGTTGCTTGTGGTCCCACATTTTTCCAAACTTGCATTCAGACATATTATTCGTGATTTTACTGTGCAATGTTTAACATTATTTTTTGTATAGTTTTAAAAATGTCCCCAAAGAAAAAGTCACAAGAAGGAAGCCCATTAAGGAGTAAAAATAGCAGTAGAAATGAAAAGTAAAATCATTGAAAAGTGAGAACCAGGTGTGTCCATGGCTGATCTTGCAAAAGCATACAACTGGTAGACATCAGTAATTTGCATTACTCTAAAGAACGAGGACAAAATTAAGGAGAAAGATGGTGACCCTGTTGATGAGAACATCATTTGCGAGAGGGCTTAAGTGATTTTTACCGACTTTGCTAAGAAGATTCCAGTGACATCAAGGGCCAAAGAAGAAGTATTTGAGGGAAGCCATGGGTGGTTCAAGAAGTTTTAAGAGAACTGGTGTCCACATCATTGTGAGGCATGGTAGTGCAGCAAGCTCGCACTCAAAAGGCAGCAGAGAACTTCCCTGGTGATTCAAGAACCTTGTAGATTCCGAGTGTTATCTCCCACAACAGATCTTAATTTTGACAAAACCAGTCTCCCCTAGAAAAAGATGCCCAAGTGAACCTTTATTAAGCAGAAGAGAATGCAATGCCTGGTCACGAGCCAAAGGAAGACCATGTCACATTGCTATTTTGTGCCAACACAAGGATCAATTTGAAAATTAAACACTGATAGTTTACCACTCAGAAACTGCACAACCCTTCAAAATGTATAAAGTCCAGAAGGGCAGACTATATGCAATATGGAGGTCATGGGAGAATGTTGGATCGTACATTGAGAAGCATCACCCTAATAAAGCAGTGGCTACAAGGGCATTACAAATTTATTTAATGATAATGTTGTAATGCATTATCACAAAATACAGTAAGCTAAGCTTGTTCCATGAATAATACTGGTGTTTGCCTGAAGGGGGTTCTGGGTGGTGCAGTGGGGAATGAACTGTACTGCCTTCCTACCCTGATTGCTAGGGTTTGGAAGGCCAGGTAGTCCCTGAGGCAGTAGATTTTTTTACAGGTATCCTGATTTCTGCTTGGGGTCCTATGAGGGGAGCAATTTTAGTATGCCATTTACTGAATGAAATATCAAATTGTGGACTCCTTGTCACGTATTGTTAAGAGTAGGCTAACGCAGATGCTGGGTTTTCTCCTCCCTGCCTTCATTCCCTGTTCAACCTACCCATAAGAAATTACCCACCTATCCCTAAAAGGACACATGACCTCAGCTGTCAGCCACTCCCCTAAAAACAACTACTACTTGTCTGAATTAACTGCACTGAAGGTAACATGAGAAATTTATGAGGTTAAAGAAAATGTGAGTGGAAGAGTCTATATTGATTGTCTCTATATCTACATAAAGACTGATTCGTAGCATCTATGAAGAAGGAATCTAGCAGAAGACGGTGAGATCAGTATTAGTTCCTATTCCAAAAAAGGTACAATATTTGAGGACTACAGAACAGGATGTTTAATTTCCCACACAGCTAAAGTTGTTCTCAGGATCATCAATAAAAGGATAGAGAGTAGCACAAATAATTACTTAGGTTTGGGTTTAGGAAGGGGAGAGGGATGCATGATGCCACTGCAGTAATGAGATCGCTAATCAAGAGGAATATAGAACAAAATCAGGACATATTTGCCTGTTTCGGAGATTTGAAAAAGGCATTTGATAGAGTAAATTAGAAAAAACCAATGAGTATATTACAGAAAATAGGACTAGATTGGAGGGACAGGAGGCTAATCCGCAACCTGTACATGTCTCAGACTGCTCAGGTGCGAGTGGGGAACAGGGATTCAGGATGGGCAGTGTTAAGAAGAGGTGTAAGGCAGGGTTGCCCATTATCACCGTTGCTGTTCAACGAATATGTGGAGGAAACAATTGAAGAGGCATGGGAAGAACTGGAGGTAGGGATGAATGTCGGAGGGGAATTCGTAAAATCAGTTAGGTTTGCTGATGACCAAGCATTAGTTTGTCAGACAGCCAAGGGGTTGCAAGAATTGCTGAATATAATGGAAATTCAGTACAATAGATATGGGATGAGAATGAATGTCAATAATACAAAAGTTATGCAATTTTCTAGGAAAAAAGGCTAAGCAAGACAATAAAATATTAAGGCAAAAACTAGAGCAGGTAGAACAGTTTACGTATCTTAGAAGTATTTTGGGCCAACACGGTCAAAGTAATAGAGATGTAAGGAGAAGAATTGCACCAGGCAGAGGCTTTCACAAGGAGGAGGGAGTTGATGAGTGGGACGTTGAATAAGGATATTAAGAAAAGACTCGTAATAACTTTGATATGGAGCGTAGCCATGTTCGGCGTGGAAACGTGGTCACTGAAGCAGGTTGATAGAAGTAGACTAGAGGCTTCTGAAATGTGGGTGTGGAGAAGGGATGGAGAAGGTGAAATGGACTAAAGGAAAACAAATGAGGAAGTACTAGGCATGGTGGGTGAAGAGAGGGGATTATTGGAAGAAATCATGAGGAGGCAGGAAAAATGGATGAAGGGCATATTGATCGGCAGTGAAATGTTGAAGACTGATAAGAGGGGAGAATGTTAGGCAAACAAGGAAGGGGCAAGAATAGGTGATAGGGGTGTTCGACGGGATGAAGGGAGGAAGGAAGTACACAGAGATGAGGAGCAGGATGTTGGGTTTAGTTTTTTTGGAAGACCCAAAATATTTATTTGGTAGTTGTGTCCATCCAAAACCTACCTTAACCAGTAGATTGCCCAGTAAAAATAAGGAAGTCTTAGCTATGGTGGACACAGAGACGAAGCTTCAAGGTGCAATTTGAAGGAGGCAGAAAAAGTGGTTGCAGGATACATTGAGAGGCAGAGGGATGTTGAAGGCCATGAAAGAGTGGAAAAGGTTGGGTTAGCAGGGAGGAAGGAAGGAAAAGATAAAGACATTTGAATGTTATAAAAGCAGGTACGACAGATGTAGTACTGAAGAAGGAAATAACATAGGGCAAACAAGATGAAGTACACACGACATATGTAATAGTTCTCAACCAAAGCTCAGCCTTAACAAACTGGAAACTGAGTTAAAGAGTAAATCTTATTTGTTCAGCTCATGATTTGTTACACTTGTCTAATAAATGTCCAAAATCTTTCTCCATGCATGAAATTAAGGTGATTCTCACATTAATCGAAGTGTTTAAACGCTTACCTCTTCAGAAGTTATGTAAAAATCAATGAAAAAAGTGCATGAAATTAGTTACTGAAGAATAATGCCACAATTTCTTAATGCGGTAGCTACAAATGCCTTGATTGGTGTGATCACCTCTGAGTGGTATCCTCAATATCAATAGTTGACATTGATACATATTTGGAGGCACAGTAATCACATACAACATCATGTAAAATTATTGACCTCAGGCACACTAATTTCCTGTTTTGTAAAGATAATCGCAACTTAATAAAACACAATATTAGCAAAATTAACATGATGTAAATAGCATACTCCATAACCTCTGGGTAGAGCACTCCTTTATGCCACCATAGGATGACATTAAAATGATTTCCGCATCACCTCAAATAGGATAAAATAGTTAAACGTGCCACTGTATTGCCAAATTATAGGTTTGAAAATGGAATTCATAGTTAATTCATGATTCCCATAATCCATGATTTTCACAGTTTTCACATGGCGACCCTGAAATTTGAGCCCAGAATTGACTGCTTTCCTTATCACCATCACAAAAACAGAATTTGACATCATTGCAGGGACTGCCAATTTTTAAAGGCACAGAAAACAAGTACCACATATTTTTTTTAATATTCAACTCTTTTATTCTTATTCCACTTTATTTCTTTCATTCCATTTATGTTTTCACAGCACTAAGATTAGTTTTTTTTTTTATGAAGTTCACTGAACATGGGATCAACTATTTCTGGTCAAAGATTTGCAACTGGCAAATGCTATCGTGCTTGAGCAGATGCAGAGACATTTGAGACTTCCTCATCAGAATCACTCGACTCGTCATCGTCCACAGCCTTCCCAGGACTACTCTTCATGCTCTCACCCACGTACACAATGTGGTTGACCATAAGTTTTTCGACAGTGTGGGGTGTGCTTAAGATGCACTTGGTGATGAAGGGATTCTCCCTCTTTGGCTTCATCGTGTTCACGTCTTGGAGGAGAGCCTTCAGGTTGCCCTCCAAACCTTCTGCATTCATGTCGAGCTGTGTACAGAGAGAGAGAGAGACAACAATTTACGATCACAACTCTGAAAGACCACTGCAGTTGCATTACGGTCAAATGACCAAGTTACACTCTCATTTAAAAAGGAAACCCTCTGAATCAATCATGAGGACTATGCTAGGGGATGCCTTGTTATTTCATCCCCCACTAACAACGAGGACAAGTGGACAGAGGGGAAGAAAAATAAGGACAATGCAGAGGGATAAAAAAATGATTTGATGAATAATGTGATACCCAATTACAAAGGTGGCTTGAGATTTCTTGAATTTTAGTTTTTTTTTCTTTTGATGCAAATATGAATAATGAATTCCAAGTTTTAAGACCGTAAGGCAATTGCAACCTATCATGCAGGCATGTCTAAATGAACATTTGGTGGCGTTAGTTGCTTTAAATTATCAATTACTTTTTGTAAATATTCTACTTATTACTATATTCCACTTTTTCTCAATATATTCTGCCTACCATATGGTATTCTTAGAAAGAAATTTGCACATGCATGCTCATTTCCAAATAAATTTTATCATAATTTTTTCATACTCTGAGAAAATTTCTAATTCCTTCAGCAAGAGATAATAAATTTTATGAGCATTAAGAACACTTTACTCAAGAACAGTCAAATAAGGCCTATACTGTCAATTTCTTGTACATCCCGCTAACTTAGAAGGATATACCTATGCAGTTGATTTGATATCTGACTCAGTTCTCTGGCATCTTCCACGTGCATTTTGTACAACCATATTGCTTGAAGTATTTGCCCACCACTTCAATGTTTTCGTACAATACAGGGTGTGGCACAAAAATACGACCAAATTAAACAATGTTTCCCAACATTATTTACAGGTGTATTTACCTGTTTTACAAAAATGAAAATATGCACAAAATATTTTGCACTAAATTGTTTGTATGATCATAAACAACAAATTAATTCAAAATTATCCCCCACTTGCTTGAAATGCGGCCAAAATTCTCGGTCTGAAGCATTTGCAGGCCCATTTTAATGTACCTAGGTCCATATCGGCAAATTTCATTTTAATAATGGCTCTCAATGATGCATTGTTTGGATGTCTGGACTTCCTGGTGACCCTTTTGACCATGCTCCACATTAACTAGTCCATTGGATTTAAATCTGGGCTTTTCGGAGGCCAGAATTCTTTGGACCAAAATATATTGACGTTATACGACAACCAATTTTGCACCAAATGACTCGTATGGGCTGGCACACTGTTCTGTGGGACTTTCTGGACTCATCATACTTTTCAACAAAATCTTATACCATCGATCTCTAATACCCGAAGAACTGAATAATTTCTGTCGCTTGTGCACTATCCTGCTGACAAATGTACAGCCACTGCTTCACTACATTTGTCAGAACACGCAAATAAAATGCTTTGTTCATATTTTCCCCTTTGTTAACAAAATGCAGTGGTATGACATCACCCAGACAACCGTCGAGCATTCTGACAATGCACTCCTTCAAGTGAGTTTTCCTCACCGGTGAGGCAAAACCATTTTCGGACTTTTCTGACTTATTATACTTTGCGAAGACATGCTATACCGTTGATCTAGGGTACTCAAAGAACCAAATAATTTCTCTCACCGAGCAACCATCCCATACACTTCCAATAATCGCGGCTCTTTGGTTATTCTCAGCATTGCAGCTGTTTTTGAAGTTATCACTGTTCAGTACATACTTCAAGCTTGTTAGGGTGCCAATGGCAACCTCTACACGTGAAATGGCAGGAATTCAAAATTGAATTTCATCTGGCCTCACCTTGTGGAACTCCTAGAGCATTTCCTCTTTGGCATGGTATTTCCCTATCCCAAATGCCATATGCTACTTCCCTCTTTGCTCTCCCCATCCACTGCATTCCAGTCAACTATCATGCTGAGGCTCTATTTTATATAAATGTTTTAAGAGTGAGGACTGAAGTTCGTTGCTCGCATTCCACCTCGTATATGTGGCTGGACCTTCACTTAAAGCCCAGCACTGCCACTGTGCCCAAAGGCTCATTTTCCATTCCCACCATTGGAATCCTCTAGTTACAATGCCCAAGTTCAATCTTCACTCTCCACTCCGTTCTTACCCTCGTCTCTTGCTTTTTCTTCGCAGAAGCATCTACTCCCATCTTCTAGTCATCTCCTAGAGTATATAAATCACCCTGAATCCATGACTCCAGAAGTAATTTATCTCAGTCCACTTTCTTTAGCTGATACAGGCGTCTAACCCCAAACTAGCCACCTCTACTGGAGAGCAATAATTTTGAAATGAAATGAGCACCTTTGTAATTCCACACACACTTTATTTAGAACATGAAGAAATTAGATGTCATCAACCCTGATCAACATTAGACTTCATCATCAGGGATGACGACGTCTAACGTCGAAACCCAGGTGGTGCTCTAAATAAAGAGTGTGTACAATTACAAAAGTGTTTATTTCATTTCAAATTTATTACTCTTCAGCAGAGATGGCTAGTTTGGGGTTTACCGATTTCATTCCAATATTTTATGTTAATTCCATAAAGTTACACTGGATACAACAAAGCAATAATTTTGTTAGAGAGTAAGAAAAGTTTCTCAGCAAAAAACTAGAGACACTACAACTTATGGACAAATTAGAGACTGATCAACTAGATAAAAACACTAATATTACATTACTATTGAAATATATAAATATTTCAATAAAATGATGATGTAATTTGGCTGACTCACGGTGCCTATGCAGGCATCAATCCAGCCATAATCTTCTTCAAACTCATCCCTTTGGGCATTGTAGATGATTCCAGTGCTGAACTTTTTGATGGACTTCTCTATGTCCTCAACCAAAGTACCTGGAAGCAAAGGAAGTCTTGCTATACATATTTTCCTATGAAACTGGATACGCAGAATTTTCAAAACATTCTTTCTCAGTATTTGTTATTAAAATGTAATAATTAGAGCCAATGAAGACCTGATGATATATGTAACAAAGTTACTTTTTTAAGTCAATAAAAGTACATACATGAATAAGCTGTAAAAGTGGTTACAAATAGATCACTTCCAAAAGAAACTCTACATAGCCTTTTAATATGTATTTCACTGATTTTCTGGGGAACCAAACATACAATTCAGAGAATTTACAACGAAGAAAATCGGCCACAAGATTTTGTCAGATAAGTGATCGTTTCCATTTCCAAAAGGGAAAGACCACCATATGCGAGGACTATGGAAATACTTAGGGTTATCAATAAGAGTAAGGAGAAGATAGTAGTGGTCACTTGGGGATGATCAGGGTGGGTTCAGAAAAAGGAGAGGTGACAATACATGTAGTTATGAGGTCACTTATTGAAAGGAACATAGGAGTACAATCAGGAGATATTTATCTGGTTCATTTATTTCGAGAGAGGGCTGAATAGAGGAAATTGGGTATAATTAATGAATGTATATAGGGAAATAGGAGTAGATTGGATTGGAGGAATTGGAAACTTATGCATAACAAGAACATGCCTCAGGCTATTCAGGTGCAAGTGGCGGATAGAGAGTTGGAATGGACAGTCTCAGGAAAATAGTTGAGAGGGTTGCCCATTTTTTACCCATTTTTTTCAACATATATGAGGAGGAAATGGTTGAAGAAGTATGGGAAGAACTGGAGATAGAAATGAAAGTCAGTGAAGAGCTCATAAAGTCACATTTGCAGAAGATTGAGCTTAATTCAGCCAGTCAGCCTAAGGATTAAATGCATAACTAAGCACATTAGAGAGTCAATGCGATAGTTAAGGGATAATAATAAATGCAAACAAAACAATGGTATTGTAGCATTCAAGAATGAGGAAGCTGAGTTAAATAATAAAATAGGAGTTTATTAACAAGGGCGGGGGGCATAGTTTACCTTTCTCCGAAATGTTCTGGACCAAAATGATCAAAGCAGTAGGGACATATGGAGAAGAATTGCATCAGGCAAAGAATCTTTCACAAGGAATATGGAATTGATGACAGGGACGCTAAGTAAGGAGGTTAAGAAAAGACTCATCAAAACTTTGATACAGAGCGTAGTTAGGTACGGACTGGAAACATGGTGACTGAAGCAGGATGATAAAAGTAGATTGGAGGCTTTTGAAATGTGGGTGTGGAGAAGGATGGAGAAGGTGAGACGGACCTAAAGGAAAGCTAATGAGGAGGTTCTGGGTGTGGTGGGGGAGGAGACGAGATTGTTGGGAGAAATCATAAGGAGACAAGAAAGATGGATGAAGAGCATTTTGATTGTAGTCTAAGAATATTGGGATGCTGAAGACTCTGATGGAGGGGAGAACGTTGGGCAAGTGAGGTAGGGCTAGGAAAAGAAATGTTGGACTGAATGAAGGAAGGAAGGAAGGAAGTATGTGGAATTAAAGAAGGATTCAATGTAGTTTCAGATGCCTTTGGATGACTACCCAAACAATAATAATTGATATGGTCCATAGAAGTGTCTCCCGAACAGTCCAAGCCTGGGAGGCCTGTTTCCTCCAAGCTCATTGCTCTAAGGCAACAAACAACTATTTTAATACCTTGGGCTTGTGCTATGCAATTATTCTAATGTTCAACAAATTATTAGCCTATGAGAGAGCGAGCATTTATTGTCATATGTTATATACCACACTAAATATTATATAAAATCCAGGTTTTTAGTATTATACAACTATAGCAAATTATATTTATTTTAATGGGGTAAGAATTGTTTTTTAAATTAGTCCTATCTAAGAGAGAATTTTGCACTGATGTCATCATAAGTATTATTTATCACTCATCTACATATAATGGATATTTAAATTATATTTTTAAAAAACAAGCTTAATATTTTAATTGTAAGGTTAAAAAAAGCATCATACCACTTCTAGGATTCGGAAACTTCTTTTTCATCAAGCCTCTGAGGGCTATTATCTCTGTCAAGATGTCAACATGTGCCACAAAATAATCATAGTCATGCACTGAGCATTCCCCAGTCTGAAATTAAACAAAAATATTAATTTACAAAAAGCGATAAGGCATAATTTAACATTAAATGAAGAATACAATGTATCTTTCCACTGTCCTTTATTAGCGTACAACCGGTTTCAACGCTCAAGCGTCATCAACAGGTACAAATTAAACAAGTAGCAGTCCACTTATACACCAATCATGAGGGAGAGGAGGGGTGGGTGAGAGGGGGGGGAGAAGGAGGTGAAAGAAAATGGAGTTGGGATCAGTGGAAAGATACATTGTATTACTCATTTAATTAAAATGAATTCCACAAGGTTGAGCCGGGAACAATTGTATACTTTAACATCTTCATTATAATAAAGCTCCCAGGGAGGGTCCCACAGTCTTTATCCCACCCCACCCAAACGTGAAACTCCTTCCACTGCTCCTTCCCTCTTCCTGCTCATAAACCCACCCTCCCTCATAATGCATAAAACCACATAAAACTATAACCATATAAAATTATACAAATTTTATTGAACAAAAATATAATTTTGATAAATAAATATGCAAAATTAGGTATGTTGTGCGATCTTGAATTCAACAGAACTCTGTGTGATCACCACCAGGTTCAAGAAATAATACATCATTCACTATACATAGGTATACCCCTAATTAAAATAAATAATAACAAATTGTTATATAAAAAACTTGCTTACAGGAAGGATTGAAAAATGCCACCCACAGATTAGCAATTGAAAACAATTCTCTGCGACACAAGATTAAAGATTAGCAGATGTAACTAAATCTCAATTTTTTTAGCAAAAAAACACATACATATGACATTCTGTTATGAATACCTGCAAAAGTAACCTGACGCGATTTTTATGCTTCACGGTCCTTAGATCAGAATCCCATCATGCTACTTTTGGGACTGGGGTGTAACTTTTGGATTCACACTTACCTGAAAACTTTTGATTAGCTCAGATCCTCCAGCAACCACGGCACCAGTGTTCAGGGCCACCCTCTGGAGCTCTGGCGTTTTACAAAATGCCACAATTTTTCTTTCTTCCCCATGGTTGAAAGGCTCGGGTATGGCAACCATTCTAGTGAATTTTTCTACAAATTTAGTCTGCAAAAAATTAAAGATGATGCCTCACAGAAGAACAAGATCAAAAGTGAAGAGATGAAAATTTAGCATTTAAGCACAGACTTAATATGTACATGCTTCTGCAAGAGTTCACCTCATGAAGTACATCAATCTATGCTGATATGCATGATTCTATTTCCAAGGAAATGCAAATTGGTGATGGGCTAGAGGATTGGGAAAATGTTTCGGTGCCTTAATAAATTAAGTTGGTTGAAAATTTCAAGATTTCAATAGTTTGTCCTCATTGGGGACTCAAATCATCTCAACGGTTGCCTGCCTGCCAGTCCTCATCAGAATAATAGGCTCGGTGTGTGTCAGGTAGAAGTGAAGGAATATGGGTAAGGATGGGTGCATTTCATTTGAGGATTAAGCATTTGGAGGTACATATACTTATTAAAAGAGAGTTTGCTGCATGATCAATACTTAGTTAAATGGTAATGGCCTTTGTTCAATCTAAAGTCAGTATGATTCCCTTACTAGAGGCAATTGTCAGCCCAATCGTTTCCAGTGGCTGTCCAGTGGAGGATTGAGGAAAGGCATCACGCTAATTCTATCATAGATAAGGTTGGAATAGTTAGACGGCATTTTCAAATAGGAGCGATGAATTGTTTGCAGTTTACTGAAATACTAGCAGATAAGCTCACAATATGTTTGCATTTTGCTACAAAAGGTTAATAATAATATTATAAGTTTTATGCACACAATAATAATGTAGTACTGCTTGCTAAGAGTCAGAAGAGAATCTACAGGAGGCCCTGGATAGGTAATAAAATGGTATCGAGGGAAAATTCATGCAACACACAAACACCTAATAGTGTTTAACAAGGGAAATAGGAAGAATGTTCAAGAGCGTGAATTGATTTCTTGAGGATTCATGCAAACAAATATCTACTGATGACAGTTTTGCCAAAAGAGTCTATCCATATTCCGTGGTACAAGGATTGTATAAAAAGTATTAGGAAAAGTTTCGTCACTTGAAAATTGATACACTTTTTCCAGTAGCTTTTCCATGACTCAAAGGTTTCCTGGTAGACCAAAAAGTAAATCAATAGTAATTTTTCTCCTCGTCACAAAGGAAATTCTTAGCAAAATAATCCAAGATTTGACCACTTTGCTGATTTCGGTGAAATGATTTTTCTCATAATTTTGCCACACCTATCTTAAAATGTACCTTAATTCATAAAGACACCATGGTATTTCTAATTTATATTACATAACCATGCAGATAGGAATTCATTAGAGTACAACAATCATGAAAATAGCAATTAAGAATGCATCGATCTGTTGCATTGAGATGTGCATTAGCAGATGACTCCATCAAAAGTTAATGTCGCGGTATCTCCCACGGTTTCCTTGAATAGCTATTAAGTATAAGCTATAAATAATAAGACTTTGAACCATGCAAAAGAGAACTTTAAGAACTACATCTTCCAAGGAGTAACATTTTGAATTCAACAGAAATAAAATAGTGATCAATGAAAAAATCAGCAATAAAGGTGGAATATTATTTAACTAACAGCATTATGATAAGGTAGGGCAAATATATACCAAATACCATTAAATTTATCAAAAACATTATCTTGAAATAATTGGTACAAAAGAATATTTTTGTCATTGATAATAAATTAAAACGAATTTAGCTATTTTGGAGATTGCATCTCAGATTTTACCAACCTTTTTCTCTGTTCTCATGTCCAACTCAATGGTGACATTTAGGGGAGAGTCAGGAACATTGTACACTGTGGGGTGATGTGTTTGACGGTGACACCGCAATGCCTCGGCAAAGTCATAAACCTTTGCCTGGTAGTACTTGACAATATACACATCATCAGTGGCAACTGACTTCATGCTGTCATCACGTCTTCTACTGACATTAGAACTCTTCCTTTAAATAAAAATAAGAGCATCATGGAAAAATATGTGAATTTCAGGAAAGATAATTGATTGGATCGTATTAAACCTAAACAAAGGTGAAGAGTGTGACGAGGTCGCTATCATTATTACTTGGTAGTATATCATTCTAAGTCAGTTTCGGATGGACAGAAACTTAATAACCCTACGTTTCTTTGCCCCACCTTACAGAAAAAAAACCTGGCGCACTATTTTTTAATAAACCCAATTTCAATTCCTCATACTTCCTCCCTCCCTTCTTTCCATCCAAATGCCTATTCTTTGCCCACCCTTTCCTTGTGTGCCCAACATTCTCCCCTCTATCACAGTCCTCAAACATTCCCTCACCAAATTTGTTGTCTCAGGCGTAACTTTGTGGAATTTGCATAACATGTTGAAATGTAATGAAATAATTGACTATGTAATTCCACACACTTTATTTAAAAACACGACCCAGGTTTCGACGTTGATGATGATGTTCAACGTCGAAACCTGGGTCGTGTTTTTAAATAAAGTGTGTGGAATTACATAGTCAATTATTTCATTACATTTCAATTCCCTCACCAGTTAAAATCCTCCACCTTACCTACTGCCTTTGGTTTTCTCCCAACAATCCCCTCTCCTTCCCCACAATTCTTACTACCTCTTTGTTAGAAGATCTAAGTCTTCTGGGATTTACTCCGTGGAAGACTTAGACCTTTATTATCTACACAACGTGGAAGCCTTCACAAAGTACCTCTTTGTTTGTTTTTTCCATCCTTCATACCCACATCTCAAAAGCCTCCAATGTATATCTACCATGTTACTTCAATGACCAAGTTTCTACACAATAAAAAATCCATGCCCCATATCAAAGTTTTCCCTTATCTTTTCTTAATATCCTTACTCAACTTATCTGTCATTGATTCCCTCCTCAATGAATGTAGAATAGAAGAAGGGTTTATTATAGCAATGACTATCAGGTTGTGTGTGAGAGACAAGGGAATCACAGCTGTAGGTAACTTTACTGACAAGTCTTGACGGTAGCTTTTAAGCTAGCCTGTCATCATCAAGGCAGTCCTATACGTCTTGATGATGATATACCAGACGTGTAACCACAGTTGATACATTTCAATACATTTTAAGGGAAGAGAACTAAGTTGAACCTTTGACTGGTCATAATTCTGTAATAGCCTCTGAAAAATTACTATTTCCTAGTTTTCAATGGAGCCACATTTCAAATTGATTTAATTACTCTATTTCCCTGAACATAATCCTTTTTCTCAACATATTAGTAGGTAATGGGGAATTATATATGTCTGAAAAAATTAACCATCAAAATTATTAGCACCTGAAATAATACAGGTAATACTTAATACTTTCACACTTATGACCTTTAATTGATTGGATATCCTGTCGACTTCTTCCTCTCTATTATTGCTTAGTGGTATGTCGACCTGAACAATAACCAAGTTCCTTGGTTCAGCTTTTGATTCTACTACTAATATCAGACATTTACTCTATATTTACTATGGTTCTTCCCACCTAATTCCGTAATACAATTCACCCCTCTCTTCTCCTTTCCTGTATATTACTCTATTACTATTCCTCCTGTAATAGCCACCATCCTTCCATCTCACTTTGCAAAGCCCTAATACATCTATATTTTACATCTCCATACACTGCTTCATATTTACTAATTTCCCTTTCCTCAACATAGTGTTAACATTCCAAGTCCCTCTTCTGACTGGTTTCATCTTCTTCTGCATCTTCCGCACTGCTGCTGTCGATTTTGCTTTGTAAGGATTTCGTGAGATTACAACCCCTCAAGCCATGCCTTTCCCACTGCCACGCACAACATACTCCCCAGCAGACTGAATCCCATAATTGCCAGAACTCATTCTCACGTTTACGCCCATCATTGTTCCTAGGGATAAATAACTGAGGTGGTTTCCCATTGCCTTCCTCAATAGTTTTCTAAATGTCACACTGTGCATACTAACTTTGTCTGGCTTCTACACCTGTCTGGCACTGGTGACTCTATTAGGAGCACTCATCATTGCCCCACCAGCACAGCCCTAGGGGTCATCACGACATCAGCATGGTAGTTCTTTGGGAGAGATTATCAGTACAAGAATGAACATTTAACACTATTTCATTAAATCTTTTCGGTCTCTTCACACAATGTCATCATTGTCATTCCACAAGGAAAAGTTACCTACACGTTTAACTTAGTTGACCTTGGCAAACAATTTAGTTAGATGTTATCTAATTGCAGCCACCAACTGAAATACTAAAAAAATGGATGTTTTTCATAAAATTGTGAATAGTATCTCTTTCTGGTGGCTAGCAAATACAATGAACAAGATTTGTATACATGTATATTTTTCATTTAATACAGCATTGGTGATAAGTTGTAAATCACTAAAATTTCAAAATACAATTTATTTGTGATATTGCATCATTTGAATTGAGCTCTACTATGGTGGGGACAATACTATGAAATCGGTAGTTATTGGGGGAGGTGAGTGACAGTGGACATTATTTATGACATTTCGAATAGGTGGGTAATTAGTAGTGATACAATTTTCAGGAAATGATGGGGAGAGAGGAAAAACATAGCGCCGACAATAGCCCATTCATAGCGAAAGGAGCCAAGGTGTCCACAGATCCAAGTCTTATCTATTAGACGGGCAACGACCACCACCTGAAGTGCTACCCATAAGGCACCCAAGAAGGGCTCGGGATACCTCTAAAAATTCCAACGGTTCTGGGATTCGAATACAAACCCTCGGCTTAGGAGGCCAGTACACTAGCCACCACACCAACAAAATCGTCAAATTATGTTTTTTCTACAGGCGAAATTAGGGGGCGGAAAGGAGTAGTCAAGTTTGCAGCAATAGATGACTTACTGTAGGAGCTTGCGTTTATTATGAGGAATAAACTCCTTTTTCTTCACTTCAACTTTTACTTTCTTTTTCTTAGCTAGTTCCCGGTAGCCTTTCCTGGCGGCATAGTGCCTTACAGAAGGAAGCAAGTCAATGCTACTATTAAGACTTCTTGCAATCCCAACACACTTCACTGCAAACAATAGAGACATTTCTTGAAAATGGGAAAACCATTGTACGAAATTGTCTATCAAAATAAACCAATAAAGTTCTAATATCAAGTGTTTCTCTTAAATATCGAGAAGAATGCTCTTAATACTCACAAATAAACATGGTGAAGTTAACCAAGTAAATTCTCAATATAATCAACTATTACTCCATGATTATGGCAATTTATTCAAAATTGATAAACGCCTCGAATCCACACTATCTTGAAACGCCACTCGAACTTCGAATGAAATATCAGTATTTTTTTTTTAAAATGGTGAGGAGCCGGCACTAAAACTAAATTACTTTAAACTGTGGCAAGAGCATAGTCATTGAGTAATAAATATAAATCACAAATCACGCCCTCAAAATAAAATAGGCTTAATCACTTATTCAAATAATAATAATATTCAAATTACATGAAAATAATAATACCACATATAATCATACGAACACTTTCCGTGCGAATAACCGATCCTCGACTGTCACAGATGCGCCTGCGGCCATACTGTAGCGGGTATTTAATCACTGATTTTAATTGTTTAAATTCCAATGTAAGATCTACTGCGGCGCAGATATAAATAGCGATCACAATCTGGTGGTCACGAACAGGCGAATGCGATTCAAGGTAAAAAAAAAAGAAACAGGAACCTAGATGGAACACAAAGGTACCGGAGGAAATGAAAGAAAACATTTCACCGCAGTCATTAACAAAAAAATAGGTGAAATATTGGAGACAAGCTTAGGTAGAAGGATTTAAAGAATGTAATATCTGAAGCAGCTAATGAGCAGCTGGTAAGATGGTTAAATCCAAGCGACCATAGATACTAGCTCAAATAAGAAAATTCATGCAAGGAAGAAAAAAAGACAAGAATTCCATAATTGAACTGAGGAAATCCTTTACATAAAGCAGTGTAACCAATTCATAAGAGAGTGCAACAAGATCAAGGAAGAGTGAATAGAAACCTGATGCGAAGAAATCAATGACAATCAACATAAAGAAGGGTAACAGTGAAACCACTTATAAACTGGAGGAGACAATTCTGAGAAAGAAAAAACAAAATCCTAAAAAAGAGCAATGTTAATGGTAAGATAAGAAGAGAATATGGCATCATAAAAAATTATAGGGTTGCGGTAGTCTAGGGGTAGGGCGTTGGACTGCTGACCAGAGGGCCTGCATTCAATTCCCAGGCAGGTCTCTGGGCACTCTCAGCTGCACCCAAGCTGTGTGACTTTTCGGGTACCAGATCTTCCCGGAAACCATAGCTGGTACAGGGAAAGGAACTGGCCCCCCTACTCTGATGTATGAATTCCACACGCTGTTGGACTTAGTACTAGGAGAACTCTACCATCACCTACCAAACCGAACTTAGGGTAGACTGCTGTGTTTATGGTTTTACATAAAAAAGTATGATAGAAGTAGACAATAATATTTTTGCTATCCACTGACCAAACATATCAATTAGGTCTGGGGGTCATTAAACACAAAGATATTTCTTCATAAAACAAGGTAGACAAGCCTTAGGATAACAGAGAAGTGAATTCGACAAAGCTGTGAAAGACCTAAAGTACAACCAAGGACCAGGGGTTGGAAAAATAAATGGAGAAATAACTAAAGCACTCGGTGTACAAGTAAATAATACCCTGTTTGAATAATAAGTTAGTTACAACATTGAAGACCTACCAAAGGATTTGGGGAAAAAAGGATAGACAAAAGTGTATTGCAGAGTTCGGTCGATTGCAATGAGATGGTTTTCTCCTTTTATCTGGGGTCCCAATGACATGTGGGGGAGGATAGTGTCCTGTGGGACTTGGCCGGTCTGCTGCCCGATCCCTCTGCTGGGGATCCTCCGGCTGCCAACAGTCTACTCACTTTGTGGCTGGAGGGAGTAGGAAGAGGATGGTGTTCCTCATCACTAGTTTGGGTCTAAGCCACTGTGTGAGGGACTGCTCTCAGGGTCTGTCAAAGGGAGGAAGAAAGGTCTGTCCCTGTCAGGGTAAACCCTGGATTTGTTCTTTGGTTGGTCTTCGAGATGACACTGCTTAGAGGGATGGTGTGAGGGGAAATGGAGGGTGCGTGTCCTTGTGTGTTAATTGAGCGAGGATGAATAGGTGAGAGATAGATCAATGGAATGAAATTGCAATTAATGGGGAGTGAGGCTGACATAAATTGTCATTTAATGACTAGTTGATTAGGATCCTGTGTTGAAAGATTTCTAATTATTCTAGGGCATCTAATTTCTTCCCTTTCTTCTTGACGTACAGTATTTTGGGGTTTGAAGCTTCATTGGTGATCGGTTTCAATTGTTTCACGACCATGGAAGAAACTTCCTTTCTGTAGACACCTTTAGCACTCATTTACTCCGCTCTGGAAGTCTCTGCCTGTTAGGCCCATGTACTTTCATCTCTCTTATCATGAAACAGTTCTACCACATCATGCCTGGATATGTAATTTCTATAGGGCTTGGAAAGTTAGGACTTGTTGAGGTTAGAAAATATCTAGCAAGAGTAGAAAGTATTACAGACATATAAGTGCTATGAGAGATGGGACGGAAAGACAGTGGTGAACATTGGAGTGATATTTCTGAGTAATATATAACGGAGAAGATGAGAGTCAATGTGGGGCAACTGTAATACTCATGAGGAAACTGGAGAGAAGTGCAGTGAACATGGAACTGGGGGGAATGAAAGATTATGATTTGCAGAAATGAAAGCAGACTTGGCCCAGGTGTACATGCCAAAAATAATACATAGTGAGGAAGATAGAGTATATGATCAATTAGAAAAATTAAATGAGTATGCCTGGAAGAAAATAGAAAGGGATGAGCTCTTGGAATGTGGAGGTAGGAGAGAGATGAGATTGAGGCAGGAGATAAAAATTAATACTGGGAGAATGATAGAATTTTGCATAAGCAATGTTTATAACCAATGGTGATTTAAACACCAAAACAGATGTAGGCACATGTGAAAGAGGCTGGGAGATTATAAATTTCATAATAGGCATTGGTTTATAAAGTGTGATCAATTTGCGCAGGCTTCCTCCAGTGAACACATATTGGGATCATGATTTAGAGCTCATAGAGTGTAACAATATATGCAATTAGGAGAATGAGTTAGGGAAGAAGCAAAAGAAAATGGAAAGTAGAAATTGGAGGGGTAAAAAGGAAGGAGTATCTGGGCTAGGTGGTGGTGCACATCTGGCAGGAGGCAGCTGATCGCATTCTCAGTGAGGATAAGGCGATGGGAAAAGTAGAACAAAATGGGAATGTCTCAAACAGGGGATGAATAAGGCTGAAAACAAAACAGTAGGAATGGTAAATACTAAAAAGGGAAAGGATTAGGAAGCCATGGGTTATCAAGGCCTCCTAATTTCAATGGTTTTACCTGGTTTCAGACATACAATTATGAGAAACAAGAGGATATTACATAAGCAGAAAATTCATTTGGCTCTCCACAAACTTATATTGATGCAAAAAACAGGTTTTGGTACGACCCAACATCATCACCTGATGATGCTGCATTACAACGAAACACAGGTTGTAAAAAATTAAAATTTTGTGGAAAATCAGTGAGTGTTGTGCTTAATTAACGTGAAGCAATTGACACCAGATGCCATTCATTAGAAAAAGAGAAGATAGTAGAGTGGAAAAGGTATTTTGATGATACAACTGGGAAGTCCATCAATACTGGTGCTAAGTATGGTCCCTAGATTTTGTAATTTAACTTTGAAAGTCAGGGAGATAAGAAGATGGCAGTGTGTGCACACATTAAGAAAGTTAGTGGACTCGTTTGGGAGAGCAGGATTAATTAGAATGTAATATGGGGAGGCAAGAAAAATTTACACAACACTCAGTCAGGTTAGCTACACACACAATAACCTTTCCATCTCGTCCAGATATTGGAAGAACTTGGTGGTTTGACCATTTTGTTACCATGTTTACTTTTGGCACTGATCAACATTTTTCCAATTTCATCTTTAATGATTTGCATTTGGCCATAAGAGAATCATATTTAATTTATAGCAGCATTAGAACCTCAAACTTATGCAAACAAGATTGAAATTACAGGGTGCACATTAAGCACTTATTTTAAGAAGAGAGTCCTGAAAAATTTAATACGAAGTACAGTTTGGAATAAATTGATCACTGCGGCAAGAGGACTTGCATAAATTGGAAGCTTTTGAGATATAATAATAATAGTCTTTATTCATCAAAGAATACATACTTTCATTATCATGGTGAAGAGATACATGAACACATGCTTCATAATTTCCCTTTTGAGAAGTGCAGTTCAAAATATCCACTCAAAGAATACAAGGGATTTGAAATCAACCAATTCTCAATTACATTTTAGAAGCTGTTAAAGCCAGTCAGTCCTGCTCTATGGGGAAGTTTGAAATTGAAAAATAAACAATTTGGCTTTTGGACATAGAAAATTTTTATTTATAACCTAGTTTTCGTTATGGTATAACATCTTCAGGTCAAATACCATATACCAAAACGAAACCTAGGTTGTAAATAAAAATTTTCTAAATGCAAAAGGCAAGTTGTTTATTTTTCAATTTCAATATAAAGATTTTCCATCAAGTCACACCAGAAACTGTTTTATTTATAGGGAAGTTTGCTATGAAAATTTAAGGCAAGGTTATCTGACTGGTTGAAGGCATTGGACAATCTACATTGGGTAATATATAAAATATTTCTTGACCTTGTATTATGGCTGAGTATTGATACCAAGTTACTTACATTATCTTTTACATGAATTAAGCACCGGTATATTTGTATATGCTAAAGACTCTCATCACTCTTAGCCAGAAAAATAGGCGACGACAGTTATCATGATGGCCAGAGCTGGTTATAATATTTACTACTTTCTGTTGTAACACAATCAGAGCTTTTGAGTCACTTGCATGTCCCCAAAGCCTTAGGCCATAATTTAGGCGATTTTGGAAAAAGGCAAAATAGGCACATCTCAAATATTCTACTGAGAGTGATGACGGTCTTAAAAGATGCATACAGCATTGGTTAATTCATGTAAAAGATAATGTAAATAACTTTGTATTATTTATGTAATACTAACCCACTACATTCTTCCTAGCATGGCTTCATTACGGGGAAGTCAACCATGTCTGCTGCCTTCCTACTTATTAACGAACTTGTTCTGGGTCTATCTAACCAGAGAAAGATAATTGTGATCTTATGTGGCTTTTAACTCTTTATACCAAAACATTCTGTATTCTAAACTATGTCAATATGACCTCCAGCCCCATCTCCCTAAAGTAAAGTGATCCTATATGCAGATGAAACTTCAAAATTATGCTTTCGTGATTAATTTTTGGAGGTTAATGATTCTGCACATCTGCAAGCATGAGTGACTGGTATGTATTTTTTGCTGTTTTACTTGTTAAAAAATCCATCTTTATTTTTACCAAAGTCATCAGTACATTGCCATTTCACTCCCGCGAAAGACAATATGTATTTAATTCAGCATTCTTGTATCTAAGAAAAGTCATCATCACTCTCCTACACTTATTTTTAAAAAATTGCCAATGAATATATGAAATATAACCACCATAAATGTATAAAATAAAACTTAAGAAGCAACCATTAATGAAGTGCTATCACATTGTGGATGAGTTGAGTGACAACTTGTGACTGTCAGCTGTGTCACATGCGAGGGTATGCATTTAGTTTTACAATGTATTTTTTTTAAATTTAATATGGGTTCGACCGCTGTAATTCATTGAGGTGTGTACTTTCATTTGTTGTTCAAATTCGATTTTCTGTATATCTTTATGACTAAGTCCTATGTCTGGCTGACAGAGCAATATAATAAATAAAGTATTGAGCTTGGGAGCACTATCTGCACCAGTAACAAACATACTTCAGGGGCCACTAGGGTGGACTTATAGTCGAGGTATGCCTATACATGTGTGAAAATCACAGTTAATTTATAATGAAAAATATATCTTGAGTTAGCATAACACTGATATTGATAGCCCCAGATGCTGAGTCAAGTCAGGTTTTTACTGTATATTCTTCCAAGTCTCAACTTCTACAGTAGCAGAGGAAGGAAAGACAAGCATTTAGTCCAAGCAGCAGTCACCTTGATGAATACCAGAACCATTGATTACCTGCTCTGAGGAAGTGTCTATGTACATATTTTTATTATTTTTAAATGCATTTGGACGGAATTGATTATTTAATACATTTTTTATTAACTTAGAAATTACAAAAAAAAACAAGTTATTAAAATATTCACTCAATTCATTCAAAAATTATTCTCTCCAATCACGTGGCATTCCTAATTTCCTTTCAATTTGCTCAACTTTTTGTTCCACTTTCATTTGAAAAACATCCACCTGAAATGCAAAACATTTAAAAATAAAACTTTCGAATGAATTCTTTGTGTGTGTAAAATAAACTCATAATGGATAAAAATACAATCTCATCTCAAGAAAAGGTTGCAAATTTAATTCACATTAAATATTAAAGGCAACTATTAGTAATTCAACAGAATTGTTGAAAACATTGTTACACAAATCAAACTGTTGCCTGCTCATTTGTGCATGGATTTCATGTGAGGTGATTGATGGCCTTATATACACTAATGTTGGGCCCAGTCTAATGGACGGGATCGAGATGGTGCGGGGGCTAACGTACTGGCTTCCCACCCTGAGGGCGCGGGTTCAAATCCCGGCGGTGTTGAATATTTTTCAGAGGTATCTCGATCCCTACTTGAGGTGCTTTCTGGAGGGCACTTTGAGTGAGTACGCCGTCCGTCGGATGGGACGTTAAGCCGCGGACCCCTTGGCGCCTTTCGTAAAGAGTAGGCTAATGCCGACACCGGGTTTCTCTCCACCCTTCATCCTTTCCTGTCCATCCCCTATGGCGCAAATGACCTTAGCTGTCGGTCGCCTCCCCTCAAAACTACCTACTACTACTACCCAGTCTAATGGGCTGAGATCTGTCATTGCAAGGATTCACGGGATACAAGGATATCAAGTGGAAAACTGCTTGGATCAGTTATTCATTATCTGTTTTTTACCATCCATCTTAACTTAATAGGGATCCCGTGGAAATCAAATATGTTGGTAGCCACCTATCTGAGAAAGAAAGAATATTAACCTTTCATCTGGCTCCTATCCTTTGGATTATTTGACATGAGTGACCCTATTATGAGTTACTATCATTATCCCCATACAGCTTTGGGGTTCATCCAATCATTCAAGCCCTTCCAGGGCACCAAGGATAATAGTTCACGGGAGGGACAACCAGCTTATAGTACCCAAAAATGATATAATTGCTGGCATTTCATTTGGAATTTTGATTGAGGACACACCTAATTCTTACTCATTGATTTCAGATAAATTAGAGGTCTCAAGGTAAAACAATTTCATGATTGAACTTGAAACTAAACATGCATTTTTTCTAATTTTGAGTGAAAAAAGCAAACAATCCTATAACACAAATTCTCTCGTCACTAAATATTAATTAGCCTTTATTGCCGATTATTTTTCCCACCATTGTAGCAGATACTGATGATTTAAGTTTCCACCAAAATGCTGACAGCTAAGATAGTTCATAGGCAGGAAAAAGCCAGCTTTGTTTAGGCGACAACCTCAGTAAAGGAGATACACAGATTCTGAAATATTTCATGAACGTTTTTAACTGAATTACAATTCCTGTGGATGGCAGGCAATGACAACTTATTGCTTGCTGGGTGTATACACAATCTATCTTGCACTAGCTACAGCAAATGCCTCACATGTGCACATTGAAATGTGCATCCACACATGGCAATAACCTCAACTGAGTCATTACAACTTAAGAAGCTGAATAAGAGCTTTATCCTCATGTGCATAAATCAGCTTTGGTCTCTGCAAATCTATTTAAAAGGATTAGCATTTGGTGAAGTGGATGAAAGTGAATAGTATCTCATGGGATTTCCCCCTACTCATCCATTTCTGAGGAGGCAATTAGCCATCTCCCCTCTTTTCCTGCAATGAGGGCCCATGAGGTTTTGAACAATTTTGCTCAAAAGTATTGGGCCTACAAAGCAATAATGGGGGATACTTGCAAGCCTTTTTCTCAATTTATAGAGTACAAGAGTGTATAAGAGTGAATCCAATTATGATTTAAAGAGAAAGCACAAACTTCACCTCATCATCAATCTGCTGCTTCTGATCAAAGAAATGCTCTTCAATTATTTTCTTTTGCTCATCCAAGGATAAAATTTTCTCTTCCCAAATTTGAATTTCTTGGGCAGTCAGTACTTGTTCGGCTCCCTTCTTGATGTGCTCTTCTTCAACCTCTTGCAAATATCTGAAAAAGAAATTGAAAACAGCTAGTCCCATTTCCTTTATGGCTAATATCTGTTTCCCTTCAAGATCTTTTTCAGTTTTTGGCATCAGCAGCACACACAAATTTTAGATTATGTGTCAGAGAAGGTCACATCTGAAACCTTCACTTGCCCAGTCAATTAATGCCACAATATAATTCTGAATGTTGCTCAGAGTTCTGTATAATAAACATATTATTAAATTAAGAGAGTAATATATATTTTACAAAGAGAAAATTTGGTTTCTCTATTTGTTATTTAATTACTATGAACATATCTATGTGCCACCAAGAGGTATATGTATGCAAACAAAGAATTGGACACAAACTATTGCCTAACATCTTCATTTATTCTATAGAAAGGGCTGCCCACTACAGAGTGAAGATTCTATCTATTCATCAAATTCTTATTTGCATTATTCATTGTACAAAAATTCAATTTCATGTTATTTTTAGCTTAATTTTGTAATGTATGCGGGATATGCACAAGTGTCATTGATTTGACTACATAATTACTTGAGTGGCAACTACTACAAGTTTAAACCATCAGAAGTTCATCTATGACTGCTTCTGATTATGACTATGATAAATGCTTTCCATAAAGGAGTTTTGCCAAAAGTTAAATCATTACAAGTGCAATTTTTCTATTATCAGCATGTCAGTGGCACCCAAAGAAATGTGCAATATTTCTGATAGCGGCTAGGTAGCCGCTTGTAGCTTTCTGATAGTGCCCTTAACATAATTTGATGAACCCTCACAATATCACTATGGGCATTATTTGCTTTCATAAGAGTAGTGCTGAGCTCTAGGCCCACCTTCCACTTTTAATTGACTGTGTCCCCTCTTTAAGCATTTTTAGCTATATATCCTAGCTGTTCTACAGGGAAGAGGAGACTCTACATGAGCCTCCAGTAGTATTGCATTGACTTCAGCTGATGTTTAGCTGGGGCGAAAGCAAAATTTCAATTCAGCATCATGCATCTTAGAAATATTTATACACCCATAGAAATATCATGAACTAAATGTATAGTAATTAAAAAAAATATGATTCAATTAGTTATTACAATATATTTATACAATATGCCAATGTAATGAAATAAAATTTGGTAATGTTAAATTGAAATTTCAACAGTAAGGAAGGTAAAAGGGAAGATTCACCCTACATTTAAAAATTAGCTTCACTGAATTGTTGGTTAAACAAATAATATAAAAAACAAGCAATATTCTTAATATCATTTGGACTTGTGAATATCATCTTTTGAGCATTTTTACCCTATTGTGCAAGCAAAATTTCACTATATTAAAATGAAATTATTGACTTTGTAATTCCAAACACTTTATTTAGAACATGACCCAGGTTTTGACGTTGAACGCCATCATCAACGTTCAATGTCAAAACTTGGGCGGTGTTCTAAATAAAGTGTGAGGAATTACAAAGTCTACAATTTCATTTCAATATGCTACGTAAGTTCCATAGTTATGTCAGAGACAACCAACTCTTCACTAGTTCAAGAATATTGCAAAATACTATACCGATTTGCTTTCTGGAATTCATTTTCCAAGGTATTACACTTGACAGCATGCTGTTCTTCTAGTCTTATTGTTTCTTCTTTAAATTTGGATAATTCTTCCTTTGTATTCTCATAATCTTTCACAATCGCATCATATTTCTCAGTTGCCTTCTTATAATTGGCTTCATCTTCATGGGATCCCTTTTCCAGATTCCTACATATAAAACATAACAGTGAGGAAGCATAACACTAAAAAGTTAAATTTAACAACTATCAATATGACCCATATTTATATGTTTAAACGTCATATTAATGTGTCAAGCACAATACACTGGCTTTATATGGAAACAATATCTTGCATACTTTACCTTAAACATAACACTTAAAAATAAATAAAAATAAGACAAAGGCATAATTTTCCCTTTTGTTATAAGGGTAAAAAAACAAATATTTACATGAGTAACATATGCAATAAAAACAATTCAACCCATATGTACACACAATTAATTAAATTCCATTGAAATGGCATATCTCCACTTTGATAACACTGAAGATTAACCTGGGACACACATGAAACAAAGCAAAAAACTTTTTCTGTAATTTTATGGAAAAGTTTAAATGCAATATTTGTAGGCTTTTTTTTTAAGTTCGTCACAGATTGGTCATATGCCTTAGGAGCCCCACATTCAGTAATTAAAATTACTGTGAATTATTTGAATAAAAAAAAGAATGAACAGGACCACACCACTTGCTTGCTATTTTGCTTCCACAGAATAAATGAGATCAAATGTATAATTCCATAGGGGAGAAAAAAAATGTATATCTGAAGCCACAAAAAGTGATCACACTTGTATTTACAGATCAACATGCACTATGCAACACTGAAATAATTTCAAAAATAGTTGAGGCCTCAAGGAGAACAAAACATGATATTTATAAATACCATTATTACATTTTTGTACGACATTAACATGGCATATGTACTAAAAGTAAAGATAAAGCAAAAGAATAGAAATTAATATGATAGAATTTCAACAGTACTTTGAAAACAAATGCTTCTCCACCAAGTCTTTGAGTTGTGCAGGAGCAGTCTTCATTGTGGAGCATAGGTGTTCAGACTGCATTGCGAATTGATTCTTCTCATCAGCTGTGCTCTTGATAGCTGTGAGCCTTTCCTCAAGTTCCTTTCTCCTGTTCATGAGCTCAACCCTCTCGCGAGATACAGCATCAGGCGATTGTATTATATTTTCTTTTAATGATTCTATTTCTTCATTTCCCTTAAAGCAATAAAATGCTCTTGACAAAGATTACTAAGACAAAACTTCAAAGAAAATAATTCAGGAAGAATTACCAACACATTCATTTCTGTCACTACTACAAAATTTGTACCCAACATAAAAATGAAAGTTGTTCAAAAAAAAAGAAAGAAAAGGGCAAAATCAATATTTTTCTCAAAGAGGCAAATGTTACAAAGGGATATAGTTCTCAAAAAATGTGGTATAAATGACTCGGCAAGACTCCCGAGTACTCTGCTGCTGATGGGAATAATAATAATAATAATAATCTTTATTTGCCCAGAAGACACTGACACAGTGTAATAGATACATCAGATAAGTGTATAGGACACGTCATATGTACATATAGATGTTAAACAATGATGAAATTCAGAAAAGCATGACACAATAATAAATTTTTTGCATAAAATATATTCCATATTCAGTATGGTTATTTTTTCTCCATGAATTCCATTACAGAATAAAACTGTTCTTTCCTTAAAAATGATATTAATTTCTTTTTGAACAGGACTGGATCCTTTACGTACTTAAAATCGTAAGGGAGCCTGTTCAGTGCAAGGAGGCCCATTGATTTAGGCCCCAGGGATGTATTTAAAGTCCTGTAATAAGTTTGATGCAGGTCTCTGCAGGCTCTGGTTTGGTGACAATGAACGTTGTCATTTGTCATATAATTGGATATATTACTTTTAGCGAAAATGCATACGACATAAATGTAAATACATGGAACAGTCAGAATATTTAACCTTTTGAAGAAGGAAAGACAAGGTGCATTGTAGGGAGCATTGCATATTAATCGTATTAAACATTTTTAAGCTTTAAAAATTGAATCAGAATGAGGGGAAGAACCCCAGAACAGAATACTATAGATAATAAAAGAATAAAATTCTCCGTAATAAATTGAAAGTAAGATATCAAGGCTTACAGATTTCCTAATACTTCTAATAAGAAAGCAAATGGAATTTAACCGGCTACGAAGATTGCATATGTGTTCATCCCATGATAAATTTTTATTTATAACAACTCCCAAAAACTTGGATCTAGAAATTTGGGGTACACACGTTCCCCCTAGGTCAATGGCCAATGAAGCAGGGGCTTTATTTTTATTAGAGAAGTATATGAGTACAGACTTGTCAGGGTTGAGTTTCAGAGAATTTTGTGAACACCATTCACAAAGAACTTCGGAAACTCTAGCTGCTGTCAAGGTCAAGTTGTTTAACGATGGTGCTGATACAATTACGTTAGTGTCATCAGCATATAAAATTGGCTCGGCTCCTGGAACTGACTGCAGAACTTTTGGTAAGTCATTAATGTAAAGTAAAAATAGGATAGGGCCCAAGACTGAGCCTTGGGGTACACCTAATGTAACTTCTTTACTAGGAGAAGTAAAATTAGTACCGTTCTTTGACAAAATAACCTGTTGGTGCCTTGCGCTGAGGTAAGATTTGATCCAGTTATAAGGGATACCTCTGATGCCATAGTGTCCTAATTTGGACAAGAGTAACTGATGATTAACTAGGTCAAAAGCCTTGGAAAAATCGAAGAATAGTCCCAAGGTTTCAATTCTATTATCAAGATTTGAAAGTATTAGGTTTACGAGGTGATAGGTGGCTGTAGATGTAGATCTGCATTTCCTAAAACCATTCTGTGAGCCAGACAAGAGATTAAAAGATTCAAGAAATGATGTAAGTCGATTATGGAAGACCTTTTCAAATAGTTTCCCTATCTGGTTTAATAAAGATATTGGACGGTAAGAATTCATATCCTGCTCACTACCTTTCCCTTTATAAAGTGGTACAACTTTGGCAATTTTAATGGCATCAGGAAAAACACCAAGTTGTAGGGATTTATTAATTAGGAAGAGTATCTGTTCCTTGATAGAATTAATTGATTTTTTTATCACAATCCCTGGGATACCATCTGTACCAGGACTACTTTTGTTAGGGAATTTTTTAATGATGTTCATCAGTTCCAGTTCAGTACAAGGAAGCAGGTACAATGAATTAGACAGGCTTGGGATTAGAGGATAATTAACAGGAATTGGAGTATTTGTAGTAGTCTGGTGGGACAAGTAGAAGTCATTTAAGTTGGATGCCATTTGAGAGTAATCAGAAATAACATTACCGGTGGAGTCCTGTAATTTGAAATCATGATGATTATTGATAGAACACTTAGCTTCCTTTATAATCTTCCAAATTTCAATGACATTTCATAGGTTAACTAAACAATACAATAAAACAGTTTCAGTACAACTAGAAGTTATTTCAGTATCACTACCTCACTATTGTTTTGCCGATTTTTTTTACAGCCTGTAAAACTAAGGTGTCATGATTTTTATACATGGACAGTTGCAACATAGCTAAGATTTCCTTTGAGTACTTGAACAAGGATATATTATTTGAATCATGTATCATGACTGTATCACTTCAAAGGTCAGAATTCTTGATGGTATAAATTCACCAATCTCCACTAACTAACTTGAATTCTTTCCTCGAAAAATTTAACTCTCTGCTTTTAAAAATTTCCAAAATGACCAATGTTCCAATATCATAATTACAGGAGGCTTTAATTGTAACCTTCACGTCAATTGTAAGAGAGAACTGAGTTCATACATATCAGTATTCATGTTACCAATTCTAAGCCAACAATAAAGAACACCCATCAACCATGTAATTAAATATGGTAATGGACAAAGCATTAAAACTATGGTCATTAACTGGCCATATCTCTGGCCACATCCCTATAATTACATTCATAACCGTTAAGGGCACTTCTGTAAACAAAATCAATCGCAAATCATCATTCATGCCAGAAAATATCTTTTGGCTCACATATTTGCTTCAAGCTGAAGTAAGGGCAAATGTGCAAGATACTAAATTCAACCATAGTTTTGAACAATTCACATAACAGTTAAGCATTATTTCAATCTTGCTTTCCTCAAATCACTGAAGAAAATCTGTATTCCATTTCCCAAGTCATTGATTAACATGTTCTCACCTAATGAAATTAAACTTTGATAAAGACCAAAATAATCATAAAATTATATAGCAAGAAGGGATTGATACGTACAACTATAATCAATATAAAGTTAATCAGATAGACAATTCTGTCCAAAAAATGTCCCTGTGAGATTTCATCACTGAGTTGAGTTGCAAGTGTTGCACGAGTGTTTCATCTCCCTTCCCCTTCCATATCCTGCACCTCCATTAAGGCGTAACTAATATGGCTTAATGCCTCACAAGACATTGACTGCAGTGCAAGCATAAGTACATCCAATTAAAAAATCGGAAAGAATCTCTCATCAAATCAAGCATTGAAACAAAATTATCAGTACTGTAGATAATCAGTAAACATGTGGCATGCAGAACGAGTTGAGGAATATTTTCTTGTGGTGTATGTTTGTCAAGGGGTTTAGCATCGTGTCACACAGAGCTGAGAAGAGAGTTTCAGTGGTAGGTCTCCATGTTCATCACAAATGAAGCCAACCCTAATTGGAAACTAGCATTAATAGTAATCATAAAATTGTATATTTGGTTCCAGTCAATTTCACCATCCTATATGAAAGTCCACTTGTTACAAGTTTTTATTACCAATGGAACTAATGCTCCCATTTGTCACATTAAACCCAATACTTACACAAGAATATTTTTGCATCTCAGTTGTGCTAGAGTAAAATTCTTTCATATGCTAATGCACTCAGCTTCAATTTAGCTATTCATTTTAAGAGGGCTACCAGGACTATATATTAATCGTTTCTTTTAACATTTCTGTTATTTATGAAAAACAATTTTATTTTATGAAGACAGGATGATCAAGATGATCATGAAACAACTTAAGAAAATAAATTATCCAATGATAATACAACAAGAGACTTAAAGCAAACAATTATTGAGAGAACTGGCTAAGCTAAGCATTACATTCTGACATTTGATGTCATTATTACCTTTTGGATGGCTTCTTCCAGTGCAGATATATCAGCTGCAACCTTATCGCGAATCCTCTTGTGTTTATTATACTCAGCTGTTGTCTCCAAGGAAATTCCTTTAACTTTGCTCAATATCGCTGCATATTTTGCTTTATCCTCCTAATGGCAAAGACATAAAAATAAAAGACTTCAGAGGAAATTTCCAGAGGAGTAGATATCATTGGCGAAACAATGTTCTATATGATAGCATAGAAAAAGTAATGTACATAAGTGAATCAATTTACTTAAATCACACCAGAGAAAATGAAGTTAGAAATGTAATCAAGTAACTAAAAAACAAATAATCCAGTGGGCGTGATGGCATATCAAATTATCTAATAAAAATTTGTCAAGAATCCTTCACTTTACCTTTCACAAATATAGCCAATTAATCACTTCTAACTGGGCAATTTCCTGAAGAATTAAAAATAACCGAAATCATTCCACAGATAAAAAAAGGAGCCAAAAACCAACTGAACACGCCAATTTCACTAATTTCATGTATTTAAAAAATAATTGAAAAATTGATGGAAGAAAGACTATTAAAATTCCTCATAAAAAATAAAGTTCTATCTCAGTGACAGCATGGTTTCATGAAGAATATGTGTAGAAACTACGAGCAGTGATTAAGTAACTAAAATTGCCCAAGCTTTAAGTGTTAAAAAGCATGTTATAGGGGTAAATATAGATCTATCAAAAGCCTTTGATTCTGTAAAATCTAGCATTCTTTTAACTAAACTAGAACATTATGGTATCAGGGGAGTAGCTCATCTCTGGCTTACATATTTTTCGGAAAATAGGAAACTATGTTGAACTTGTCGGAAAAAATGGTGCTACCTGCAAATCAACCATGAAAACTCTTAAATATGGTGTCCTACAAGTTTCATATCAGGGCCTTTACTTTTCCTGGTGTATGTGAATGACATTGAAAACCATCTCTCCAGAGAATAATAACATGGTGCTCTATGCAGATGACATAAGTCTAATAGCAGGTCATATGAAATCACCTCAATTAGAAATAGGTATGTATGCTATGGTGAATTCAGTCGCTCAATGGCTGCATGACAATAGTTCACAACTAAATGCAAGAAAAACAGTTTACTTGATATTTAGTAATAGACACCTTCAGTCAAATATTTCTGCAGAAATGGGAAACCAACTGATTTCTGAGTTAGAACATACCACTTTACTGGGTTAAGAAATATACAACAAGTTAAGCTGGTGGTTCCAAATGGAAAAATGTAGTAAAAATTATGCACAGCCCTATTCCTTTAAAAAAATCTTGCTAACTATTGTACTACAGAATTATTAATCCCAGTATACCTGGGTATATTTGAGTCCATAGCTTAATGGCATTGTCTGCTGGGGAAGTTCAGCTCATGGAAACATCAATAAAATACTCACCCTCCAAAAACAAGCATTAAGGGTTATACTTAAACTAAATGCAAGAAAATCCTGCAGGGAGTAATATATATATGTATAATGTGATTTTGTATGCCTGCACCAAAAGCCCTTCTCTGGTCAGAAATAGGGATATTCACAAGTACAACCCTAGGGGTAAGGATAATCTTCATAATGGCCATTGCAGAGTAGCAGCACTACAAACAACCCCAGAAGTTTCAGGAAGACTGCTGTTTAATCGACTTCCTGAAGAGTTCAAACGAATACTCCCCCAAGAAAATAAATTCAAAAAAATGTTGAAAAATTTCTTTTTAAATAATGTTGTCTTATAGTGTCTAAGAGTACATAGAAATCCAATGCAGGGAAATCTGTATTTAAAATCTTTAATACTCATATATTTACATTATTATTCCTATGAATTTTTAAGTTTGTTAATGCACCTATAAATGTAATTGAATCTTAAGGAAACCCATACAATTATGTATTGTTCTATGGCCAATAAATCTATCTATCTTTGATGTGAAGGAAAGAAAAGCACTCTGCTATTCAATACAAATTTGTGTCGAATAGCGGTATGTTTTTCTTTACCACGAAATACAGCAAAGACTTGGATTTTTCTGTAAAATGTTCAACCAGATTCACGAAGGATGAAATACTGTAAGAGAGGTGTTTAACTTACTTATTCGCTAAGCATAATAAAAGTAGTAAAAAATACACAAACAATTAGAGGGGGATAAATATGATGGCTTCACCTAATTTCTGGTAGTTTTCTAAAAGAATATGTCATTGCTCGATATTGAAGGGTAGGTCAGGCAGGCTTTACTTTGGGATGACCCTGAATGGATAACATTATTGGCGTCAGTCAAATACCTGAGAAGATATATGCTGAGGGTCAGGGAGTTCATTTGATATTTGTGGCCCTTGAGAAGTCATACGATTGTAAATCTATGAGTGAAACTGAGGAAAGAACTGGTATTGGATCTCAATTTGCATGACTAATTAAAACATATACACGTATACTAACAGTCCCGAGCTGAAGTTCATGTACGAAAATAAGCTCTCCAATTTTTTCTGAACATCTTAAAGTCTTGGACTTTGGCATGCACCTAAACCTTTTTAAAATTTACTCGCAGAATGTGTTTGAACACTTGAAACAACCCTGAGAAGGTTTGGACATACCCTTACAGCAATATACATACTCTCTACTCCTTTTCAGATGACAAGGTATTGATTGCACAAATTCAGCTGGATGCTTAATTTATGATAACCGAATTATTGGAAGCCTTTGAAGGTGCATGACTTCAAGTCAACACGAAGAAAACTCAATATCTGGTAGCAGGAGATTGAAAAGTTAATTTCCCCAAAGGAACCCTCGCGGCAGTAAAACATTTTACATATTCAGGCTCCAGTATTCACAAATATACAAGGTGTGAATATGATTTAGAATACAGATACTAAAGGCACAAGGAGGAATTAAACATTACATGGGGTCTTAAGCAGCACAGTTGCATCTAAGGAAATAAAGAAGAGTATTCCGCAAACAATAATGTAGCATACAGACCTCTGTATAGAGACCTGGACTTGCATAATTCCAATATGAACCCTTCTGTCTCTAAGAGGAGATGCCCCGTAATCATCCTTAGGTATCACCACAGTAAACAATGTGAAGGATTGGTTTGGGATTTTTGTAAGTGTAGTGTTGAAATTTCAGTGCTTTTCTAACTTTTTTATTTTGCTGCTTAATACACACTTAATCACAACAAAACAAATAAGTAAAAAAGATGCAATATTACAAAGGAAAGACACCAAATGAGTCCGTACTCGTATATCAGATATATTTGTTGACTTTGAAATATTTTTGTGGAATACTTGTGAAGTAGGTGTGTGACCTTGAACACACTAGGGCTGTCAAGCCTAGCCCAGCCTATTTCAGCCAAGCGTGGCAGAGGGTACGGCTGGAGCCACCATCTTGGTACCTAAACATCCCTAAACTCGGTATGCATCCAACGGTATTAATGTGTGCAGACAGTGGTCTTTCTACTTTGCCCACTTCCAACTATTAAAATGTGCACCGCACTAGAAAAATTCCACGAGTTGTTAAATGCAATCTGCACGATTCACAAACAAAAGAAGATAAGATTAAAGTCTGTAGTAGGAACAAAGAAAATAAAATCAAAAGAAGCATGGCCAATGATATCATTGAAGAATGAAAGAATTTAACTACTCGGGAATCGAAATCATAGAATATGGAGGAAGTGCTAAATACATGGATGTATATTATGGGTGATTCATGAGAATTAGACCAAACTCAAAACGGATAAAAACGTGCTCACATTGGAAAATAAAAGCTTCAAGGTTATGAAGAAGCTTCTGAAGACCTTACACGTGGAGTGTCACTTTGTGTGCAAGTGAACCATGAACAATACAAAGACGAGAAAAGGAAACATTATACTGGCACTGGAAACTTGGTTTTATAGAAAAATCACGAAGATAAGTCGACGATAGAGAGTGGCAAATGAATTGGTAGTTTGAAGGGCTGGGGAGATGAGAATTTTCCAGAAGAAGAGAGAAAGAAGAGAAGAAACCAACTAAAAGGACTTGATAGATTGGTGAAGAGAGGAATGAAAGGGGCATACGAGAGCTGACCAGAAAGTGTCATATGTTTCGACCTAGCGTGGCGGTGGGTAGGACTAGAGCCACTATCTTGGAGTCCAAACCTCCACACATTCGGTACGCATCCTGCTGTGGTAGTATGTGCAGACTTTGATTCTTCTACTTTGCTCACATTGCGAACTGTTAAAATGTGCGCTTAATCCCACAAATTGTGAAGTGTGATCTGTAATTAGGTTTTATTGGCAACAAACCACAAGCCAATTAACATTGATGTGAAATTTTGTGAAGTGTGTATGGAGACAGAATAATGAGCGAAGGCGGACTAAGGCAGTGGTGCATTCAGTTTAAAAATGGCTAAATAACCAATGTTCACGACGAGGACCTCATTGGTCCTGCGACAGATGCCCAGTTCTTGGACACCATTGATATTCATCTTTTCACTCTTAAACAAACAACACCACTGACACTCATCACTTAGTCGGGTCACAGCACAAATTTCATAAATAATGTCAGCAGCTTTGAAGTTTATTCCCAGTAAAAACCCACTAAACTGATATTAAATTCTGTGGGATTTTCAATAGTGTTGTTCATTTTGACTCACTACTGTACACAAACAAAAAATGGCATGAACTTCCAAATACAGCAGCTCGAGGGGTACTGCCCTACTGTGTGTGTGCGTGTCAATACAGTAAACATTCGGCTCCCCCCATTACTTCGCTCACTACATGCAAATGTACGTTACGTGTCGTGACAGCCCTGTTTTTTTTATTCCTCTTGCAAGGTCGCTTACTTGCTACTGGTCTCATTTACACTTATGTTGGCTCAAAGTATAAATCAGACCTTTTATTTCAGCTGACAATACTTCAAGGTGATTAATTGGATATACACGTATCCTGATTTCACGTATTTTGAAATTCATTGAGCATGGAAAGAATATCTTCTCGTGTACAAAAAATTTATTAAGGAATAATTGTGAATTTCAAGATTTAATTTGCAGAATAATTGAATCCCAAAAGCATATTTCCCTATTTCAAGTATGCAACCGTAAAGTTAGTTTGCACAGCTGGTCAATGACGATTCTCTTCTCCTCCATGTTCTGTTTCCACAACTCTTTCCTTTGGTTCTGTGTGTCTGCCGCATCCAGTTTCTCCCATTAGTTGTCCTATGTATCATTGTTGTGGTCATCCCCTTTGCCTACCTCTTCTATGATGATGTGGAAAAGCCCTCGATGTCTTAGCACATGCCCAATCAATGCTATCCTCCCCTCCCTTCGCCAATGTTCCCATATGTCCCTAATTTCTTCAACTCTTCTGAGTATCTCCTCATTTGCCATTTTCATAGCCCAATTCAACTTTAGCAATTACCTGTAGCACCATATTTCAGCACAAATCAATTCATCATTAAGACATAATTATCAACACAGTAATTTTTTTGTTTCTGCACTGCATTTTTTTCTTCACTAAATAAATTGTGAGCAACAAATAATTATATAAAGAATTATTTGGATATTATAGCGATATAGTACACAAGTGAATTTACCATGCGGAGGATTTCCATATGAAACATGCAGCAGAAATCATTTTTCATTCATATGCTTGTTACATGAAAAAAATATTAATTCCTGCACATCTATATAGCTTTCTATCCAAGCCATGATTTTTTTTCATTCCCAGTATATACAATTTATTTCCACTTAGCAGAAAAATTAAAGGGCAGACATATCATTACAATGACAAACACCCAAGTCCTAGGTCGAAGGTACTCAATCGATACGGGGACTGAACCCATGACCTCTGGAACAGAAGAGCAAGCTATTACCTCACTGTCACTGACGCCAGGTTTCATTTTTCCAGTTCTCTCTTAAAATTATGACGACTCATCACTACCAGGAGAGTGTAGAGATTTCTTTCCATCAAATTCAAGATAAATAAATGAAAATTCGAATGGCTTGGAGCATGTTCAAAAAGATTTGCTAGTTAAATTACAACAGTCATATTTACAAGATCACTTGCATGCAACACTACCGGTCCACAAAAGCTGTATTTGCCATGTAAATGCCACTCACGGTCACGAACACAGGGTCTGTCCCAAAAAGTAAGTAAAACGATTTCTCTTGGCGAAGAAGACGACTGGAGTAGGACGATTTGTGGCGGGAAAAATGGTGAGAGGTCTTGGGAAAGCAACACGACCCACATCAGCGGTCTGCGATCCGTTACAGTCTGCGGATCACTGCTAGACTGAGCCCCTCTCTGAGAGCTACATCACAAATTCATGATGCCACTTTCCTCGGACCAATGATATGCAATAAAACTGTGCATTAAGTTTGGAAAATTGTGTTTGGAGAACATGAGCATGGTTAAGGATGCTTATGGAGATGGAGAAATGTCCCGAATGATGGTTTTGTGCTTTCACAGGATGTTCTGGGAGGGTAGAGAGGGGGCTGACGATGAGGAATGCCCTGGACATCCATCAACAACACACTATGATGAAAAAGTGCAAAAACATGCTAAATGCTGTTTGACCCTCAAGTGTCAGGATGTTAGAAGAAGAGTGCAGTATTCAGAGGACTATGGTGAATTGCATTCTTAAAGAAGATTTAGCCATGAGAAAGGTGTGCCAAGATGCTCCCCAATGTGCTGTCTGAAGACTGCTTGTGTGACAATCTTGCCTAGGACCTCTTGGACCACGGTGAAAGTGGCTTGAATATTTTAGAATAGGTGGTTATTGGTGATGAGACATGGGCCTTTTGAGTGCGACCCAACCCCTTTGAGTACCATTTTGGGCCACTGGATTATGTCTAAGAGGCCATGACTAGGTGCCTGAACAAGATTCTCATCGATGCCTTACAGAAAGTGTACCAGAAACTTGGCAGAGGCGCTGACATTGGTGCTGTTTTGAAGAGCTTTAGTAATTTGTACTTTGACCTGCCATTAACTTTCCCCCCAATTTATTCTACTTATTTTTTGGGACAGACCCTGTACACATTTACACTTGGTTTATGCATGCCCATTATCTACCCTTCCACGGGCAAATTGATCGAAAAAGCAACTACATATATGTTAAGGTTAAGGCATTGGTTAACCAACAGAAAATAATATGGCAGAAATGTGGCATGAAGTGGCTATCTATATGTAAAAGCGTTAAAATTTAAAGAGTATGTTAAAATGACCAAAGTAAATCAGATCAAAGGAAAATTTTATTCCATTATGGGAGTAAATATAGCACTCTTTTACAGGCACTATGCCATTTTGTATGACCAGCCACCAACCAATCTGAAATTTAAAGTTGGCCATGATTTAACCTCTATCAGCTTGTTCACAATGAATACTGAAGGGAAAAATTGATTCAATTTGCACTCCTGCTGAATCGAAAACATTCTGCTTAGAAAACCATCCCACCGAGTCAATGCATGCACACCTACACGAAAAGAATTATGACATCACTTACTGCCTTTGACTCTAAGTCATCTGTCAACATCTTCTTTTCAATGGCAATTTGATTTCGCTTCCCTGTGAATTCATCTATTTCTTTGAGAAGATCTTCCTTAAGCTTTGATTGTCGGTCCATATCTTCCATCACTTCATTGAACACTTTTGAAAAATAAAAATCAAGATACCCTACAAGATTCAGGAGAAGGTCCACTTGCCTTCCAAACTGTTTTGCACCTGAAAATACCAGTGACATTCCTTTGAATTAGACAAAATATGAATTGAATACAAGGCTTCAAGAATTTGTCAACATATTTAAATAAATTTTATCTTAAAAAATATGAAAGTATGCAACAATTTCAGAGTGTAAAAATCATTCGCCTTGACTGGGATCCCACTCAAGGCAAATGATTTTTACTCTCTGAAATTGTTGCATTGAAATGCACATTAGCGGATGACTCCGTTAAAAGTTACTGTTGCGGCATCTCCCGCAGTTTCTTTGGAATATGAAAGTATACTAATGTATCTTCTAAAGTTACCATCTAAAAACTACTCAGCCATGTAAATGCAATGAAATAGCACTATATTGCAATACTGACCAAAAAGAACGCCCGATCTGATTTGTCAACATAAAAATTTTTTTTATAAATCTCAGAGTGCAAATTTGTTTCTCATGTTTCATACGGGAGAACATCTGCTTTTGTATATTTATTTTGTGTTAACAGTGGAAGTCTAGCAGTTTTGAAATTATGGTCAGGACCTACCTGGTTCGATTATATCTTCAATGCCAAATTGGGGCCCTTTGATTTTCGCAAATATATGCTTGAATATAGAACATACCACTACTTTCCTTGGTCCATCTGTTGATCCAGCTTGACTCAGCACTTGACCTGAGGCACGGTCCTGGAAAAGGCAATCAATATATGCAGACATTTTAAAGCAATAATATCAAATTTGATCACATTTTGGAACCAAAATTTCTCAACGAGTATAAAACCTATCCCTAGTTGTACCACATTGATTTGACAGCTCCCTTGTCATTAAAAGATTTACTTATTCTTTCAGTTACCATTCCACTCCCAGAATAAACATTGCATACATGTATATAGAACAGAACAATGTTTTCTGTACATGTAATGATGATAGTGGAATAAGATTGTCAAAGAAGAATTCAAGAGAAAAATTTTAAAATATAGAATACATCTAAATTTCAGGTATAATTGATGGTTTTTGGCATAACTTTATGGAATCAATTCAAATTGGAAATGAAAAAATATTAACTCTGTGATTCCACTGAAAATTTATTGTTCTGTTCTATATCACCTGAAGATGACGTTGAACGTCGAAACCTGGATCACATCATAATAAATTTTCAGTGGAATCACACTATTTTTTCATTTCCAATTAAATTTCTGGCATAAAAATTTAAAAACCAAGAGAGACTCATATTGTTTTCAAAACACCATGGCAGAATACCATTCTCCTTGCAAAAATAAAAACTATATTTGGAAAAAAAATGCCTCTATTACTTTTCCTGATGATTTGCAGACATTTGCACAGCTAATGCAGACTCTCGACTACTTTTCACAAATTAGAATTGCTAAGTGAAAGTGACTGTATACATGGCTTCTCCAATGATTCCCAAACTTTGGTTTCAAATGAAGAATAGTCGATGGGGTGGTATAAAATTGATCTCTAGTTTCAAATATCAAATGCCCACGGTCATTAGTTAATATAGCACAATGAACTCAGATGGTGGTGGTAAATACTTTAATTTCCATGAGGCGGTTTAGCTATTCTAAGCTTTGAGCATGGAATTCTTTTTCAAATACCTGGCAAAAGACAATTTTGGAGTTACTCATATAGCCTATCATGAGGCTGACAATTTGGTGATTCTAGCCCCCTAAAATATCTCCTAAGAGCAAAAATGGCTAAATAACTGGACAAATACGCATTGATAGTACGCCACATGGCATACAGAAAATAACTACTTAGGACTACTATTCACTGCAGACATCAAACAATCCATTGTAATAAACTTCTCAACAAGTATTCACCCAGTTTCATGCATTCCTTGAATAAAAATAACTATTTAAAATTTATCAAATATCAGAAAAAGTAGTAGTAAATGAAATATAATCACCATGCTCTTCACAAGAAAACTAGCCCATAACAGCCCGGGTGGAGATTTTTCATGCACCATCAATTAAGAATGGCACATAAATGTAAGCAGAGATTCTCCTACCTTAAAAAAATTTATCCCAGCACAGCGATTACGACCCTATAAAGACGAGATCAGCATTTTGCAACCAATAGACCTTAGGTAATCTACTCTACTGTACAGAGAAAATAGATGACATGCTTGTAAAGAGCGGAGAGGTTAAAACGGCAACGCTCACTCTGCGACACATTATATTTCCTAAACAGGATGGAAATTTAAAACTAAGATAAAGGAACACTAGCAATACTACGTCGGTTACAAGAGTAAAATACCCAACATATCTACTATTATAAAGACATTACCATAACTGTCAACAAGAAAGTTTATACCTGGGAGATACTGAGGCTAGACGAATTAAAACCCTGACAGATACAGGGATTAGACAAGAAAGGGAACTGGTGAGCTGGAGCTAATCGGGTGGGAATTTAAGTCAACAAGCACTCTGATCTCAATACTTCGTAGTTTTTCCAACTCATCCAGAGATTGGATAGGAGAGTGCGGTTAGATGATGCAGCTGATGGAGAATATAAAGGTGGACTAAAGGGAAAAGAGACCGAAATTACGTTTTTATGTGAAACCCATAATTCAAATAAGTAAACCGGAGAGCGAATCTATATGGGTAATGACATTCAGGAAAGTATTATAATGACAGGTTTCCACCTGTTACTTGCTTATTCGCACACATTGAAAATAAAAATAATTGGAATATATATGTTGGTTTGAAAAGGATTTGCAATGATGATGGCATTGGTGATGATTGAAATACTTTGGAATGATAAAAGAAACAAATAGTTGTAACAGATGTGTGATTAAAAAATTGTGAACTGGTATGATAAGAGTCATATCACTTATACTCAAGGGCCCCCTACATCATAATGAGAGAAGAGCATAAAAATTGTTATTAGCAAGTGGGTTTACGTTAGTTGCAAATCAAAACAATACGCAAGGATACTTATCTCAGCAGCGACTTGACTAGCTTGTTTTCGAGATATTCCTTACCACTCACCCTAGCATCGAAGCGATCTGCATCTTGTATATGCATTAAAAATTGGATAACACGGAGACTGAACACGTCAGAACGCCAGGCAGAAACAATTTAATCACAACTTTTGGGTGTTTCATGGGTACATTGATATTATACATAAAATACTAAGGAAGTATTATTATTTTTAAGTCTTCTCTTGATACAGCAGTCAGCAAAATTGTTAAAAATACCTCAAAAGCGAATTCCAGGAGAGCAATTTCTTCTAAAATTTTCTCGAAAAATTTCATAACAAATTCTGTGGTAGGTTCCTTCATGTCTGATTCCGTAATGTCGAAGTCGGGCCATAATTTTTTAATATTGCTTAATCTTTGCAACGCCATTTCTCTTCAACCGTATTTCACTCAACCGAATATACCAATTCACTGAATTAAGGTTCTTATGGGCTTCAGCTTCGTAACGTCGTTATCCAACTTCCCGTTAAAATGCTTTTAAATCAATCTCCACACATTTCATTGGATGAAAACACAGGAGAGAACGAAGTTACTCATGTAGTACTTTTGGGTGCCTGAAGAGGACAGTAAATTCATGCGACTATGCTGATACATCTGGGAAGTGGTTGAACTGAAACGGTTTGAATCACCAGGAAGTGTTTGGGCGCGAAGTCAATTTCAAAATTCTTTCTATTGATGTGGTAACATCATTCGTGGTTTTCATATTTCACGAAGATCAATACAGTCAAAATAAAGTTTTTTTTCCTAAAACCAGGATAAGGGAAAATATTTCCTCGATTGAGACTAGATACGAAACATTATAGTCCGCATTCTTAATCGTTTAAACCAATAAACTCTTGTAGATTGTGATATCGTCGCAGAAGGGTAGTCTCATTAAATGGTATTTGTAACTAGAAGTATTATATTTTATTGATCCAAGGAATTGATGTATTAAACATTGGATATGAGAGAACAGTAAATTCTTTTACTCTGGTGATATGAAATCAAGCCTCCAAGAATTCTTCAATGGAGTGGAAGCAACTTTAGTCAAGTAATTTTATTCATTTACAAAGAATCCCCATTGTTTCATAATCCACACAATTAGGCTGGATTTGAACTGAACGAGCGTCAATTTCAAAACAATATACTTTTGCAGCAATCACAACACACATCATCGTTAAGTAAATAAGAAATGGATTATTATGATGGCATGGAAATTATTTTCTTTGTTGCGTAAGAATGGTTGTTGTTGATACTACTTAATTGAACAAACTTAATATGTAAATGCTATAAGGTTCATAGGAAATGAAACAATTCGGCACTTATCCTACGAAATAGCTTGGGGATTACTATTCATTATCCATCCGCCGAGCATATTGATCAAACCGCGAATAAACAGTCCAAAGAGCGACTATCGTGAAACTGCCAATCGGAGCTCACGTAGAGGACACTACAATCGCCCAAGAAGCGTTGCCTTCTCCTCTGAAGTCAAGGAATCGCCATTTTGAGAAAAGGCTAATATATGTCCCCGAAGGAAGGGTGTTGGATTGCGTGAAACCTTTCGAGGCATGAGTGACAGGGAGGTCAGTATTACATTTATCTCATAAGGTTTTCTGTCATTAACAAAGTTTTTTTAAGTATGCAATGGGCCGCTTTAGTTTAAAAATGTTCTTCTCAGTTAACGCGGTGCTGCGATCAATAATGGAGCATTCGGTGAATTCCGTGTTTTAGATCATGTTTTAGCGATATAATGTAATAATCCATCCACCCTGTATTAAAATAGACAAGATTTGAGGAGAAAAGAAGCATTTTCTGTAAAAATAGTAAAGCCATGCTTCATGGTGGTTTGAGAGCCTTATTACTTATTACAGCGCAGCCCGACTCATAGTGGTTCTAATCATAGTCCACCAGCAAATGATAAATCTCCTTCGCCTACAAGGTCGAGGTCTAGAGAGCAAAGTAGAAGCCGGTCAAGATCTAATAGCCCTCAAAGAGGACATCACCAAGGACGTTCGTATTCACGGTCAAGGTATGTCGACATGTTTTCAGGTGGGGAAAATGTGGAGTGTGCACGCTGTAGTTAATTATCATATTAATTATCCATTTTGAATATTATAGGAGTTACTCTTACTCTAGGAGGATGTCGTACAGAGGCCGGTATAGGTCACGTAGCCGTTCACGTTCCCCTAAACGCTACAAGTCCTCGAGGTATTCTCATTCGAGGTCACGGTCCTACAGTCCACGCGGGAAATATTGCGGATATAGTGACCGAAGGAGAGAATTTTACCGAAGTCACTCCAGAAGCCCCATGTCTAATAGGAGGAGGCATGTTGGGAGTAGGGTTAGTATTTCATGAAATTGTGTAGCTAAGTTTTGACTTTCCTTTTCATGCTCTCCTTCAAATGTTGTCTTACTTCTTCATCAGGACAATCCCAATCCAAGTCGCTGTTTGGGTGTTTTCGGTCTGAGTATTTATACCACAGAACAACAACTTCATCACATTTTTTCCAAGTATGGACCCGTGGAAAGAGTGCAAGTTGTAATAGATGCAAAGGTGAGCAAGACTATTATTAATTCATGTATTTATATTTTGCTTTTGATATTAATTCATAGTTTACTTAAGGTGTATGTAATCATTCCTAACACTTATAAAATTGCATTATCTTTATTCAGCACATGCTGGTACTATTATTTTCCACGCCGAATCTAGTTAATTCTGCTCTAAGCGACAATCTGTACTTTATTATACGAGTTTTGGCTTGTTACCTTCGGGACTCGAAATATGAATTGCTATGAGGGAATCACGGCACTTCAGTTAGTTGTATTTTAAGTCGTCAATGAATTCATTTCGTTACTCCGAGCGCCCTGGAATACTGTCGATGAAGTTAATTCCTGCAGGGCGAAACAAAAGGAAATTCGTGTGGATCTAAGTATTTTGTTTCGGTGGGCGATTGTTTGAACCTCCTGCATATGTGAATTCGCGTAACAATAAATATATTCTTCCTAGCATTGTTTTTTCAAATTCTAGTAGTTTTTGTTTGACAATTAAGGTAGACATTTGAGACCGTTTTGGTGAATTTAATGAGGAAATGCTTAGGGTCTCTGGAATTGAAAGTATAATACTTATGAAATAGTGATTCTTATTGATGTACTATTAGGTTTTGAGGTAGTCATTGTTGAAGTTTGCAATGGAGGATCAGGGAATTTCCACCTATTCCTAAATTTTGTAAAATGGATCTGCCTTAATCATCAATGTAGAAACATCTATTACCAGCATTCGGACTGACAGTGTTTGTTTGCCTACCATATTATCTTCCTGAAGTAATTCTCCACTCTGGTCGTGGGTTCTACTCAGTTAACACAATAGGCAGCTCCTTTTCTAGAAATTGAATTTACCAATTTGGTTGGAGGGTATAAATTGCAAGTAGTGGGTAATGATAAGGCCTGGGAAGTTTGATGTTGTGTGTGGTGTCCTTTTCCTTTAAACGTGGCCGGACAATACTTGTGTAAGTTGTCCTGATTGATAGTTGTCCTGATTGATATTGTTTCGGGTATTTGTAGTGCATTAAATTATTTTTAACTCATTGGTACCCGTGAATTAAATGATTAAGTTAACTCTAGATAGATTAGTAGAAATGTGGGATAATGCATGTGGATTTTGAAAAATGAATTTAATTGTCATATTCAAGCTTGTAAATGGACAGATCAAAATTGGTTTAATTCATTAGGAAATATTGTCCATTGAATTTCTAAAATGTTTATTTAATAATTGAATCGAGTGGTTTGTCTTGTCATCAACTGGAAGAAATTTTCGTGTACCCAAATTTTGTGGGGTCCAACACCTTTTTTTGTGAATATGTCTCATTTTTAATGTAGCATGATCCATATAAAGCCAGGTCGCTGACATTAGATCGAAACAAGCTCTTCAAAAATGCAGAATACAGAGATATCTAAAAATTTGGGGATTGATCATATGCCTGATATTGAAGACATCTAAGATCCCATATGAATGCCAGACCTCTGAATTTTTTCTAATCATATGTTATAGGTGCAAATCAAACTTGAATGTTTCCTTGCATAAGACTCTTTTTATTCAACTCCATTTAGTGGAGCAAAATCCAGGAGAAATGCTACCTTGTGTGTTTAATCTTGATAGAAAAGGCCTTCAATGGTTGAAGAGACTGCAGCTGTTAAGTTTTGTTTCTTTTGTAATATTTTGAATGAATCATGGAAATGGGATATCTAAAGTCAAGAACATTTCTTTAGAACCTGCTGTTATAAATATTAGTATGTAGTTGGCTGTTCTTGTTTTAGGAAACTTCATGCAAATGATCTTCTATGGCAATTTTTTAGCCGTTCTATGTTGAGAATTTGTAGATGTTAAACAAACGTAGGGTAACAAAACTTCCATTATGGCACAATCGTCTCCTCTTTCATCAGCTTACTCTTCTAGAATCTTGCCTGTACAAATTTTCAAATAAAGATAAGAAATGCATATTTAGGCATTATATTCTTAAGGAAACAGTCCCTTTTTTTTGCCTCAAAATTTTTTGAGTCCCTGATTTTCTTAGAGACTATCCCATTATTACTATGAATGTGTCATATGATATTGTTGTTGTCATGATTACTACCTTTTGTACTCAATGTCAGGGTTCATCCATTGACTGGAATTTAGTTTTGAAAACTTGCTAGTAATTAAAGTACTCTTGGTGTGCCTGGATGTAGATACCTGACTAAATTCCCACCCAGAGGGCCCCGGCTTGATTCCTGGAGACAGTAGATATTTTTCAGTGTCTTCCGGATCCCAACTTGAGGTGCATTGTGGAGAGCAATTAGTCTGAGGAAGGAGGCCCTAGTGATGACTATCGACTTATCTCCTCATTGTAGCAAGTCAATTTTACAAAAAGTCTTGGAATTTATAAGGATAACAATTATTTTCTGTTGTTGAATATTATTTTAAGTTCCATAAAACATTAGGAAGACTTCACAGTAACACTGGAGTGGTTCAAACTACAGGCCCACGGCTTGAAATAAATTATACTGCTGTCCAATAAATATGCGAACTGGTCTATAAAAGCTTAGTTTTGCAGAATTTAGTCTACATCGATTTAGTCCCCTCCAAAGTACCATCCATTTATTGCTATGCACTTATTCAATCTTCTTTTCCACTTCTTAAAGTACCCTTGGAAGTACTCAGCAGTTAGGCTTTTTAGTTTTCTTGTTTTTTTTTTTGCTTGGTTGTATCCCAATCTTCCCAGTGTTGTCCCCTCATCACATTTTTGCATTTTGGAAATAAGAAAAAGTCGCAGGGGGCGATATCTGGCAAATGAGGAGGATGATCAAGGATGGTGATCGAAGTTTTTGGCAGAAACTGGTGAACAATCAATGCTGAATGTGTGCAGGTGCACTGTCATGGTGAAGGTTCCATCATCATGTCAGTTGAAATAGTGCGCACCATTGATTTTCCTCAAGTTCATCAACTATCATTTGGACAGTGTTTTGATGACCAGTGAGAAGGGACCGCACACAATCAATGTCATCAATACAGGTGGCTGAAGGTCGTCCCGGCCTTGCATCACTCATGGCGTCTTGTTGGCCATGTTTAAATAACGGATGTTTTCTTCAGAACATTATCCCTGTAAACAACTGTCAACATTTCAGTAATTTCTTGATAACTTTTACCCCACTTCACCAAATAACTTGATGTTGATTCGTTGGACTGTGATTTGTTCAATTTCCATTTTCGACTAGTAAAAACAAGGACAACGGGAACTAACATAACTGGCACCATATGCATAGCTTGACAATCTGCCAGATGGCTCATTGGGTCTTAGGCAACTAGCGCCGCTAATGGGCGGGGATATAGTCTGCGTCATGGCCGCCAGATTGCACCAGATTGTGCATTTGTTACACAGACCATGTATGTACCCTAAGGCAGCCTTGCGACCCAATGGAAATAACTTCCTAAGGCTGAATTGATTTTCCAACTACATAATATGAGGATGTGTAATGCATTAATTTGGGATGCCAATTGTGTATCTAAGCCATTCATTGTTTTCCTGCGTAGTGAAATCATATGTGACACTAAGTTCTTGTTTTTCTATTCCGCAGAAACTACTGGATTAATATGAATGAATAGTAATATGGCCCAGTGCAATCATTTCCCTGTTTAATCACATCTTTAGTTGAAAGCAATTTAAAATTAGTTTATTGAGACCACATCAGTTGATGAAATCATTAACGTTCTGTAGTAAAATGACATTTTATTCTGTGCATAAGTGAAGTTGCCATGCATATAATGAAGTCCATTGTTCATAGGTGAAGATCGTGCAATGTTCAGTTGTATTATTTTAAAGTAATATGCCCCAGGTATTAGCTCTTTCGTTGGGGTTCTCTATTCAAAACCCTACATCTCGTATGTGGCAAAAATGGAGGGTATAGTGTCCTAAGTATCCTTAATTGCTCCCAAAAAATAAAATAAGCTAGGTTCACCTTTTATTCAATGGAAAATATTTATTAATGCATTGTAACGTACATAATTTTTGGAAAAAATTAAAGTGTGATGATGCACCACAGAAGGTGAAAAGGTACATAATTCATAGCAGGCTATTGTGCGAAAATACTAGTTACATTCACAGCAGCAAAACGGTGAATAATAATTATTTTACTTGGAAACAGTCTGATAACATGCAAAACACAACTGCAGTTCTTATTTTACTGAACAACACTCTTGTCTAATGCCGGGAAGTTTTTGTTTGCAGATGTGATTTCAGTTTGCAAATTGCTTTTGGTTACATTAGATTCACTTGATTATAGTTAGTAACATTCAACATTGTCATTTTAGGAATATTGCTGTGATTTTCCCGGAAATCCATGTTACTTAGGGGACAGCCCACTATGAATAACTTGCAATTCTTGAGAATTTCTGATCATGATGTTATGCTTACCCAATATTCTTCTTATATGAAATGTTCTTCATGTGTATACATGTACTTCCTGCACTATGATACACTCCGAGAACCACAGTGAGATTTAAAACCAGACTTTTTGTTGTTTCTGATACCTGCAGTCAATTATAAGCAAGTGGATAATATTTTTTCAATTACGAACTTGTTTGATGTTGGTTCACTGGTAAACTTAGGAGATTTCTCGAAAGGTGGATAGCAGACCCCCTATCTAGGCTCATTCTTCACATTTCAAGTTTCAGGTTCTTCAGTCTTCCCCTTAGTATGTTACTATAGAATACATAGAATAACTCAGTTTGATGGGTCCTAAATTATTAATCACAGTTGGCAATTGTTTTTCTAATATTTCCTGTCTTGAGTTTGTACTGAGCACTAGTAAACCATACGAATTTTCCTGCATCTTGAATACGCCAAAATAATGGAAGCCATAGGGAAAAGTTAAGCAGTAACATTAGTATATTCTACTGCCCACAGAGGATGTTCATTGAATATTGCTATACCAGCACTTAGTCCACGACAAGAGAAATGCTCCTTTCTCCATCATGCAGTTAAAATCTGTTTACTTGACATTTAGTCACTAAGTCCGTCATGTTTTTAGGCAGCAACCCAAGAGTGGATCCCCTTGGGTTTTTCCACCTGCATGTTTGTGTACATAAGCATATTCTCTAAATAACCGCTGTAGCTAGTGGTCAACCCTTTATTTCATTGACAACTTCAGGGATGCATGTGCTTTGTGAGGTACCAGATCTTCCTGGGAAACCATAACCGGCACAGGAAAAAGAACTGTTGGCCCCCTGCCCTGATTGTGAATTTTACACGCCGTTGGGCTTAGTACTGGGTGAACTCTACCATCACCCACCAAACTGACCTTCAGGTTGATTACTGTGGTGTATAAACATGTGTATATGTGTGTACATGTATATAAAATGTAGATATATATGTAATTGAAGTAATAGGCTTCTTCTTTGACTGTGGTTTTTTGTCTAATTGCAGACTGGAAGGTCAAGGGGATTTTCCTTTGTGTACTTTGAAAGTACTGAAGATGCCAAAGCAGCTAAAGAGCAGTGCACAGGGATGGAAATAGATGGTCGCAGAATTCGTGTTGATTACTCAATAACACAGCGTGCCCACACTCCAACGCCTGGAATTTACATGGGGAAACCAACTTAGTAAGTACATGTTGAGTGTATTGTTCTTTTCTAAAATTAGGGGAGTTGTTATGCCTTAGTGTTGTTATTAAGGAATGGAATTGAGTCAGCAATTCTTTTTCAGTATGGCAGAAGGACGTCAGTGGAATGGTGGCCATTCTAAACCAGAAAGGTAGTGTGATTCTTTAACTCAGATTCATTCCAGTGAGCATTTTTGTGTGCTAAATAAATTAATGCTTCCAGTAAGAGTAATGTAGCTCACCTCACCAAATTCATTAGATAGTTTTGGTTTTGTTGCAGATAATATTTCAAGAGCTTTTTCAGGGCTCCGGATGGGGTTTCACTTCATCATAAGATTGGTAAATTGGCAGTTGGCTTGTTTCACTTTTGCCACCACTTGTATATGGACTGAGAATATTGGCAGCTGGCTGCACCCAATCCACTTATTTAGTCACAAGGGTTTGATAATGACATTGTGCATGTGTTGAAAGTTTCTTTCTAGGATTTTGAGAAGCCTTACCTATAGCCAAGGGTTTCTGCTGTGCTGTAGGTTCATCGGCTTTCTTATTACATTTAATTGCTGTAAGTTATTTGAATTATTCCAAATGTAATATGCTAATATTCCATATGTTGTTGGAGGATTATCTTTTTAAAGCTGCAGAAGAGTATATAGTGTTTTGTATGACTTTTATGATTGAAGAAATCGGTGAGTTTGCATTTTCAATTTTGCTCTCTGCTTAGTTTAACATCTGTACATTTAGGGAATTAAATTGTAATTGAAATGAGGAGTTAGACATGTGCAGCATCCTCATAAGTTTTATTGATAACTTATTCATTTCTTTTTACCACCGTTGTTGTTACTTACTGCTCAGTTCAGACCTAAGCTAAGTCCTCTTTTTTTAAGTTTTATAATTGTATTGTCATTAGTTCTGTCAGTATTAACTAGGTAAAACCATTTGGTGAAAATTAAGGCTTCCTTTTTGCAGGAATTATACTTGCAACACATTTCATCCCCTAGGATGTGTGTCTGAAGGCTGAAGGCACCTTGGGTCCACCAGTGTTCCAGTATCTAATGAAATTGTAGACAGTTCGCAGATACTTCGGCGCTAGTTCATGCAGAGAGGTTGTCTTTTGTTTTCACATGTAATTTGCTGATTCCTTTCATTACAGTGACTTTGGGGGCTACCGTGGAGGTGGTGGGAGTGGAGGTGGAGGTTATCGCCGATCACCATCTCCATATTATCGATCTCGAAGGCGCTATGATAGATCCCGTTCTCGTTCGTATTCTCCACGTAAGTATTCTTGTGGTGAAGTCTCGGCGTCTGTATTAATTTAGGATCAATTTTCTATGCTGATGGAATTGCCGTGGAAATGTGATGGAAATAGGAATGGTTGATGTCATTGCTGTTGCGACGATGTGCCTTCTCTGCAATTATGAAATCTTGACATGGTAGTCAGAGCTATATATTTTGGGAGGTAAAAGCTCTTTATAGATAGTTTTGGTATTAGTAAATATGGCAGGGTTGCTTTCATTACTTGCTAGTTTCTCCGTGCTGTTTTCATTGGCCATGAGAGCTCAGACTTTCTGGTATATCTGGTGCTGAATGGAGAGTACTAAGTATGTTCTCAATTGGTAATCCCATTGCTTGGTTGCAGTTGACTAGGCACATCAAATTTACTAAATATGTCAATTATGTGGCCCTTTGCTAGAATGGTTAAGGTGTGTGTAGAATGAGCATAGGTTTCATAATCAACAGGGATGATTAGAGTTTGCACAAGTGTGTTATCTACTTGAATGAAACAGTTAGTGATGGTACTGTCTTGACTTTGTTGACTGACTTTCATCCTTGAATTTAGGTACTTTACCAATGAATATCTATTGAATACGAGTTATGCTTTTGTAATATGATTTATTCTCATTGCAGAAGTATATATTTTTTATTACTGTGGTTTGAGCGGATAAATTTGGCATTCCTAATTTTCTTTAATTATAAAGGTAACAATGAGTAATATTTGCAGCTTAAGGAATTCATTGTAATTCCATGAAACTAAAAAGTTTAGGGAATGTTTTCTACGAAAAATTTAGTGATTTTATGATTTGTAGTTAAAAAGTTTTGGTGAATTTATTAACGTATGGGAGTAATAACTGCAACTTACAACATTGCAATTTTGGTCTTTATTTGAAGAGCAGATTTCCATAGTAAGGATATTGCTGCAGGATCATCAATAAGTAATTCCTTGAAACTTTTCTCTCTTGACATCTGCTTCCTTATGCTATGTAATTACTAATCCATTGTGCTTAAAGGTGTGATTGCCCCTTTGATTTTGTTCCTCTTTTCTTTGGAGTGCTCCATATTGCATTTTTACTTTTCTATTCTTCACATTCTGCATTAATATTTTCACAATTACTTATATGTAATCTTATCCTATATTTTGTAGTATTATTGGTGTAAGAATTTCCAAATAACATTCCACATTACTTCAGTTTGTTCACTTCTTAATATAGTGCATCAAAAATGGAGGCAAATCCTGGTCAAAACTTTTATTAGATATGAAGTTGTAACTGAAAATTACAAACTCCATTAGTATATAATGTTTCTCTTGGTAATTAGCTTCGTAATTTAAGTTAATCGCTTGCTGTTTCAAGGGAGATACTTTAAGTGGACCAAAAAATGTTTTCAACCAAGTTTTGTTGCTATTATGGGGACATCATCTCAGTGCCCAAAATTTAAAGTTTGAAGGGTGGTTCAATTGTTATTTAGCCTCTCACTGTGATATTTTCAGCTTCCTTACTCAGGATATAATTTCATTTTGTGGCTGGTTCTTAATCTTACCACTTGCCTACTTCTCCAGTGATGTGACAACCCTTTGGCTATGCTAACTGGGCTATCCGACTGCCAGTTGCCGAAGGACCTGATGACCAGAGTTCTAGTTCAGCCTTATGTAGATTGGTGAGGTGATTGTGCACGGAGAGGGTGGCTCTGGAATCTCATCTTTGGTGGAACAAATCCTTTGCTCTTGGCAGATTGAATACCAATTATATGTGATTGCCTTTAGTTGTTTCTCGTCAGTGGAGAGAGGATGTTAAACATATGTGCTCTGCACTTTCAATCACATGCACATGCTGCAATGAATGCAGTGGAGGAGAATATATGGACGGTTGGAAATGTTATTGGCTAATATGTGAATTTGATTTATTGTGCTATAAATTACCAAAAGTCTGCTATGGAATTCGGTGCCATGGTCTGTTCCTGTGACACACAATTATTGTTTATTGGGAGTTCATCTTTACACTCCATTAAACATTTGGATGTTGCTAAGTTTCTTGGATGCATTAAAGGCATTTTTCTGTTGAACCATTTATTGCTATAGAAATTTTATTACTCCAAAAAAATTATGATTTCCTTTTGTTTACGTCGTGAAAAATGTAAAATAATATTTCACTCAGTGCAGATAGTAGAAACTTAGCCTTAGCTCTCTTTGAGGTAGGGGTAGAATTTAGTGTAGTTTACGATCAGTTGTAGCAGAAGAGTGAATCAAAAGTTAGTGTTGACCTGGCAGTCCACTGCTTGACCCACTCTATTCTCCATAAAAGTAAATGTCATAGGTGATTCACCCACTTTCCAATCTGACAATTTCTCCTGACGAACACTTTTTTCCCTTTCAATTCCACAAGATGATCATGCTTTTGCTGGCCAGGTGTATATCGTTGGAGAAATCATATGCATTCATCGTCTAGCAAGGCAGCAACTGTCATGACTTTGTATGCTCTTAAACATCATGACTAGTAAACAGTTCTGGGTGTGATGATATATCCTACCAGACGCAAACAAGTAGAATGTGGTCTACATCTGGGCAAGTCAAGCACCATTGTTTTGTTGTATGGTGTGGAATTCCCCTGTAAAATAATTCTTATTTTCATCCATTGGATAGCCTAGATTCATTCATTTATTATTGTGTATTTTCTTCATTAAGAATTATGGTAGCTTAATAAGTTGAATGTCAGACTATTGATTATATAGTATGGTAAATAGAGAGCCCAGCTTCAACTCTGGGTGAGTCCCCTAGGTACCCTCAGCTTTGCCCATGCTGTGGGGTTGTTCGGCTAGCAGATCTTCCTGGTAAGCCCCTGGCAGTGCATGTGAAAAGAACTTGCCTCTCTACCCTGCATATGAGAATTCTACACTCCGTAATGTAGCCTTAATAGGCCGCAAGCTCTTAAGATTGCCTATCGAAGCAACCTTTGGATTGAATAGTGTCAGATGTTTATTAACTTGAGCTTACATGCGTTATATCCAGCTGAGAAAAATTCTTTATTGGCATATATTTTTACACATTAATACACTTTATAGTCACTAGAATAAATGATAATAGCTCTCTCTCTCTCTTGGTAACTATCCACTTATATTTACATTTCTGACAATTATCCATACACCTCAGCTGTACCAAGTCACAACACATTGCCTTCATTAAAGAATAACATTCTCCTGGGTGAAAAACTCGATGCATATAATCTACTATATAAGCAAACATTTTTGGTTTTGATTAAAATTTTAAGGGATAATAAGTTTGTAAACGTTTCTTCTTTATTGCCATATTGAGCTAATTCTTCATTCCGTTGCATTATACATTTTTCATCGCACTATTTTTATCTCCCTGAAGTTATCAATTGGTTGGAATCTCCATGATAACATGGAAGTACTTTTGAACTGAATTGACGTGGAAGAAGTTTATAGTATGGTAGGGCTAGTCTTTGAAGTGTCCTAAACACTGTTACAAAAGTTTGTAAATTTTTAATTTTGTGTAGTATTATTACAGGGGATGTAGTAATCCAGGGTAAGAGCTTTGGACTAATGACCAGGGGACCTGGGCAAGGCTCTCTGGACACCCTCAGCTCCACTTGTTTGTTAGATTTTTGGGTGCCGAATATTCCTGGGAAACCAAGGGAAAAGGAACTGGCCCCCCTGCCCTAATGTATGAATTTCACTGATTGTTGGGTCTAGTACTGGTGTTAAACTCTACCATCACGTCTCAAACCGACCCTTGGGTTGACAACTGTGTTTATGGCTTAGTATATACTGTGCTTTCTGAAAGACTGAAACAACTTTTTCCTTTTGATTTTTATGGAGAATGGGCATGATTTACTGTTCTTTGTCGTCAGAAAAGTAAGATAGGCATCAAGCTTTAGACAACTATTATTGTGGCAATCCTCCTCTCATCCATTCTTGGGAGTGATATCCCAAGAACTCCTGGAACATGACACCATAAACCTTCACTATTATCCTCCTCTGCTACCATTATTATAGAAGCAGAAGGTTTATGGGAGGCGACCAACAGCTAAGGTCATTTGCACCATCAGGGATGGATGGGAAAGGGTGGGGAGAAACTGGCATGGGCGTTAGCCAACTCTAGTCGAAAAGCACAGTGGGGCCCACAGTTCAATGTCCCATCCTATAATCACCACCACTAAAGATTTAAGGTTAAGATGCTCTTTCCAGCTGTATTGCATGCTATGTTCACATTTTTGATTAACTGATCAAAGAAGAGATAAAATGAAGGAATAGTTTTTGTGGGGATAATTGGTGAACCGAAAGGTGTTACATCTTTCAAGAGTACATCCAAGAAACTTCATGATATGTAAATATTACATGGCAATTCAAGCCATTTGGGAAGAATTAAAAATGAATATATTTGCTGGAGTAAATCATGACTTTGAATTTCATTGTAGAGGTCTTTGATTTATTGGGGCAATATTTGCAATTAGCATTCCTAATACTGGAATTCATCATGTTCAACCTCCTGCAATGGCAAGTATACTCCGAAGTCACCACACACATTTGGTGGGCACTATTCCAATGGCAAAGGCATTATTGTTTGGGATGAGATCCCAGAGGCAATTTGTCCACGTGCGATAAATTCATCCATCAAGGCGATGACCTTCCCTGTTGAGGCAAGGCTTTGCCAACACATTTTGCGATAGGGTCCTTGCATTCTTCACCCAGTTAACTGGGTCACAGGGTGTCACATTGCTGGGGAAGCAGACATGTTGCTAGGGGATTGCAGTGTAAAGTTTTATGAAGGTCAAGCAGGCAATTTCAAGGAACAAAATGCATCAGTTGAAAAATAGTGTTAATAAGAGTGCGATAAATTTATTTGCTATGGTGGCAATCATTTTCTTTGATCCAGGTTTGTTATTCAAGAGAAAGTTTTTAATATATTGGGGGTGCATATGAATCTATTAGATTTATAATACCTTAATCATAGGCTCTTATATTTGCTGACAAAATAAAGCAAAAAGAATAGATTGTCTGGATCTCGACAATATGAACCCGTCTGTTAATTGGCAATGACTGCATTGGTCTAAATATGGGTTAGGAAAGGCTTTGTGTATGCCTTAGGATTTCAAATGTGTGGTGAGAAATAGTTTCTCTTGTCCTTAAAATATGGATACAGTTTAATGGTTTCCATGCTGATGAAACTCCGAGCATCACTTAAAAACAACCAGTGTGTGTGCATATCATGGGGCAATAAACTGCTTTAGGTATTTGTCATTACATTGTGATCCAAATTGTGTGCCGTACGTATTGTATTTGGAGTCATGCTGCGCATAAAATAAATTCATTAAAAATTAGAAATGTCTATTTTTCAAGAGGATAGTGGTTTTAGTTATCAAATGAGGTAAAGTTACATAATTGACTGGGAATAAAGCATTGACTCATTGCTATTATAATGGATAGTATTGCATTGAAGAGCATTTTGTGGAGAGCTGCCATGTTACACATAATTAGAACTAAACGTTGATTTCCTTATAAATCCAAAGAAGACAATTTGTCCTAAAACAGCACAGCTAATTCAATTATGCTGTTAAGGAAAAAGTATTAAAACCATAAGTTAAGAAGGAAACTCAATAGATTTTGGTATTGGTTTGGTCAATGTATTCATTTTTGACATTAAATATCTTTTACTTAGAGCTTTGATGTAACATTTTAATGATGCTCCACTTGTTTTAGCATGGCATTTCTCGAAGAGGAAGAAATGGCTGATTCGTCATTGATATTCCTACTCCACATTGATTCTTAGTCCTTAATACTAACTTAAATTCTCTCTATGCATTGATTGGAATGTATAGGTTTTCCCCAAATATATCGATTGGGAGCAGAATGGTTTGGCTAATTAATAATTTTTTGAAATGTTATGTTTCATACTTGTGTTAGTTTTGTAAATGATACTGAGGAAGAAAGCATACTGTTTATGAATCAAACTGCTTTGTTGCATTGGGATCTCCCAATTGAAGGCATGCTTTATTTAGGGGTAAAACTTCTCAATGTGACTTAAAAAGTAACTGAATCGAGACGTTAGGCAAAATCTAGCATTTGCTGTACTTCTTTCCTGAGTCAGTGTGACTGTAATGTATTGGAATTAGTGCCAAAAAGAAACTCATTAAATTTTGTAACGTGGCAAATTTCTGTAGGGTTTGAAATTTCTCCCGGTAGTAAGTGGAAGCTTCATCAAATTTAAGAAAATCTCTTTGAATTTTGCAAGTATAGTTGCTGATATGAGTTAATGAAATTTCCTTAATGGCTTACTGTAATGAATGATTATTTGAGTTTAAAAAGCCGAGTTGAAGGTCAACCATAAATGGTCTGGGGTTGCGCCATGTTTTTCCTGTTAGTAGTCAATTCCATCTTTGGATTATTTGTGAAAGTTGTCGGTGCTTTTATTTCTGTTTTCATTCGTACTGTTTATTTCCTTTCCTCTTAGCTGTAAAGCATTATGTCTTTTCATTTATATGTCTACACCACCTTTTTGAACTAATTGTAGCATTTATTGTGTGCCAGTTATTCGGGATGAATTTTTTTAGTGAGGTATGCAGTGTGTCATGTTTCAAACTGATGTCTTATTCAAGTGCCTCTGCTAAAAGTATTCCACCTGAAACCGTTCGAAATCCAATTTCAACCTGTAAAGGCTTAATTATAGAGTAAAATACATTTATTCAAGAGTATCTTTATGGTTCGCCCAAGTTATTTCTGAAAGCTCGAAGCAAATTTGTTGAGCATAAGTGAAACTAATTTAGATTATGTACTACGATACAATGAGAAGAGTTCATGGTTCAGTGTCATGGTTCATGGAACAATTGCGGCTAAGTTGAGCTAACATGTTATCATATATGAAAAATTTAGCATATATATATATATATATATATATATATGAGCAAGTTAATTTTTAGCGCGCTGAAAATCTCAGGAAGCCAATAGTTAAATACCGGCGTTAGAAAGAGGTGTACAATAATGTTACTATTTTAAAAAGTTCATCGTAATTTATTTGGTATGTTGGTCATTTTCAGTCAAGTTCAAAAAGGTAGTGTATTAAATGTTTTTGCTCATCTTTTTGTGTGTTCATGTAACCTGCTATTCTGTTAATTTGATGCTATTTTCTGCTGCAGTCTTTTAAGTGATATCACAACCTGGAAAAATTTAAACAAGATATTCAGCTGAGAATAGACCCTTATTTGAAAAAATTTACATTGATTAATTATGCATTCCTGCAAGAAAGATTCTGGCAATTTTATTCAAAGTTAATTTTCTTGTACATTTCTGGATCGACTGAATTCCAGGTACCTATTTTCCATTATTGAGGTAATGTAATTGTTGAGGAAATTTGTATATCCTTCTGATATGTGCCAGAGGCAAAGCCTAGTCAAGTCGACTTGAGGTCTTCAAATGATTAGTACATTTTATTTCCGTCGTTATATTTCATTCTGTGCCATGAACGCGTGTGTTGCTTAAGATCCTGGTTTTTAAATATCTTTGGAAACTTTTGCAACTAATCAGGTTTTTTAATTGTGGTTTAATAAGTTTTGGGTAAACTTCATCACTATGGGTGGTAGCTTACATTTTTGACATTATGATCTAGCTTTTAAATTCAATGCCATAATTTTCATTTAACAATACTGCTAAATGCTGTAATTAAGTTTATCCTCAATTGATGAATACATTATTTTTGTGACAAATTGCCATTTTATTGTGCATCTTATTAAAGTACGAAGGACCCGTTCGGTTTAAAATTTTCTTTCAAAAATTTTACCGTGCTTCTAAGTGATGAAATAAATGGCAGACACGGAGGTCAACAATCGAATTCTGAGTTAGCAGATAATAATAATTATGAGTGAATAAATTCAAGTATTTTTAATTCCTCATTTTGGTGTGTTAGAAATTACATCTTGGTCAGTTGACGCTAGAAAATATTAGCTTTGATGCCAATTGGTTTCTTATTCGTGTACAGGAAATTATGGTGTTATTTAATTGCTAGTTTAAAAACTTGGGATAAGATTATCTCTTTACTAAAGTGGCAATGTTTTTTCAGTTACCATATTGCCCTTCTCATACCCATGGTGATGTGTGATATGATCCCATTCACTGCTTCTAAACTTCTGTGAACAAATTCTGTACTTTCTGCCATATCCCTTTTCAGGTCGATATTAACAGCACCACTGTGGGGGCTCCTAAACAACTTCACATTGTCTTGTGGGAACTACGTTAAATAAATTTGCCCCCACTGTTGGGTTAACAGTTCTGTAACTCAGATTGACTTAATCTGTTAAACCTTGCAGTTGATGGTGGTATTTTCAAAGTGTAAAACATATGTGAGATATGTTAATCGGTTCCCATTCAAAGTGAGAGGAACTCTTGATAGTTAGCCATGCAGAAACTGGACTTGTTTAGTTTGAAAAATTTGAAGTGTAACTGAGCTACTTGCTAGCCTACATTTGTGTTATTCAAGATAAACATTGGCTCATTTTGTATTTGGCTTTGGTGAAAGCTCTCATTTTTCATAAGACGAATGCATATTTGCATAGAAATTACAAAATGTTTTGTTTAATCTAAGTGTTTTGAATGTTGCATTAGATACTACTATTGAATTTGACTCTACCAGTTCATTATATTTCATTTGCTCTTAACATTGTAGGCAGGTGGTTTATGTATTAATAAAGAAAGAGCACCTTCTAACAGTTTTTGTTTTTATTTTTATAAGGTAATGAAGCGAGGGGTATTGGATGAAGTATGAAGTGTGAAAATGTAGGAGTTGTTTGGATCTCCAAGTTGTCTTTGGGGATGAGCGAAGACCAAAAATGAAGGCATCTAATGAAGCTAACTCAAAAAAGAATATGATCAGAAATCTTAAGCTGTTCAGTCGCAAGAACGAAAATCTTCCACAGCCTGGGTCACTTATAGAAGAGTTTTGTTGCCTTTTCAAGTAGTAGTCAAGAAACAAGCAAGTTTGAAAATGCTTAACGTGAAGGAAATGAAGAATGAATATTGGTAATGGAAATTGGTCGATTGAAGCTGAATGGAAGACAGTAAGTTAAGGGGAAGTGATACATAATGGGTCATTTTTCCTAATTTTTGCGTGAAGACGTCACAAGTAATTGAAATTTGTGCATATTAAAGAGAAAACCCTAATAGGATAAGGCATTGGTTGGGTTGATAGAGTGATTTGCATTTTATATGGCCTTGGATGCCTGTGAAATGCTATTTTTACTGCCCTTTTATAAGTGGCTTAGAATTTGCCAATGTGCCATTTTGTGGGGAAATCGGGTCCGCTATGTTAAGATGCATGAAGTGATCATATTCTTTTATTGCGAATCTCCCCCCCGAGTTTTGCTCGCCCCTAACGAGATAAAGTTGATCTCTGATAAAATTTTCGTGGTCTTGTGTGGCCTGGGAGTAGGAGTGTAATGGGATGTTGTGGCATATTGTTTCTTTTTAAGTTATACGGTCATCTGAGATCATCATTCCTGATCCTGATCAAGGTAAGTTGTACAGCTACGCTTGCATCTTATTTGCATGTAATGTTTCCTTTTTAAATAAACCCATTGAAGTGTCATGAAGTCTTTTCATTTTCTTGGATTGTGGTTGATTTTTATGGGACAATTTTGATCGATGCAAGTCCAATTGAATAAATATAATGGGACTAGTTATGGTTATGTGGTTATATATTGTTCAGCCTGCAACTTGTCTGATGGGTGGCTTGCCTTCATGTTTCATACATTTGTTATGATGCATTCACACATAGCACGGTCGCTTCCCCTATGTGCCGTGAGGATTTATTCCCAGGAAATGGAGGTTTGAGTTTCCCTGGGCAATTGTGCAGGTGTGTTACCCAGGTTCAAATATAAAAGGGAAGGTGGTTTATTGTTGCCCAGATGCAGCTCTTAAGTATATAAATAATCTTTTTTTGCTTTGTATTTCAAATTGAAGTTGATTCATTACTAAAAATAGCAGTATTTATATAATAATAATAATAAATAATGTCTCTTACATTGCTGAAGGAGAAAATATTGTGTATCACAGTTGCAGAGTAAGAATTTTTTTGGAAACAAGGCATTTACCTGAAAATGTCTGCGAATAATGTTTTATATTGTTGGCAGTTAGTCCTGAAATGTGTATTTTTTGCCTAATTCATAGAAACTACACAGTTAATCTATGGCAACTAATAATAAATATCAAAAGTCATTTAAATGTCAAATAGAAAATTGTCTGTGGTTGCCAAGTAATTACATTTGAGAGAAGATGGTATTCTTTAGCGCAAGACTATTGAGATATGGGAAATCAAGTGTCATTCAGTATGATGTGAGAGGGGCTTACTATGTCACAAAAACTTAACAATAACCAGCTCTAATTACAATAATCTTTCAAATATTAGGCCAGTCAAAAATTAGGAATTCCTCCTTATCATAAATGTTTTTACTGGAAATTGTACCATCATCCACAAGGGGTCATGTTGAACTTATTATTTTATGGCAAGATTATGGAGAAACTTTTTTGGCACAGTTATTAAAACTTCGATTGGATGAAGTTGTCAGTGTCTTAGGTTGTTTGGACAGAGGAGGAGACTGATAAGCGGGTGAAAGTTCCAGTCATGAGATTGCAGTTTCAGCAACATAGTTACGTACAGGACATAATTTTCGTATGTTCCTAATAGATGACAAGAAATTATATTTTGTTATTTTTGTCTTATTATTTTTTATCTATTCTGCTCCTATGAGGCTTTGTCTCATTGACCCATTTCACAAAAATAAAAAGGGAGAGAGAGAAAAGGGAAAAAGGGATAACATAAGTTTTGAAGGAAGGTGTAAGTTGTGGAAGAGGTTATCTATAAAATTATCAGGGAGTGATTAGGACTAATCCAAGAAGTGGAAACAAGCTTTATTAAATTAAGGCATGCTTGATGAAATAATATTCTTTAGTTGGGGAGAGAGCATGATCAGTGACTGGCTGAATAAGCACTGGCATACATTTTAGCCGTGCTAGTAATTGAGGTTCCACTAAGCCATTGGAAGCTCTATATTACCCTGTGTGTTTTGAATTTAGTTTAATTAGAATGGTTAACTAAGTAAATAATGTTCATTTTATGGTCACTTTACTAGATTTTACCTTAAATTTAAGCTTAAAAGTATTTTTTAATAACTCTTGGTGGTGTAGACTAATCATATGTTTGTATGCGTTATAATTTTACCTGCTTAAATTTTGTGTGAAAAAAGTCAATCATATAGTAACATTAATAACTTTTTTCAGCAGGTCTTTGATAAATGATTTAAAAGTGTGATATAAATTGAAGACTGCCATTATGTTCATTTTAATGGAGCAAAAGAAATGGAGAAGTAATATATAGGGTGTGGCAACATAACTTCTTTTTTTCAAGTGAGGAAGCCTTTCAAAAAAGGAAGTTATGTTGCCACACCCTGTATTTCTTGAAAGTTAAATTTTGTCTACGTAGACATTAGATAAAACTCTTTTTAAAACTTTGTCTGTGGAATGATTGGTTGCGTATACTCCTAGAACTGACTGATAATTCTAGAGTAGTCATTGTTTGGTGGTTTTAATGGAATAAGGTATTGACGAGGATATCCTGTGGATATGATACCAAGTTAATAGATTTTGAGAAGAAAATTAAAAACCATAGGAAAGTTTATTTTCTGGAATCGATCATTGCACTTAGTCATCGATAGTAAAGTTAGGTGTGGCAGTGCATGTATCTCAATTTTTCTCATTTTTAATAAAAAAATTTTGAACAAGTCTTTATTGCATTGACAATTGTTTTACTTTTATTTGTCTTGTAACATTTTCTTCCAGTAATTTTAGTGTTCACGATTTTCTAGAGTGGCATCTGATGGGCATTTATTATCGTATGTATTTGGTATGATTTAGTTCCCAAGTAACATCTTTGCAAAAGCATTTGCAAGTTTTCTGTAAAAGTATTCCCTGTGTGAACTGCAGGTGATGTTGCTAAAGGGTGCAGCAGTATACAAATTATTAGCAATGGCAGGTATGAATGTGAAGTACACTGAATTACCAACCCATATTTCAAGAAAAATAAAAATTAAGAATGTGACAAACTCATTTTTGATTAGAAGTGATCTAAAAATTCTGGTAGATAGGTCACACTTCAAAGCATCTAAAATTGCATTAGTTATTGCAACTTGATGCTGATGTAAATATACGCAAACTTGACTATCAAACATATATTTATCTATTTATTCTATAATTGAAAATCAACTATGAATGGAGGTGTGGTAGTTTGAAAACAATTTTGTTAGTGTAAATATAACATGAAGCATGCAAGTCTGACATGTGTTAAGAGATTTTTTAAGGTGGTAGCTATTAATATGAAGTGTGTATTCATTTAAAAAATGTTTATTGGTCATGTGAGCATCTTGAATAGCAATATATTCATTTGGTACTTCACAATGAGCTTTTTATAGGAGCAGATTAGATCAAAAACATCTCGCTTATTGGAAAAGTGAAGTCTTGTATTAATACCATCTTGGGCAAATAAAGCAAATTTTGATGTTACTAGGATGTGGAATACATTTTAGGAGCTAGATGAGCCAGTTAATTGCACTGCATGCTTTTGCTTGTAATGTGTATGGATTTCAAGCAACTTCATAGCTAGTTAGTATATTTCTCACTTTTTCCTATACTTAGTATACTAATGTGAAATGGAAATAGGCTTGGTCTGTGATCTGCAGATGAAGTTAAAACTGTCTCTGAATGAAGACTTTAAAGGTAAATATTTAATGACAAACACAAGTGATGTGCGTGGTCAGAAAAGGTTAATTTTTTTCACCCAAAGTGAAGTGGTGGAAAACATTCTTATCAGGTGAATTTAATTAGGGTCTGTTATCTCACCTTTTGGATGGTTTGAAGAATCGCTTATCTTTCTGCAAACTTGATTACTGGTGTACCTTAAGGATCTGTGTAGGCCAGCGATTTATCCTACTTTTGCACTGTTACATGCATATATCTCATATGTGCTGAGGATACAAAGTTTTTTATCTTAACTAGACTGGAGAAATCCAATAGAAAGTGTTAACATGGTGACTGGTGTGGTTTGAGCAATGCAAGTTTTAATTGCAGTATTTTTGTAGTTTAAAAAAGTCATGTAAGTAATCGTATTATGTTTGATGTTGATGTTCTGCCACTTGTGAACTTCGCAAAATTGCAGGATCTTCAAATGAATTTTTCGTGAGAATTCCCATTTTGAGATATGCCAAGCTCATATCAGCTATCTAATTGCATACAATTGGAACTCAGTCTATTGTCAATCATACTACTATTTTTAAAGATGAAATTTATTTACTGTGGGCTGCCAAAGAAAAGTGTGCTGTGGGGTTTGTGTGCCCATGCCATCAATATATTCAATGTTCAGAAGGGAGTTGTTTGTCGACATGAAAGATCCTGTATGTGGTCCATGTGAATCAATTTTTAAATGGTGTCTACTTCAATTCCTTGAGTTAACATGGTTCCTTATATAAGGTTTACTGAATGTCATAATTCAGGCTTATTAAGGAATGAAGAGGTGAACAGTCAGATGAAGAAGCTAGAAGTTATAATAGCCCTGTTGATATCTAGAAAAAATTCCCAGAGGCACATCAATTGCAGAGAAATCACTTGCCTATCTGCCAATGAAGTTATTATTCAATGCAACTATTTCAGAGCGTAAAAATCATTCGCCTTGACTGGGACTCGAACCCAGATCCCTCAATATCCGGTCGAGTGCTTTAGCCACTTAAGCTACCGAGGCGTCCTCTTAAACTCGGAAATTTTGGGGCTTTTAAAGGAACTAGATACTCGACCGGATATTGAGGGATCTGGGTTCGAGTCCCAGTCAAGGCGAATGATTTTTACGCTCTGAAATAGTTGCATTGAAATGCACATTAGCGGATGACTCCGTTAAAAGTTATTGTTGCGGCATCTCCCGCAGTTTCTTTGGAATTTGTCGAAGTTATTATTGTTGAGTTTTGAAATGGTCTTAAGGATGAATGAAAATTAACTTATTATATAGTGATACATGATGATGATGATGCTAACCACAAAAGTTATTGGGAATTGGTGAGTATGCGTCGTACATTAGAATGGTTTGGATAAAAATTTTGAATCGCACATACTCTAATTTGATTTAGAAGAATTCTAGTTCAACTAAAAAGTGACAGTCGTTTGATGGTATTATGGTCACCTCTGTAGTGAGCTATGCTGGGGTGATAATGTGGAAAGTTAAACAGGCCAGGTTTTGGATGGACTCGTGGGTGGTTTAATAGTGATGTCCTTACTTAGGATCTCTTTGACCTTTGAAATGTGCAGTACCATGTTTGCTGGCATATAAGATGCTTTCTATGTTTGTTTTTAAGAAAAAAGATCCCATCCATGCTAGCCAGGTTTCAGGATACCCACATTTTATCTCTTCACCTCCATCCCCCTTTTATCCATTCTCCAAGAAAAGGATAATTAAAATTTTGATGTGGAGCCTGTTGTTGTATTGTGTGGAAACATGGTCATTGAACCAAGATGGCAGGCGTAGATTGAGGCTTTTGAAATGAGGGTGTGGAGAAGGTTAAGTGGACCGAGTGGAAAACCAACGAGGAAGTGCTGGGAAGGGTGAATGTGGAGAGGGGATTGTTGGGAGAATCCTAAGGAGGCAGGAAAAATGGATGCAGAGCATTTTGATTGGCTATGTAATGATGGAGATTGTAATAAAGGGGATGTTGTTGGGCAAATAAGGAAGGGGAAGGAATAGTATAGGGATGTCGGATGGACTGAAGGGAGGAAGTACACAGGGATGAAGAGGGGCTTGTAGATAGGGATGCTGGGTTGTAATTTGTTTGCAGAGACACTGTTCACAGCAATCATTTCTGCATGTTGAGTAGTCATTTTGTGAAAACTGGAGGTCCCAATCTAATGTTGCTTCATATCCATTTTTGTAATTCTTCTATTTCCGGCCATTTTGGATTTCCATATCTCAGTTTGTTTACTAAAAATAGCTTTTTGTAGTTCCTCGTTCCCCGTCTTCACTAAGTTTTTATCTTTGGTGTTTGGCAGTGACTCAAAATTCTTCTCGGCTGCCATTTCTGTGTTCTTTGGGATATGTATTTACTTTTCTAATTTGATGTTTTATCAAAATCAGCATTATTTAGTTAAGCAATGCTCTGCCATGAAATCTCAACGTGCAAAAAAACTTTGATTTGTTATAAAATGTTTCATTTAAAATACATTTTTTTATAACAAAATAACATCCTGCTCATTCTATGTTTTTGTTGCTACATGAGTGGGATGATTGAGGTTATCCAAGATTGCACATGTGCGATTGGCTCAGTCATTGTGGCTACTGCATCACTCCCTAAATGTTGAATTATAAAACTGGCCTACAATAGTCAGATAAGGACCAAGTGCTTTACCAAAACTCAAACAGTAACAAAGAAAGTAGCTTTACTGCTAGGGTGCACCCCCTAGCTTAAAGTTGGAAGTTCCACCATTCACATATAGAAGACATGATTTTATCAGGTTTTCCCTCAATGAATGACACATACACGCATGTATTCGAGATACTAGTATGACTGAAGATGTCGGTGGATTTGAACTCATTTCACTTGAATGCTCCCTCTTTCAGAATGAAGCAACATACCTGTACATATCTTGGAGCTTGTTATTTTTACAGAACTGAAACAAAATTATGGGAAAATTTATTTCAATCCATTATATGCCAAAAGGCAGTAAAATATTTTATAAACCTGAAAATTCAAACACAAATTTTAACTCATAATTTTGACTACTAGCGCATAACGTGCACCCTGCATTTCAGCTGTATTTTGTGGCCGAAAGAAGACAATCCAATTGCTAGCATATACAGTATATTTAGTAAAAGGTTTTTATGCATACCGTGTTAACTCTTTAACTCTAGATTTTCATAATTCTGTCTAGATCAATTTTATTAAAAGGTCATGTGTCCAAACAAAATTTATAGTTAATGACTATTTCATGTGGCCTCCATTGGCCCTGATGTTGATTTTTCAGGTGATGACATACTCCATTTCAATTGATGATCCGTAAATATCTTTTGAGACATTAGTTACTGTTGATGACAGAATGCCTGAATTTGACTATAGTCCTAGACTTTTTGTCTGGTAAAAAAGGATAAAGTAGCAGTATGGATTATGCTATTTTATAATGACAGTTATTTACTCCTTGAATAACAGCTCTTTCCTTTGTTTCTTATTATTCTATTTGGTTAGTTAAAAGTATAATAATAATATGCTTTAATGGAAAAAATTACTGATTCAGTTTGTTGATAGAGAATCTGTTAATATTCTGTTGGTTGGAATGAAACTGCTCAGCTAGGAGAAATGAAATCAATACTTTTTCTAATCCCGCCATACAGTGACTGTAAATCCCAAATTTCTTATTTAATTGCATATGTAAAGTTACATGGGATCAGAAGTTCTTTATTCCAAATTGAGATCCATAATTTATGTGTGAGCTGTTAGTAAATTTTGACATGAATCTGAAAACCGTTTTGATTCTAATCTGTGGAAATTGATGTGCTTTTGTATTTAGCATATTACTGCAGTTCTTTGCAAGTATTCCAAATTATAATAATCAACATATGTTCATGGAATGGAGGGCATAGATTTTACATGATAGGTTGTAGCTTATGAATGGATGTTAAAGAAAATATTTTGCCCATTTGTCTATTATGTATTGCAAATGCATGACCCAAAGACTCTTTTGCTAGTGTTTTATTCCATGAAGAAATGCAAGTGATTTATTCAATGATTCCTTACTGAGAATTTAGCATGAAAAAATTGTATTTGTTAGCTTCAAATTGCTGTGGAAACTAGGATTAATTACCCAGAGCCTCTATACTTACCTCCTGAGCATTCTTCATCTTCTGAGCTAACTTTATACGTATGCATTTTTTTCCTGGGAGAAGAGAATTTTGTCCTGTGTTAGAATGTACATAGCTCAAAATTTAAATGTTCTTGAACAATTCTTGTATAGTTCCTGAAGACAGTTAAATTTGATTTCATAGCATAGTGAAATTAAATTTAAAATACTTCGCCTTTCCACATAAACCACTTTTATTACTACCTAGGTTTCGTCATGGTATAACATCATCAGGTAAAAATACAAGTCAAACACAGTATATATAATTCTGGACGGAGTGGAAGAGGAGAGAGGGAGGAAAGCGAGGATTGGTTGAGGTAGGAAGAGGGGGCGGAGGAGGAATGGTAACATTGAAAAATAAGCAGGCTGGGAGAGGGAATTGATACATTGTTGAAACTATAAAATAACAGAAATATACCTTGTTGAGAGAGAAAAAAAATTATACAAATATTGTTGGAGAGAAAAAAAATATATATATACATCTTCTTGGCGTCGATTAGTTGGCAGAGGAGTGGGGGAATGGGTATTGCGAACGGCACTGGGTAATTAGGTGATTAAGTAGCAGGCTGGGAGGAGTTAATTCATTGTTGAAAAAGCTTAGCTTGGTGTCAGTTTAATTGGCAGATGGGCGAGGAAAATACAATAACGGGGAACGCTCCAGTACATCGAGGCGGTGGCCTTTCTTCTCAAAGTACAGGATTTCGGGGATGAAATCACTGCTGTGACCACAGTCTCTCAGATGTTTGGCGAAAAGTGACGTGGAGATGTGTTTTCTAAAGCATGCTCGGTGCTCCTTTATTCTCGTCTCAAATCTCCTTCCCGTCTGGCCTATGTAAATCCAGTTACAGTCTTTGCAGAGGAGTTTGTACACCCCACTCTTGTGTATAGGTTTTACTTGGTCCTTCGTGTGGCATAACAGGTTGATTAATTTAGATTTATTGTAGAAGGCCGGTCTCACCTTTTCTTTTGGGAGGATTCTTTGTACTTATAATGACAAGTGGCCAAGAAAAAGAAATCTCCGCCACTGTGGCTGGTATTCTGCAGATGTGGGAGAACTATACAAGGCTAGCTTAGCTAAATGGGATAGTTTCTTGTTGTAAAGTTTATCAATTAACCCTTCTCTATACCCATTGTTCACCGCAATCTGTATTATGATGTTGAGTTCATTCAGTGTGTTCTCTTTAGACATGGGGATAGAACATGCTCTGTGTACCGTGGCGTGGAAAGCTGATAATTTTTGAGAGAAGCAGTGCCTAGAATTATGGTGAATGACTTTGTCTGTATAACACTTCTTCCTGAAAATGGAAAAATCAAACCTATTGTTTTTAATTTTAATAGTTAAATCTAGAAAGTTGAGGGATCCATCTGCTTCTAATTCCTTTGTAAATTTTATATGTTTATCTCTAGAATTAAGGAAATTTAAAAAGCTGTCTAATTGTCTGTCAGAACCCGTCCAGACGCAGAAAACATCATCTACATATCGATACCAGCTAAGGATATTCTTTAAGAGGGGATTCTCTGAGGACAACAATAGTTGCTCAAAATTGTCCGGGGAAAGCGGAGAGCCTATAGCCAAGCTGTCTTGTTGTTGGTAAATTTTGCCGTTAAACACAAAACTGTTTTGTTCTACACACATTTCTAAGGAAGAACACAATTAAAAAATTACAGGGTTTGGAACCCTTGCTTTAACAAGGGTAACTTCTGCAAGATTTAAAGCTTCTGATCTTGGAACACTGGGGAATAAATTTGTAACATCAAACAATACCATTATGCACTTGGGGGTTACTATTTCTTTAGACAACACATCCACCAGTTCTTGTGAATTTTTTATTCCAAATTTCGGGGAAAATTTGGAAAAAGCTTTGAATAAGACGTTTAACTTATTAGCCCATAAGTGATTTGGGGCTAAAGCATTGGAAATCACAGGCCGAATAGGAGCACTGCTACACAGATTGTTTACACTGATTTTGTGGATTTTTGGCAGACCAAAAAATCTGGACACTGATGGATTCATTTGTATTAGGTTGCGTTTCTCCCGGGGGCTTATTATCATTTCACAGGAGTTGATGGAAGCTTTGCACACTTCTTGATATTCGGGTGTGGGGTCCTTAGTTAACACTATTGCTTTGTTTTTCAAGATGAAATCTTCGCACTTCTTTACGTAGTCACTTCTATCCAGGACAACTACTGCATTACCTTTGTCTGCCTTGGAAACAATAAGGTCTTCTTTCGAAATTGTGTCTTTGATTGACAGCAAGGCTTTATAGTCTTTTATTTTTTTAGGATTTTATTAGATGACTGCAAGTTGGTATATATACTGTGCTATAGCAAGGACTATATATACTGTGTTTGACTTGTATTTTTACCTGATGATGTTATACCATAACGAAACCTAGGTAGTAATAAAAGTGGTTTATGTGGAAAGGCGAAGTATTTAAAATTTAATTTCAATATGAAGAATTTCCACCAAGTGACGCCAGAAACTGTTTCATTCATAGCATATATTCATCAGGGGACATTGCATGCCACGTCTGGTGATTATTAGTGCATAATTGCTTCATCATTTTTTCAAGTGAGCATTCAACCCAGTCACATTAATGTAACTAAGGAACCCTACAAAATAAAATTGTATAGTATTTTTTTGTGATATTGATGCATGGATAGAAATATTTTTGTCATTCTGTGCTATACCATTGTCAAAACACCAAATCTAAAGTGCAATTATATTTTTGTTTCACCTTACATGACAACCCACCCCTCGCAATAAACCTTCATGTACATTCTGTGCTATGTACCTATTTTCCTCCCCCTTTGAATTCTCCTCAAACTGCTGCATTTGGTTTGGAGGATGTGTTTCCTTCAGTCACACTCTCACTGTCACCTGGAGCCAATCAGGGTTCCTTGTACGACTTGTAGGCTCTTATGACAATAGTATCATCAGGTTATCAAAAAATGACATTATGAGGGTAAGGTGAAAAGTTCTCGGCCTGACAGTGAAAGACTGCAATTTTCAGTTGAAAAATTATTTTATGTTTCTACATAATCTCCCTCGACTTCAATGCACTTGGTCCAGTGTTTCTCTAACATCAGTATTCCTTCCTGGAAGTGAGAGTGTGGAAGGCTGTGAAAATATCCATCTACGCCCCTCCCAAATTGGATTCAAAATGCTTCCTAGAAGCAAATTTTGTCAAGTTTGGGAACAGATGGAAGTCTGAGGGTGCTAAATCAGAGTAGTAGAGATGTTAGGATGGTCAAGCAAATCATATCCCAAATCTCTAGTTTTCCCATCGCCACGAACCTTAGTGAGCAGCTGCATATTCCTGGTGAAAGATGATTTCTTCCCTTCTTCAAGGCATGCCTCCTGACGAATAATGGCATCCAGCTAGTCAAGAATGCTGGAGTAATATGAGGTCTGTCCAATAAATACGCGAATTGAGGCTATAAGAACTTTATTTTGCAAAATATAGTGTACATCGATTTTGTCACATTCAAAGTACTCTCCATTCGTGGCTGTGCACTTATTCCATCTTCTTGTCCACGGTTTGAAGCACCCTTTGAAGTCCTCGGCAGTTAGGCTTTCTAGGTTTTTAGTCGTTTCTTGCTTTTTTGTGTCCACATCTTCCCAGTGATGTCCCCTCATCACATTTTTGCATTCTGGGAATTAAAAAGTGGCAGGGGGTAATATCTGGCGAATAAGGAGGATTATCAAGGACTGTGATTGAATTTTTGCCAGAAACTGGCGAACAATCAATGCTGAATATGGAGGTGCATTGTCATGGTAAAGATCCAAGTCAAATTTGGTTGCACATGATCTTTCAAAAGCTTGCAGACTCTTAAGGTAGAACTCAGCATTTACTGTTTGTCCTTTAGGAAGAAATGTTAGATGAACAACACCTTCGACATTAAAGAAAACCAGGAGCATGACTTTGATTTTCGATTGGCTTTTTCTTTATTTTTTGGTTTGATTGAATCCTCTTGAAAATGGATGTTTTCTTCAGAGCATTATCACCGTAAAGAGCTGTCAACATTTCAGTTATTTCATGATAACTTTTACCTTACTTCACCAAACACTTTGTTGATTTGTTACTCCGTGTATTTGTCTATTTTCATTTTGGACTAACAGTCAAAACAAGGACAACAGAAACAAACATAGCTGGCACCATACGCACAGCTCGATGATCCCCCAAGCACAAGATGGCTCATTGGGTCTCGGGCAACTAGCGCCGCTTGTGGGCGGGGCTATAATCTGTGTCATGGCCTCCAGATTGCACCAGTTGGCGTATTCATTGGATAGACCTCGTATTAGCCTGTTATTGGTCTGTCTTATTCAAGGTAATCAATTGACATAATCCCTTTCACATCCTAAAATACATCTTTCGGGTCGATGCCATCGACTTAGCTTTCTTTGATGCTCAACCACTGGCTTCCACCCTTCCACTGCTTTGACTGCTGTTTCATTTCTAGTGTGTAGTGGTGGATCCATAGTGACTAATTGCCTCACAAAATCAATCTGTTTCTCTTGAATCGGTCTAAACATTGCTGTGAAAATCATAGGTGCATTTACTTATGATCGGCATACAGCAAGTGTGGGCACCCTTCTGGTGCAGGGCTTTCATATCCCTAATTCCTGGTGCAGGATTTTTTGCTACCTCTATTCCAATATCTCCATGGCCTTAGCTATCTCACTCACCTACTGTCCAACATGATATCATGCACCTTTTCGATGGTTTCCAGTGTGTTTGCAGCTTTTAGCCGTCCTTCACTTGGGTCATCTTTGAGGGATTTGCAACCCCGTTTAAATACAGCTGCCCACATTTTAATGGTTGACATTGAAGGAGCGTGGTCCCTGTACACTTCTGTCAACTTGAGATGGATTTCCTTGGGGGTTAATCCATCCAAAACGAAGAATTTTATGATTGCATGAAATTCAAGTTTTTTAATGAAAAAAAATGAAAGACATCTACTGCAGCAATATGTGTAAACAAACTAGTTTACAGAACTCGTAGATACTTGTCTTAAGAAGTACACAGACAAGTGCACCCTGATAGTAATCTTAAATGTTCGCCGATTTGAACGCCATTTCTGTGTAGGGCCGAGAACCTTTCACCTTACCCTTGTACCTTGTCCATGCTTCAATCTCTCTCATGTATCCATGTAAATGTAAGGCCAGGGTTACAACACATACTTGTTTCCCACCAGGCTCCCTCCCACTTCCAATCAGCCACTCAGGTTCACCTGCATCCCCGGGATGCAATCACACCAAATGCAAATGCTCCACTTCACATGCTATTCAACTTGCTAGGGAAAACTTTCACATGTCAGAATACATGCAAAATTGTCACTTCCCTTTTACAAAATTTTTAAGTAATTTGGTGCTCCAATATTCATGTGCATTGTGTGTATTAATTATTATGTTGAAGTTGTGTGATGTAATATGACAACACTAAGCACTTTCCTGGTGAACTGTTTTGATCGGTAGTTAATCTTCATTGCACATTAAAAGTATGGTTTAATTTGTGTTTATTTTGCAAGATGTTTTTTTCTGTTTCTGGACTATATGTAAACAATTACCATAGTTTGTTATATCAGTACTTCTCATTGAGTGACATTTTTTTTTACCAAAATTAGGAATGAAATTTTATAGCTTGAGTCTGAAATGTGATGCATAGCTTTCATAAAATAATTATTATTCATCGACATGCAATACATTATCTTAAGAGTGATTTGGCATGTTTGAAAGGTATGGTAATGGAATAAAATGGCGCAATGAAAACATAATGAAATGTATTTCTGTCAAAAGCATTATTATTGTATATGAAACTTTTAAGCCTAACAAATCATGAAATCCATGATGTAGAACAGGTTAGGAACTCTTAAAACACTATGGATAAATCCTTAGTACACATTGGCCTCTCGCAATGTGACAACATGTGGACACAGCACTTATAGGAAATTAAAAAGGTCTGTATGTCACCATTGTATGAACAGTTATGCAAGCAGATCTATTTAATCTCCCCTTACCATATTGAGTGGCCCTAACAATTAAAAATTCATCTCATGAGCTGTTCTTCTAAGCTAATCAGATGAAATATTTGGAACACAAGTATTCACTTTCAGCTTCCTAAGTCAGAGCTATCCTAATGATTAATAATAGGTAAATAAATAGCTAGAAAAATACATTTGTCACAATAAAATAACTCCTTAAATCCTTCCGTGATTAGACACAAAGGAAGTCAAATGGAAATCTCTTACAAAATAGTTCTTTCTCCAAGCCCTCATGGTGAACTGGAAATTTTGTTACTTCAAAAAGAAGTGCGAAAGTCTTTAGCACAATGTCTCTTTGTCTTCAACTATTTTTTCATTGGACTTAGTGCCAGTGATGATGTTCCTTTGGTTGCCGCTTTGACTATGAGTGATGTCTCCCTCCCACGTTAAGGAGTGGGGTGGACTGCTTCCAAAAGGCCCCGCCTCGGATGTCGTCGTGGACACTGGACGACCAGATGATGTCACTCCTCCTCCCATTCCACCACGGCAGAACTGGCCGACTGCGCCACTCTCATCATAGTCGTCATCATCATCATGGGCCACTCCATTGCCCAACTCTCTCCGCCTTAGTCCACCATTGCCTCCTACCTTGCGGAAACACCACATTCGCCTCAGTGCAGCCCATACCTGAGGCTGGCACCCAACAACCACAAAGATGAACACACCTTGCAGGCCATTGATGAGATCCGTGATGTACCATGCATGTGCTGGACCACCAACTGCCCATGAGATTATGTCTGCTATCCATGTAACGCCCATAACAACCACCAACTTCAGACAAACACGACTCAGGGTTGCCCTGGAAAAGATAGCAACGCTTATGAGTTATAATAGTATTAGGTATGGGCTTATATCCTTATCAACATTATAGTAGTTAGTAATGGCAAACTTTGTAATTACTGTTAAGGTTCCTTTTAATTTAACCAAATTATCATTTTTTCCACTTGCGACCATCCAACTTAAAATCTTAACTTTGCTAAATAAAAAACATAAACTCTGTAATCAACCTGAAAATAGGTTTGTTAGGTCTTGGTTGAGTCGACCCAGTATTAAGCACGATGGCGAGTGAAATTCACACATCAGGCCCAAGGTTTCCAATAAGTTCTCGCACTTCATCAAATCAGACAGCTCAGGTGAAGTTGAGGGTGCCCGGAAATCGAACCCAGGCCTTCTGATAAGTAGTCCAAAGCTCTACCCCTGGACTACCTCATCCCCAAATTGGTTGACAAGGTATAATTATTTGACAAGCTGTATCTTATGCATTGTAAATGTAAACCAGAACTATCAAAAAGTACAAACTTCAGTAGGAATGACCTTGTGCCGCTGAAATTAAGCTTGATTTAAAAATACCGATCGTTCATAGAGAAAGGGCATCATAATTTGGAGATAGAATGAAATTGCTTAAGAATTCAAATTAGTTCTGTCTTGGGAATACATAGAAGTAAAGAATCTTTGAAAAAGTACTTGGAATATTAAAACAGAAATATGTGGCAAACAATAAACTAGAAATGACCCTTGGAGAAAGTGCTTATGACCTTCGTCTAGGTTGATGATCTTCATCTGGGCTGATGATTTCACAAAAAAGCTAGAAGGACTTAGTCTCAAAAGTATTAAAACAACTGCTTTGAATCCTGAGAATGTCCACTACTTGTCCACAGGCACTTCAACGTTGCCAAATGTCTACATTGCAGCCTTGCAAATAGTTTTTGCAGTAATATGCATGCATATTATATTTGTTCCACAAACTATTCTGAAAATGTACTTTTTTTGAGGAAATTTGCATCTAATTTCCTAGTCAAATTATACTGAAGTAGTCACTTCATTGGAAAACAACCAAAATGAGAAAATCATATAAATTTAATTGCAAGAGAACAAAATGAATCAAGCCTACTAACCTGTCGGCTCCATCTCCATGGGGACTAGATTTGGCAACCTCCCTCCGCCATAGGCCGCACGTTAACTCTCTTGCAGTGGCCAAGAAGAGCATTAAATTGACCAGTAAAAGTACTCCCACCGGTCCATAGAAGTAGGCAAATATTTCCATGTCACCTACCAGAAAAAATCAAGTACATATATAGAGTATTAGAAAAAAAAGTCAAGCCATTTGGAAAATCAGTTAATTTCATTATGTAAGAACTGTAAAATGGTTAATGCATAAAAGTCAATGTTTCAATGCAGCAAGATATGCTATTTCCATTCCATTGTTTTGAATGAAAGGTGGCCACTACTTTGGGAAAGAGTATGGAATTCCTAAAATTCTTTAAAGTATTGAGAAAATGCTCCAATTGACAATTTGGGAATAATTTATACAAAATCAAGAATGGCCTGTGAGAATGATTTTAGTTTCAATAATGATTGGAAATTCAGTGCAACAGGTATGGGATGAAAATCAATATTAATAAACCAAAGGTATGCGATTTTCTAGAAAGAAAAAGGCTAAGCTGAACATTAAAGTAAGAGGGCAAAAACTAGAGCAGGTAGAACAGTTTACGTATCTCGGTAGTGTTTTGGACCAACACGGTCAAAGTAGTAGGGACGTAAGGAGAAGAATTGCGCTAGGCAAAGAGGCTTTCACGAGGAGGAGGGAGTTGATGACAGGGACGTTGAGTAAGGATATTAAGAAAAGACTCGTGAAAACTTTGATATGGAGCGTAGCTATGTGCAGCGCGGAAACGTGGTCATTGAAGCAGGAGGATAGACGTAGATTGGAGGCTTTTGAAATGTGGGTGTGGAGAAAAATGGAGAAGGTGAAATGGACAGCAAAAGGGAAAACAAATGAGGAAGTACTTGGTATGGTGGGCGAAGAGAGGTGTTTGTTGGGAGACATCCTATGGAGGCAGGAAAAGTGGATGAAGGGGGTATTGACCGGCAGTGGGATGTTGAAGACTGTAATTGAGGGAGAATGTTAGGCAAGCGAGGAAAGGGAAGTAACAGGATAGGGATGTTGGACGGGATGAAGGGAGGAAGAAAGTACTCAGAGATGAAGAGGGACTTGATGTAGAGTGGGATTCTGGATTTTGTGTTTTGTTAGGAGTCACAATATGTTTTATTTAGTAGCTGTGTCCATCCAAAACCTACCTTAACCGGTAGATTACCTAATAATAATAATGATGTTTGTTTTTGAGGACCATCACACGTATGTGTCAGTATAAGCAAAAGCCATTACAAATATAACGTTTTTACCGAATCTTAACCATTTGACCGGTTTACCTCCTCCTTATTTCTGCAGACAGAAAATTAACTTTTTATTAACTGCCACTGAGGGATCAGCATCTAATGTCATCATTCCATCAGGGTGCCATTGGTTGTGAATCTGTATTTTCATATTGCATACCTATGAATATAAGTTAAAACTGCATGGCATATAGGTTTCATAAAAAACAAATTTACTTTCTTCTTGAGAAAAAAATAGGAAAGAAAATACTTTTGTATTCAACATAGTATTGCATGGAAAAGTAAAGTATTTCCTTTCCTACTCATGTCACTAAGCTCCATGTCATGTCAATAAGAAATCATGTTGCACCACACCACATTTCCACCGATTGACATACAAATTATGGTAACTGTTTTAGGCAGAGAGAAAATGTAGCATAAATAAGTGATGAGAAAGCGCAGATTACTCTTTTAATCAGCATTCGCAATTTATGTTGACTTCTAATCATCTATTTTAACCACAGACAATTTGGCATGTCGGAATGTTATTACTCATTTGCAATATTTTAAAAAATTTATCTATTGAAGTAAAGTATTTATTTTATTCAACACATCACTCTGACTAGATGTCTCTGCAAAATATTTGTCTATCTCACGTTGGATAGTTTGAACAGTTTTATGTAAGTATAAGTCAATATTCAAAGTGCTGACAGTACTTAAGCTTCTTCAAAGCAACACTGCATTGTACACGAGTTTTATGCAAAGTGCAACACCAAACTGATCGGAAGGCCTGCTGTAATCATTCGGTCACAGACTTTCCAGAAAGCAAATCCTTTGTTTGTAACGCAGGTTCAATGGGATAACCAGTTGATAATTTCAGACAATTTGCATATTATATAGGGAAATGGAAAAAACATGATAAATGGACTTCTACTTTTGAATGTGTTGAGAAGTACTTGTTGGGCATTGGTTTCCATTTCTTAGATTTGTCCAAACTGCCCATGGTGAAATAAAAAAGTGTGAAAATTTAAAAACTGGTGGGAAACACACGGGAATCTTTTCCATTTATCCCTCCTTCCTCCCCGGTTAAGACACTCAATGTTTCAGTCATTTATTGTGCTGCATTTGCAGATATTTATCTGATTCCCATGAGAAATGCACTGATGGAGGAGGCAAAGCAATACTATGGTGAGATATAAAGCAAGAAATATGGCAGGTTTGATTAGACTACTGGAGGCTTATTCAGGGACTCAGAACTAGGGTATTACAGCCTTAATGAATAGTTTAACAAGTTCAAAACTAGCGGAAATAGTGACACAATCACAAAACCATTAGGGATCAATAATTTAGAGCTCCTCGAGGACAAATCTTCTGGTCTCTGTATCATCTGTCCTGTAATAACAAACAACATGCAATTGGTTTTGGTAAATCGCATTGCACATGTGATAACCCAGCTATTTTTAGACTCCCTAATGCTTCCATATTATGGACTATAGCTCTTGAGTAACCATACATTCATGACTACCAACTTTGCTGGTCCCTTCCCCATTTCTTCGGTGTAAGGGTATACATAATGCTTACAGCCCTTGAAGAGAGTTTGAGTTAATATAGGGAAATGTGGTACTGTTCTAAACATCACGAATATGTCATGTGTGATTCCATGTTTGATTAAGTATCTATTGAGTTCTGATTTACATCAACTGATGTTGTAACCATATCTGTTGGAACTGCTCACCGTAAAACCAGCAGCGTCGCTCCCCAAATCGCGGTCTCAATGGTCCGTCAGAATTATCTCCTGCAGCTGCCAAATCCAATGTCAATCCTATTCCTGAAATCAGCAAAGGTGCACCCCAGGCATATAGAGAGTAACCGCGAAACCTACAGAGTTCTTGTCCTTTGTCTAGACTAGCTGGGCGTAGATCCCTGTTGAATTAAATGGTATATTATTATTATTTGCAATAATTGTTAATTTTACGGATGCTCTCATTTATGGTGAAACTATTTTCCGGCTGATTTCAGGGAACTAGACTCCTTTGCAGTAGTTTTTTGCAATGCATACTTAAACGCAACTGCAGATTTTCAGACATTTTATGGAGAAATGATACTTATTAGGTATGAAAATGATGGATTTGAAAGAAAGGTAACATTAATTAATAATCAATGGTTGCCTAATGGAGTGATACAGCCTAGAGGATGTAGGGAGTAGTGTACACTGAACCAGAAGGAATGATAGGAAAATAATTTCAAGTCAGAGCTGAGGAGAAAAATATTCCTCTAAATGCCCCGGGAGAAATGAAAATTAACAGACAAATTTTTAAAAGCTGCACCAAAATGGTGCCGTAACCACTCTTCATTTTACACTCACCTAATATAACTCCTTTTTTAATTTACTAAGTAATTAACTGAGAATAATAACCAAGAAAGTAAGCACCCAACATTATTCAGCAAAAATATATTCCAGAAAAATGTTTATTGACCACATAATTATATTGTTGGGTGTTACACCACAGGGTTATGTCCCATACCTGGGATGCCTCCCCTCCCACCCTATCTCTCAAAAATGGAGTATCTGCAGCTGTTGTTCAATGGGTGGAGTATTTGGCAATGGAAGGGGAATTCCAGGTTCTAATCTGAAGTTAAAACGGGAGGCCTCGGGACACTACCTGGTAAATGATTTTCTTGCTGAGAACTTTCTAAGAAACCTGCTTGCAGCTAATAACATAATACACATATTCAAAGAAACTGCACGGGATGCTGCAGCGGTAACTTTTCATGGAGTCATGTGCTAATGCACATTACAATGCAATAATTTCAAAGTGTAAAAATCATTTTCCTTGACCGGGATGAATTGGTCAGCTCCAGCTGGTTCACACTGTCACTAAGGTGCCAAAAGGCAAAATATACTCTCGCCTATTTAACCAAACTTGGGGTGAGAAGCAGTTTCGTTAATAATATTTTAAAAAAGCCTAAAATAAAACCTAAAAACTTACCTAAATGTCCACCAAATGTTGAAGCACATGGTGTTCAACCAAAAGAAAGCAGCAAGGAAGAAGTAATGCATGAATACCCCTACAAAAAAAAGGAAAATGAAATTATTATGCAGTCATATGATAAAGAACAAAAATTTTAAAAATTTTCGAGTATATCAAGGATCAATATTTGTCTCAATGCTTTTTCGATAATGATGGACAACCTCCTTTCTTTTCCTCCTTGAACAAAATTGTTTTTTGCTGATGGCATTGCTTTTATAGTCACCAAAGGGGAACTGTGGGAGAATAGAGGTAGTTTCATCATAAATGGGTTGGACCCTTGGAATACTCTTAAACAAATGAAATAATTGTGCGACATTTCAGTTGGCACCTCAGTAAAGTATGCACAGTTTAAAGCTACTAGGTTCTCACAAATCCTCTACCTTTAATAATCTTTACTGGGTTCTCACAAGTCCTCTACAGTTAATTACACACACATTATTGATCTAGTAACGAGAGATATATTTTTGGATGGTAGAGCTATCTCAGGACATTATACAAAAGATGATATAAAACATGCTTTTCAGTTTTATTCCTGATTGTGTACCTTCAAACAAGCGAATGGCCTCCGAGGGATCTGTGAGCCTCTGAAGTAAGAAATACTAATACTATATTCATTCAGTGGTAATGGCAGAATATGGAATAGTTTCTTTAGCTCAATCCTATTTTAATGACTATTTTAAACATGAAAGATATTCTTCAAGAGATGTCTTCTGCATGACAGACACTTCTCTACAGCAGAATGAACTACTCAACTCTAGTGCTATAGTATTCAGCTATCAATGGTAGGGCTTGGCTTCAGTATTTCTTTGTGACAACTCTGGTCTCCATCAGTTTCGCCCAAATGCAATGATTTTCATGAGTACCTGATCTTCCTAGAAAACCACACTATGGGCAAAAGAGTGAAAGGAACCTTATTTATTCACTGTCTACCAGGGACTTTTACAGCAATGCAGGACCTAGCACGAGATGAGCTCTACCATCGCCCATCTAACTAATCTTCAGGTCAACTACTGCATGCAATGGACCAGAGGGGAGGGCATCAAAGTACTGATTGAAAAAGTCACAGATTCAAATCTAACGGTGTTTTTTCTGTTCACACGCAGCTCATATCCAATCATTTTCTGACACCTTAACTTTATGAGGAACACCACAGAACGCTTCTCTAAATCTGAACGTGTGAACAAATACTGCAGGGCTTATGGCGTAGGACATACTCTCTACCGCCAAAGCCGTCTGCTGGGAGAATGCGAGCGGAGGTGCGGCGGACTCACCTAGAGCTACGCAAGGGCCGGGCTTGACCGAGGATCCGGCGATCTGCGTGGTGGCCAGGAGGACGTATCCGACGAGCAGGCTGGCCACGTGCCCCGTCTGGCACCTCCAGTGGAGAGCGTGGTGCGCCTTGGGCAGCAGGCACCCGGCGGCCAGCGTGGCGGCCAGGAAGATGGCGGAGAGGATGAGGGCGATGGGGTAGAGCGTGTAGCGCAGGTCGAAGTGGTCCAGGCGCTCTACTTCGGGAGGGGCCGCCGAGGGGATGGCCCGGGAGCAGGCAAAGATCCTCGGGGCGGGCGGGGCGCCCTCGACCGCCCCCGCCGCACCGCCCACGATCCTCTCCACGCAGAACTCCCCCGCCGGGATGACCGCCGTCGCCGTCTTGAGGGAACCGTCCTCCGCGGACACCTTGAACTCTTCCTCGGCCTCTTGCATGAGGACGTAGCCCTCGTTCCCGGGACAGCTGGGGAAGCCGGCGAGGGTCCTGAGGGGCGCGGGGGCGGACCAGGCCCCCGTCCGGGAGGAGGCCACTACGCAGGCCCCTGAGGTCTCGTTGAAGGCCGCTCCGTCGCCGCAGCACTTCCTCACAACAGCCGTCGACGACGCGGACGCTGGGGGCGTGCCTGGAAAGAACGGTCAACGGAAACGGTTGTCACCCCTTTACATTCCAGTGAATAAACACTATCGTATAGCAACAAGATGAAATATAAGTTTCGGCGTCAATTAGCTGTGAGAACTTAGTTTAGATATTAGCTTCCTCCGTAATGAAATACCAACGGTCCACCTGTCTACTCCCTATCCCTAGTTTTCAAGTAATATAACTTAAACCAATTGCATTTTAATGGGTTGAAATCCTCGATCTTCTTTAACTTTCCTAAGGCCTAGACAGGGCATCACGGTACTCAAAGTAATGTACATATATTCTAACATCGGTTTGTAATTACTCACAAACCATATCTATTGCCACATTTGTGGAAAGGAATGGCATTAACCACCTTCTAATCGCGAGTTTCTGTTGCTGATTGAAAGAATCGTCTTTCTCAGTAAGGGGCGATTTCTTCTGCAAGCTTAATATTCTAGCGGGTGTTTCTCCGGTCCGGAGACTTGTTTTGACTTTACGTCGCTGTTTTGAAATACCTCTCCACAACGGTATGGCCACTCGCAGGCTCACCAGGTGCTCGAGGGCTCTCGTAGATGGAGGCGTTTCTGTGTAGCGATTTTTCCATTTCCTCCCTCCCAAGAGTAAGTTGGTCAATTCCCAGCGATAAGAGTTGCCTTTACTCGCATTTCGGTATTGTCGGCTACGAGAAGTCTTTTAACCGAACTAAACTAAATACTCATGCAAATAAAACTATGTAACAATTTCCTCAGAACTAGATTTGATGACATAGATACTCCAAAATGACGATTTAGTAAACTGAGCAAGTCAGTGTTACTTCAGAGCTGCTCTTTACTGTAATTCGATGGCTGTTGACCTAATATATCTTCCCACACGCCCTCGTGGTGGCTTGCAAGGCAAGATACATATTGTTCAAGGGATCATCAGTATGACTGTTTTAGTAGATATTTGTTGACATGGTGAAAGTTACACTCGCTTTTGTCTTAAATAAAAATATAACGTGCCCTTTTCAACCAGCAGATATTGATAAATTAAAAAAAAAAGCGTAAATATTTTAAGATTTTTCACGTTAATTGGTGTATAAACGCCATTTAATACATTGTCACGAGATACTGTTAAATTTGAATACTTTTTAGCAGGCATCATGGTTATCTGGTCACTGATATCAATTCTGCTGGGCCATTAGTTACATTAGGAGGCTAATAATGATAAACACGTAACAAATTGCTATCATATCGTTCACGATTGTGAGAAACTACATATTCTTTTTCAGGCAGATGATTTGATCTTACGCGACATATTTTCCAGATGTCAGATTGCACACCTCTCATGCCGCCCCCTTTCGGCATAGGCTGTCAAAAAAGCCTGATTTTAGGTTTTTTTCAGGGACGAAACCCCTTTAACTATTTTCCCTCAAGTGACACAGAACTCGATGATTTCTTCCACCTCAGTCACTTCCAACATTCCTCGAATTCGACCCCGTTCACCCATGATGCTCACAGTGCAACCCTTCCTCCCAAACCAGACGTGACTGCCTACTCGTACGTACAACTGGGCCAAAGAGCTGAGAATAAAGCATCGTTTCGTTGAGACATCTCCTGTGGTAACGACGGCGTGGACCACGGGGGGATCAGTGAAATCTGAAACCATTCACTCTCCTCATCTAATGTTGGGTGATTCGAATAATCAACATATACGTAGTACCCCCCCGTCGCAAAGGCGTGTGGCAGGGTTGTTAAAGCACCAGCCTTTTATATGTAAATATGAAACTATGCTATGATTTACGTATTTAAAATACACATGCACTATACAAATACACGCCTCTCTATATCATGCAGTTGCGCCCGAGTGTGTCTTTAAAAATATATATTAAATAAGCAGGGAGTTGTTGCGCTTGATTTTTGTTATGATTATGTTCTGTGCATTGGAATATCAAATATATGAGTGTCTTTGCGTGTGCTCATCTCTTCTGCTGTACCCTGGTGGTCTAATCTACCAATACAACGTGGGGCCATGATAATTCACCCGGTGCCACAAATTAATTTGGGTAATCTGTGCCTCTAAAAGTCTGGCATCCCTGCTATCTTCGAGTGACTAGAGACTCCCATCTTATTCCCTCGACATACCGTCACCTTTTCTCGAAGCAATATTGCAAATCAGAGGGATATTCGCTTGAAATGTTTCCAAAATCTTTGAATAACACTTTCTCACATTGATCCAATACCAAATGGGTCATGCCCCCTACCGAAATACCTGCCATGATATTTCTTCTATTCGGCCACATAAAACACATTGCAAATTAACAAGCATTACCATTTGGGATTAATTTGATTTTAGCGAAACGCTACATCTCAATTTGTGTTGACATAAGTTTTCCCCCTCCCACCGAAATCCCTCCGGTAGAAAATAACATTATTCAGAACGATATTATTCATCAATTACGAGTTCTGAAACATAAGTCTCAAGTCCAGAAAAAATCCGCACGATACGTGAAATATTGTTACGATAAGAAGACCAGTGTGACAGGCCTTTTAGGGAAATTAGGTTGGGAGCCGCTTGAGATGCGAAGAAAACAATCGAGACATGACTTTTGAAAAGGTTTACAACAAACAAGTTTAACAGTGACGCTAAAGGAATTATTATGGCCCCACCCAATTTAGGTGGATCAGACCACAAAGATAAAATAAGGGAGATATATTACAGTACAGATATATACAAATACTCGTTCTTTCCTCGGACAACCAGGAATCATCATAGTAAGAAACCAAAGTCACCGTAGAAATATTAGAAACATTCAATTAACAAGTCCGGACAAGATTTAAACGTTGCGTAGACATAAGATATATTTGTAGGTGCATGTGTATGATAGTTGATCGTATATTTATTTGCATGCGTGTAAGTTATAACGGTGTTCGCATGAATATACATATACGCCTTTGTAGGCGTAGATTGGCATGTATTTGTTGGTTTTGCATGCGGTTTTATTCTCTTTTGCGAGTTAAAACCTAACTTCCCCGCCAACTGCCCTTGCGGTGGCTTGCGGGGCACTACGTATGTAGTTGTAATTTTGCACGCTCTTCGAAAACAAATACGATGGAACTTCGAAGAGTATTGTATTTGGAACTGAAAACATATGTGCCAATGAAAACGTTCCCGATATCTGTTTCATTGGGATTCGTACGGTTTGGGATAACCCAATGAACCTTCGGTTCCGGCCTGTCTGGCAACGAGCACGTACTCACCTAGCTCCTCTTCCTGGTCGTCCCCCTCGCCCCTCGCGGGACCCTCCTCGGCGGCGCCGGTGCACACGAGCGCCGCCAGTTCCATCTCCGCGGACGGCGACGCCTCTCTTGCCGCGTCCAGGCAGTAGTCATCGGGGTGCAGGAGCTCCGAGGTGGCCACTGGGCCGAGGGAACCGTTGGTGAAGAGGACGAAGGAGGGCGCGGAGGGGTCGGCGCGGTGCAAGGAGGGCCAGCGGCAGGAGGAGGGCCTCTTGGGGGCCGCGATCAGCCACTCGGCCGGCACCGACACGAGGAAGTTGCCCTTGGCCGGCGAGAACACCACGGGCGTCCACGAAGCCTCCTTCTCCTTGACGCCGGTCGCCGGTCTGCACGCCAGGGTGGAGGGGTCCAGGATCTCACCCTCCGCGCAACACTTGTTCACCGTCGTGGCGGTCGTCGCGACGCCCAGCAGCAGCGTCGCCAGGAGGAGGGGGAGGGTGCGGGGGGCCATGGTACCACCAAGATGCGGCGCTCGGAGGGTCGCGATCTGTTGCTCTCCGGGCGTGAGGGGAGACGCATAACGCGGGGGTCGACCGAGGCGGCGGCCGCGAGGTAAATCACGCCCGGCGGACACACTTGGCCCGCCGCGTCACGACGGGAAGAGACTCCGCTCCTTTTCACCGCGCACTCGGGAACACGGCACCGAGCATCACTCACTGAACCCCGGAACTCTCTCTCATTCACCACCTTGAAGATCGCTGTGTAATCCCTTCCTCTCCTTTGGAAAGCACGTTTTAAATAAACGTCTTCTTCCCTTCCCCAGGCAACCGACACGACCTGGGGGAAGGGGAGGGGGGGGGGAGCTTGCAGAACAACAGCGGAGACGAAGAGGAATTGATGAAAGAGGCGAGTGCACCTCTCGCACTCCCCTCGGCAGCCGCCGTTCTCCACTCGCTCGGCAAGACGCACAGCTGCCCTCCTTGCAAGGTTGCCAGATTAATACGCTCTGCTATTCAACCCCGAAAAATATCTCAAAACTCGCACACAAACACGAACACGAGGACACCCCTCTCCGGCTTTCTTCCATAGTGTTTGCAGGGCGGCATCCCCCCCTGATCGCCCCACCCCGCCCCCCCTCTTTTCTCGAGGGATTGAAGCCTCCGTGCGGGCGGAGGAAAGGGGGGGGGACAAGAATCTTGAATTCACGAGGGCGCACGGCGTAAATTGATGGGGGGTGGGAACTAACGATCTTAAAAAAAAACTCACTTAAGCCCCCTTTCCGGGGACCTCTCTCGCGGTCCCTCGCACGCCGATTCGAGTATGTCAAAGAGGGTCGGTGGGGGGGCGCCTGGATGAGGTCCGTGGCGCCGATGAGACTGGTACTAGTCGCTCTCGGAAGGACATGGGCCTTACGCCTTCGCGGTCGCACGTCTTGCCAGTCGCCCGGACCGGCACAATCTGCCGACGGGAGCAAGAGTGGTCGCCGTCGGGGGAGGAGTCGGGAGGGGCGGAGGGGAGAGGGCAGGGCGTTCTCGCCCAGTCACTCCGTCCACCACGCCGCCTAGCAGAACCTTCGGCATTCCTCCGAGTGCCTCTCACCCCACACACGCGCGCGCGCCCTCCCTCCCTGCCCACAACTCTCTCTCCCCTTTTCCCTCCTGCTCTCTCTCTCTCTCTCACCTACACTCCCCTTTCAGAAACGCCATCCGAGTTGTTCCTCGCGTTCTTTTCTTCCTCGATGGGGCGCATTGGAGGGTGAGTAGCTGGAGGGGGTTTTGCGAGGAGGTAGGGAACACGGTGGCGAGGAAAGATTTGAAGCGACGGCAACGTATGTTAAGCAGCGGCAAGCACTCCGTTCTGTATGCGTACGCAAGGATTAAGGTACACACACAAGGGGACGGATATATTGTTAACCTTCACATCTACATCTGCGCGATACCCAGCAAGGACGTGTGGCAGGGGATGGTAGGCCACCGGACTTTCTACATGCGTTCCCGCTATTTCCTCATGCACATGTCACCCCGCGATCCCCCCGAAAAACCTCCTGGAAAGGGGGCGACCGAACACCAATCATCATGCAACATGGCCACACATATTACGAGTATTACACGGTTAGCGGCAGACCTCTGTGTCTACGCAAAGAGGACAAGATAAAACATGAAAAGAGTTCTTGTGCCAACCTTGTGTGTACATACATTTATTTTCCTGCGTGCTATCGCGTCAGTACGAGAATCTTTTTGCAAGTCACGACCCGAAGTCACACGGCGCACCAAAAACCTTAGATCAAACCTTTACTGTCTCCTCGCTAGCCCTGCGTAAATTTAAAAAAAAGCAACTGAAATGCCTGCAAACGTTCCCACTTCCCAAAGACCCACGCAAAGTTAATCACGGGAAACTTGACGTATGCAGTCATTGACTGGAAGCAGTGACTCGTTCGAGTTCAAACGGTCCGAGATATTCACTCTTCCTCGAGCACAGGTGTATAGAATATGACATGCAGGGGTGAACACGCCGTTTCAAAGGTGGAGACTTCAACTCGCACGGGAGACATCGTCGTTGGGTAGTCTATCGTCGGCAGGAGTGGTCGGGTTGAAAATCCATCGCCCACGACCGAGTTCGAGATTTAGAAATCGTGATGCTAAACGCGCGAGGGCATTTTGAATGTAAACGTATTAAAATGTGAAGAAAGTAATAAGAAACCAAAGTCACTATAAATTGAGTAGTTTCAGGCGTGATGTGGTGGAATTCGAACATAATAAAGAAAAGATGTTCCATTATATAAGTTTAACAGTACGACCGGGTTTCTATGTATTACATGATCTTCAGGTAGCAAAATGAATTCAAGTAAAAACACTAGGCATAAGGTATATCCGTAGGTGCATACAGGTATGTCCGATACACGCCCCTGCGGAGGCTTGTGAAGTATCATGTAGACGTAGATTACTCAATGACTAATCTACAGGTAATCAAAATTCACAATTTATTTATCGCATCGTATCACGCAAGGAGAGTAGTAAATAAATTGTGAATTGTGATTACCCCGTAGATTAGTCATTGAGTAATCACAAATTATTTATCCCATCGTATCACACACGGAGAGTGACAAATAAATTGTGAATTCTAGAATTACAGAGTTCTTTCAACCATTCCTTAGAATATGGAGAAATTCCACTCAGTTAAACCTGAGACAATATCTTACGTATAAGAGCGTAAATGTATGAGCTGTATTTGGATTACCCAGTCAGTGTAAGGGCCTCCTGTATGTGGATCGTGAGACGAGTGTTGGAGAGACAAAAGTAACCTCGAGTAAAAGATCTTTATGAGGTGATCTTAAGAGTTGAGTAAATTGAGTAAGAAAAAGGTACTTCACGATAATATTTTCACAGTTGGAATGTCAGTGATTGGTCAGGCCACTTGCTTTGCTTGTAATTATCGAACTTTTCCTTTATACGTATCCATAGATTTCTTTCAAATGTCGCTACGAGAAAAGATTGTGCGGGACGGGTGCGCTGGAGGAGTTGGGATTTGAAGTCTCTTGTGCCACGATGAAAGGAGGAAGGATGAAGACTTGAAGAAAGCTTAATGACAACTTAACTTACCTGTAACACCCCCATACGTATATAATGTGGGGGTCCGAAGATTCCATCGAGGCCATGTCTAACTCGGATGATTTCCATCTTTATAAAGGTCTTGCCAGATCTCTTGGTGGCTCTTGAATTTTGCAACGTAATAAGCGAGTCATTAATATCATCGGCATTGAACTGAACTTCCTGGATTTTCTCGGCGAGTGCCGTAAATCGACGCTTTGGGCTGGAGAAGTGGATAGTGTGGGGGAAGGATTTCATCTACATATACACAATGCAATGGACAGAGAAGAAAACAAATGAGGAAGTACTTGGTATGGTGGGCGAAGAGAGGGGTATGTTGGGAGAAATCCTATGGAGGCAGGAAAAGTGGATGAAGGGGATGTTGACCGGCAGTGGGATGTTGAAGACTGTGATAGAGGGTAGAATGTTGGGCAAAAGAGGAAAGGGAAGGAACAGGATAGGGATGTTGGACGGGATGAAGGGAGGAAGAAAGTACTCAGAGATGAAGAGGGACCTGATATAGAGTAGGATGATTGATTTTGTGTTTTGTTAGGAGTAATAAAATATTTGTTTGGTAGTTGTGTCCATCCAAAAACCTACCTTAACCGGTAGATTACCTAAAAAAAAATACACAATGCCCCGCAAGGGCGTGTAGCCGGGGTTGTTAGGTCAACACTCGTAAAGAGAGCAAAACCACACGAAAAACCAACTTATGTTACCTCTACACAAATATCAGTTTGCTCATGCACTCGAAAAACAATAATCACGCGGAAGAAAGTACTTTCATGCAATAATATTTGAAAACAGGATACGTACATTCAAATCATGCTGTAGAACTGTTAAAAAGATGGATCTACGAAATAAAAAGAATAACATGCAGGAAGAAACAAGCAAGATATCGACAAATGTATTCGCTACCAATTCTAATTATCTCATACGCGATTTCTATCCTATCTAATTAGATCTATGATGGTTTGCGGAAAAAAGGACATTTTAAATCTATCCGTTCGGCTACTCCCTGATTTTACTTTAGTGATCTGATCTAGTAAGTCGGGACCTGTAATATGTCCTTAATATCCTCAGATGCCCACACCTGCCTCAGATGACCTGCCTCAAATGTTCGCAGTAAATATAACCTGTATTTAAGCCTACGGTCAACTGGTGGCTACCATCCTAATTCTTCCAATAGCGTTGTGACACTGCTACCTTTTACATAACAACTTTTCACAAATCTACGTTGCACTTGATCTAGTCCCAAAATTAAGCCTACTTCATGAGGATCCCATACACTTGCAGCATACTCAAGGTGGGGTCTAACTAATGTGAAATAACAAAGTTCCTTGACCCTTTCGTTACAATTCTCAAGTATTATTTTTGTGAATCCTAACTTTTTATTAGCTATTCCGCAAATTTTACAAATGTGTTTTCCCCAGGACATAATTGTATTTCGATGGTTTTCAGGTCGAGCAAATTGTCTTTGGGCGCATGTCCGTCACCCTGATTTCCTGCAGGCTACTGCGGCACCCAAACGACGTCCACGGCATATCATTAAATAAATCAAGTACCGTCTGCCTTTCGCCTAAACTTTAATTATATTTCAACGGCCTGAGGAATATTATTTCTCAGGCAAACAGCTATTTCTAGATCCTCGGAAAACGTTTACCGTGCATTCTTTTCAGTACTTATTTCGGCAATTTTAATTTTCATAAGTATTTTTACATATAAATATTAAAACAAAAATAAGATTTCTTTAATTCAATTCCTGGTGAAAAGTATTGGAATGTAATAATTTTAAAAGTTTTAGACCTTACATTGATTTACTTTGAATGCCTTCAGAGAGGTAAGTTAATCAACTAAATCAGGGGAGGTTATACTTCATACTTTAGTATCGTTAATTAGAGTACCTCTGGTCACTGTGAATTTTCGGTTGATAGCAATTCACGCTTATTTGTCGACGATGCAATGGTTTACAGAGATATCCGTAGCCCTTGGATTATTGTAGTAACTAGATAGGGAATCATTGACGGAGCCAGGGTCAAATCACTAATTAAATCTCTAGCGTTAATTAGAAAGATGTCCCTTTAGGGATGATGCTAAAAATGTATCATTAAAATCATCGTACTATGGTAGTAGAGATCATCAAATAAAATTGGAGAGCTTAAGTGCATTGAGATGCCATTTTTCAAACGAACGATAAGGGACCAGAATAACGTTGTCCGTCCGAGCTAGGGGGTGGGGAAATATTTTACTTTTTTCATTCAAAGAAGCCCAGAAAGTTGACATCAACTCATCTAACCTTAGTTATTTTCCTTCTTCTTACTAAAAGTCCTTAGATACCATAGTGCCTGAAGTTCCTCTTGGTCTATATCAATTGAATTTTACATGCATGGCTTGTTAAATGACAAGGTTTCCGGCATAACATGATGGAAATTCTTCCTGATGAAAGTAGACACTCGGTTTTTTCACGCAATATTTTTTTATTACAACCTATGTTTCGTCACAGGGCACCATCTTTATATTGACCTGAAGCCTTCAGGCTGAAAACCTGAAGATGTTATGCCGTAACGAAACCTAGGTTGTAATAAAAAAAATTCTACGTGGAAAAGCCAAGTGTCTTCTTTCATCATGCTTGGTTTGTATAAAAAGCATCGGAAGAAGTCTCGGAAAAATAGATTTATTTCAGATATTGCTCGTACCATACCTCAAAATTCTTCAAAATACATCCCTTGAGCGTCGGCACACTTTTGCCAGCGGCTTTGCCACGACTCAAAGGCTCCCTGGTAGGCGGATTCTGAAAGGTCCTTCAGGGTACTCCTGCAAGCTTCTTTGACCGTCCTTAGGTTCCCATGGTGGTGTCCTTTGAGGGAGGGAGGATTTCAATTTTGAGAATTGGAAATATACTGATGGTGCCAAGACGGGACTGTAAGAGGTTCGGGAAATCGTCGCGATGCTGTTTTTCAACAGGTACTCGGTTACCCTGGAACCTCAAGCGCTCAAGATCTTTGGGACAAGTTTAGCGCAGATCTGTCGCATTACTTCATTTTCAGTGATATAATGGTGTACACTGTCATCTTATCAATGCCAACATACGATCTGCGACCATGCGCACTCTTAACCGAGGGTTTGAATTCAGCACTTATGGCACACGTCAGGAAAAAAAATGTTGCCGATACTTTTTAAACAAACCTTGTATATATTGTAACTAAAAATGAAGAAAATCCTAATCTTTCATGTTGAACGACTGGTACTAAATCACCCCCTAACACACCCTAGCGTTGGCTTGCAGGGTACCATTCGTGTAGAATTGTTTCATCAGATGTTTAGTGGCGATCACGGATAATTTTCACTCTCCACGAGTGCTCTAGGCGTAGAAGGAATCGACAGTCCCGCTGGGCTCTGCCGACCCAGTTTAGGCCTCAGTTCTTTATAAACTTTAGTCTACGGAGAAAGTGTTTGCATTGAAAAGTCGTTTGAAAGCTCGCAGTTAAAAATAATTCTCTCCTTAATTACTTTAGCCCGGGGTAACCCCCCCCCCCCGTCACCTCCGTGGCCCCTGATAGCCTCCGTTGGGAAGTTCGTTGAGCCGTCCACGATTGAGGGAGGCCTGGACAGAGACGATTGTCATCGTTCAGCAAATCTCATAAACGTGCGTCGGCGCCCCTCCCCTTCGTTCTCCTATCTGCTGACCACTTCGCTTTCTCCTCCTCTTCCCTCCGCGCCTCCTAGTCTCGGCCCATGCATGCGCCGTGGTATCTGTCTTCTCTTACTTACCACGTGCTCTTTCTTCTCTACGTTTCACTGCTTCGTTTAGTGTCCACTGTTCCGTTTTCCTCCCGATATTCTCCCGCGTCGGGAAACTTGCTCCGACCCGAAATACGTACACTTCTTCGGCATTTTTCATCACATTGACCATTGGATTTGAATAGAATTACTGAAAGAAAAAACTTAGTATTTTTAACACAAAAAAGACTCTATTATACTACAAACGGCTTCGAAAAATAAAAAGTTTATTTTATCAGTGATCATGAATTTTCACCAAGTTAAGCCTCAAACTATCTAATTCTTGAATAGAATGTTTTGGTATGACAATACTAGATCTTATCGTACCACCAATGCCTCTGTCATACACATACATACATAGTACCCCGCAAGCCGCCGTAAGGGTGTGTGGCGTGAATGTTAGGTCACCAGTTAAAGGGAATAAAACCACATGCAAAACCAACAAATTCATGCAAATGTACGCCTACAAATGCCTATATATTCATGCGGCCACTTGTATAACTTGCGTGCATACAAATAAATATATGATCAACTAACATACACATGCACCCACAAATATACCTGATATCCTTGCAATTTTAAATTTAGTTCCGACTTGTAAATTAAATGTGTTTAATATTTCTTAAGTGACTTCTGTTTCTTACTGTTATGATTCCTGATTGTCTGAGGAAAGAATGAGTACTTGAATCGATCTGTACTAGAATCTTTCTCCCTTTGTGGTCTGATCTACCTAATTAGATTGGGGCCATAGTAATTCCTTTAGCGGCATTGTCGAATTCGTTTGTTCTGAACCGCTCTATAAGTCTGTCTCGCTTTTTCTCTTCGCATCTCGAGCGGCTCCCAGCCCAATTCCCCTAAAAAGCCTGTCACGCTTGTCTTCTTGTTGTAACGATTGTTCACGAAGCCATTTAATGGACACTATACTTGAAACTCATGTTCATTGCCAATGCGCACCTAGGGAATTCAAAATATAAGATTTAATGGCAGTTTAATGCGATTTTCGTGCATGTCTCCGACTGAATATTGACACAATAGGGTGAATTTCAATGTTTTTCGTATTTAATAAAAAGAGCATGATGCATCTTACTCTATGCCATCCAGTTTTTGTAATGGGGTAGTTAACGTTCTACCGCGAAATGTCTTTGTTTTGTCAAATATGTAAAACGATTTTAAAAATGTGTTTGTAAAAGATTTGAAGCGTGTAGTGAAAAGTAAGATTAGGATGCTCGGTGATTTACTGGGAGATATCTAGGGATGCGTCATCCGCTGTCCTCAGCGGTGTGTCCCTACTCGTGACTTAAGGGTTAGGGACTATGAGGGGCTCGTCCACGTACCACTAGAATTTCCCCCTCTTACTTTCCAATTCTGCATGACCTGTCTCGTTATGCAGGAGGCCTGCGGTTCATTTTATTCTCTTCTATCGCATAAAAACTAATTGATTTATTAGGTGAATGAATAAACGATTATTTTTAATTAAGTCTTCCACCAGCATGTTTACAAAGTGGCTCGCTATTGGATAGTTTTTAAACGAATAGTTTTCCCTTTTCCATTCTTCTCCCTGTATCCTCCCTTACCACTCAACCTTTCCACCGAGTGTTTGCACCCCCTGCCACACACACTTTTTTGGTGGATAGCGGAGTGTTTATGTCGATGTCGAAATAGCTCTATTTAGACTGTTACCGTGGCGTCGACTAAAAACAGATACTTTAAAGAGAACGACTAGAAGCATGACAAAATCCACCCTAATACCGTTTGACTGCGGACCTCCTCTCTTCCCCTACCTCGGACGCTTGCATGTGGTCCATTAGGTATCCGGCCTAACATCAAATTCGAACACCATTCTTTTCTTGGCCTACACGTCCCGTCTTGGCCTATTCTTCCTGTCACATTAGTGTCACATTTCATTGTTCGTCGAGACTACTGATGTCATTTAGTTGAGTAGATGAAAAACGGCCAATATTTATCAACAGTATCAAGATAATTATGCCCACATTTGTAAATTAAATAACAAACCCATTTTTGCGGTGAAGTATTCGCGGGTATATTCCACTGGGTCAGGGTTTCAGCTGCAGACGTTGCAATTGCGTCCTCAGACTATTTCAACGCTCTGAACACGATATATATATATATATATATATATATATATATATATATATATATATATATATATATATATATATATATATATAATATTGGTTTTAGCCATCGAAACGTCTGCTGCTGAAACATTGGCCCGGTGGAATACCCAAGAATACTTTACCACAATCGTGCGCCAGGAAAATATCCAAAAGAGTGGAAAAAAAGTCCAACAAAGAGTGTTCTATCTCTGTAGTTCTACACATCTATATCTACACAATACCCCGCAAGCCGTCGCAAGGACGTGTGGCAGGGGGTGGCAGGTCACCAGCCATGCTACATATATTTCCTGATACACCTGGCACCCCGCGATCCACCAAATTACCGCGTGGAAAAGGGGTGATCGAACACCAGTCATGCAACGTGCCTACACATATCACGAGTGTTTCATGGTTAGCAGCTATTCCTATGCCTACACAAAGAGGACATAAAAATACGTTAAAAGAGGGCAGGCACCCATGCAATTCATACGCTTATTACCGGTTCGTATTCTACGCATTCCGGACGGACAATTCACAAATATAATAGACTTTATATACATTAACATACACCCCACTTGGCACGAGGGCGCACGGCTGGGGGCCTTAGGACACCAGACTTGAATGGTGTTTTGTGGGAATTTAGTCTTGTAAACCACTATTTTCGACAGCCTGTACTTATTATTTTTTAGGTGTACCGCTTTCATTTTCGTCGCAAATAGTGCGCGGGAAAAACTATTCCCTGAATCTATCAATTCAATAATTTAACTTTCTAATATTTTAATAACTGTCGGCCTAGCCAATGTAATTTAGGGGGCCTAATTATGTCTCCAATGTCAGATGCAAGATCGCATGCTTTATATCTTTGTAACAAGTTTAATCTAGCCCTCAGTCTTCTCACATCTAAAGGTTCCCACACCAGATTCTGAATTAAATGTGCGACGCCTTGTATCCTTTGGTACGAGTTTTTCAGGGACCTAGCGGCTCTTCTCTGTACTCTATTCAATTCTCTAATTAATGTTTTTTGAAAAGGATCCCAATCGCTCACCGAATACTCCATGTGAGGCCTTACTTAAGATAAATAGCACGTTTCCTTCACCTTTCCGTCGCTACACCTTCCGACTATGCGTTTGATGTATGCCAGCTCTTTTAGCGCCCCTCCACAGATCGTGCGCAAGTGTTTTCCCCAATAAAGATCCGATGCAATGGTGAACCATGCTGGCAAGTATTTTACTCCATCCGCGAAGCTCATAGTTGTATCAAGAAAATACCGCAACTCTAAGTTATAAGATGAATTGGCATTCAAGCAGACTGATTTATAAGGCATCCTCTTCCACTTACTTAGAGGAAACATTGAGGTAGACATTGCAATCAGCCAAGAATAAAATTGTAATCTCCTATTCTCTTAATGGCGGTTGGTGAACCAACTCCGCCCGCCACTTCCCCTCTCCAATTTTCCGTATAAGTTTTGCGGAAACTGCCTTCGGAAGTCGTGGACAATAGTGAGGGCCCCGGCGTATCAATCGAGATGGCCCCGAGGGTGCCTCTGGGCGCCGTTCTTGGCCCGCCGCCGTGTCCGCGACCTGCTCTTCACACTTGAATGGCGCAATACGGTGCACTGGGAACCACGCCTCGCACGCAAGCCGGCAAACACGACAAGGATACCCGGATCCGATTCCCCGTTTAATAGAGCAAGGGGAGGCGCAGTTACGAATGGCGGCGACAGGGAGTCCGACTCTCGGCCGACGCGGTTGTCGCCGTCGACCACGACCGGGAGCACTTGCGGCGGATGCCCCGAGAAGGGAAGGGAAGCGAGGTGGGAGAGGGAGCATAGTATGCAATCCCATGTGGCATCCTGCAGGCAGCAACGGGGGCGTGTGGTATTTGGCATTGGGTCACCGTCCATCTTAATGCTTGGTGATATTCTGGGCTTGGTATTCATTGTTAGCAACTAAATGCTCTTTCTCGGCAGGAGCAATTCAATCAGGGATAAAAATGTCCCAGTTTGGATAAAAGATATTTTTACATGGCCGTGTACAAACGGATAGTTATAGATGGGCGTAGTTATTAATACAGTCGCCGTAAAATTAGGTGTTCCTCAAGGAAGTATCGTTGGATTTCTCTTTTACTTTTTCACGCTGTTGACATTAGAGCTGCGATTAATAACAAAATACATGTATTTGTCTTCAACGCAGTGGTTTACAGAGGCATTTATAGATATTTGTATAAAATAGTATTCGCAGATGAATTGAATACAATATAATAATGGCGCGACCCGAGGGAATAAGATATAGCTTAAAGAAGGCTGTAGTGATGAATTTTTGGAATAAAAGCCCTTCCCTCCCGAACGCCTACTGCATCAGGAAAACCGGAATAGAATGTGTAGGCTCGATTAAATACTTAGGCGTTTCCCTAATACTCAAGATTACTCTTAGGTGGAACATCTACCCAATATCCCGCAAGCCGTCGCAAGGACGCGTGGCAGGGGATGGTAGGTCACCAGCATTCTACATGCATTCCCTCTATTTCCTCAAGCACCTGGCACCACGCGATCCTGCTGCTTGGAGTAATATACTGGGAGGACGTGTACAAGCTGGCAGGAAATAAAGATTGATTATTATAGTTTTGGATAAATGTGATGAGAATTTTCAAGAGCAATGTTTACCTTTCACTCGCTCTTATTATTGCTGTAAGAAATTAAGAGAGAGCAGGTTCGTTTCCATTTGTTCATAGCAAAATATTTTTAACTATTTAGCACGAAATGCCATACATTGCACCATTCCTGAATAGCCTTTAGGCCATAAACGAACGCATCCTTATCGGACTGGCTGCCGAAATGCTGATGCACCACTGCGTCGTCAGCAAACAGGGGAGTCCTTCTCTTGCTTGTACTGGCTTAGTCATTGAAGTACCATATAATATGAATAAAATGGGGCCTATGACGCATCCCTGTGGGACACCCGAAGGGACGTAGAACACGAACGCTCAAAGAGGCTTCTTCCAACGATTCGCCACCTGGTGACCTCCGTGGCGCCCTTAGTTGTTCGGCCCCGGACCTGCTCGGGCAGTATAAGGGGTCCTGAAAGGGGGGAAGCGGCCCGGAAAAGGGTCCGACTACCTGCCGCTTCCCTTATGCAGGAATGCCCATAAATAACCCCATGGAAACTGGCCTAACGACTTCCTCTCAGAATGTTTTCAAGGCCGCCTTGAATGATGCAGATGGGGTCATCATGATGGGGTTCGATAAAGGCAGGCTGCATTGGATCCCTTCGAAATTTTGACTTCGTGCCCCTCCATTGTGCCAAATGTGTACGGCACTGCATTCGTCTATGCAGACAAAGAAAAGCTGCAGTCGTGATGTGGGCCCCCATCAGTCAGAGTTCATATGGCATCAATATCATACGAACCTCCACTTGGCTGCTATGAACTGAAACATGTTGACATTACTTTCAATACATCTAAATCTAGGTCTACATTTCGGATCCACACTATCATCAGACCCAACAAAAGGGAAAAAACACAAGGGACATCTGCATTAGAGGAAACTAGGGCTCATCAAGCTAAATGTGGGGAAATATGAGATTTGAAAAAAAATTAAGCAGAGGTGATACTACGTGGTGTTTACTGCGCCCTGAACATCAGTCGAGTGTTTGTGACCCTTCACAGCTTATAGCTTCTCATTGTGACCTCACCGACCAATAGAACGAGGGTCCAAAATTACATTCTCTGTTGTACTTGAATGATTTGTGCTTATCTAATAGTTTGACTCGTGCATCTATGCCCCCAATCCAGGTTGCCAAACATAATTCATCGATTTCTGTTCGTTTGTAAAAATATTTCACCAAACAACTACTTTATTCAGCTCTATTCTATTTAAATTCATATCTATATCTAGATAATACCCCGCATGGGTATGTAGAGGGGGTGTTAGGTCACCACCTGTAAAAGAGGATAAAACCACATGCAAAACCAACGAATTCATGCAAATCTACACTCACTAAATGTAGGTTCTAGTTATTCGGTAATTTTATATGTATGTATTAAGTATTATAATAATTATGTATGATTAGGCAGATACCCTATCTATTTTCATAACTCACAACTTTCTACTGTTGAGCTCCTGCATTCAAGATAGCGAAAGTTTTCCTATGTTTTCGCCTATTATTACTAGCCATGTTTCATATTGTTAAATGGTATTCTATCCATTTTGTTTAAATTTGTTGAGATTACCGTTCAGAGTAATCGTTAAGTTTACCTCAAAAACCAAACAATTATATACGATTTCACTTAAATATTCTTTCGTAGCAATCATTGCGCCAAATCATACGTCATATTAATCGGAATAATCAATATTCATGTGGTTTTCGTGAGAATTTTGAGTAGAACGCGAGGAATATAAATGTTCGGAGGAGGGGTTTTTTGAGCACTCAGTTCCCGGGGTTCTTACTTGACCGCTGCTTTGGTGGATATCACCATCGTCCTCGGCCTTGATCAAGACTCGGTGCCCTTGGCTGCGTATCTCACGTCATCCATGCAAATTTCGTCTCGCTTGCGGTGCTCTTACGGGTTCGCCTTCGTCACCTCTCAGACATTCAGTGTCCCTCCTCGCCCGTGGGAAGGAGTGTGGCTCGTAGGACTTCCATCAGTCTAGTCGGAGGCACTGTGGTGTCGTCGCTCTGCACAAATGGGATGATTTGTCGCCGTGACCCTCGGGGGGGGGGGGGAGTGCCCTGTAGTCTGAGGGGGAAGGCGGGCTTGACATAGGTCGGACTCGGCGACCTTGCGAGTGAATGAGCGGCACCAGGAGTTAGGGAGTCCAGACTGTGATATTTATTTTGTCCCGAGCCAGATCTCAACAGTTCAACTCCCCCGAACGCGACTCAAAAACAGAATTAACCCCAATTAATTCCACTTCTTTAAAATCCGGGGACTGCCTTCTTTCGCTTCGGGCGAGCGGCTGAAAGGGGGGCGGGAAGTTCACTCTGGACGCCAGTCCTGGTCCAATCGGTTCATTCCAATGTATAAGAAGTTTTGTTTTTCACTGGCGACAATTAGATCGAATCCAAAAACTCCACGGAGTACGTAGAACGGTTGCTCACTCGCCATTTACTTCGGGGCGACGTCAAAAAGATATAGATTTAAGTCCGGAGAATATCCGCCATATTCGTGAAAATTTTTTCATCTACATCTTCATATGCACAACCATCTACATCTACATAATACCCCGCAAGCCACCGCAAGGGCGTGTGGCGGGGGGGGGGTGTTAGGTCACCACCCATAAAAAGGAACAAAAACACATGCAAAATCAGCACATACACGCAAAACTACACCCACTGTGGCGTGCGTACACACTCATGTAAAAATCCCTTCATCCCACTCGCATGCAAACACACACCATCATCCATCAGAAAATAGCACCCCAGGATGCAGCATGAAATCTATCCAACAAAGCGCCAGCCGTCGCAAGGACGTGTGGCAGGGGGTGGTAGGTGACCAGCCATTCTACATGTATTCCCTCTATTTCCTCATGCACATTACACACCGCGATCCACCAAAAACTTGTTACAATAAGAATAAGAGCGTGACAGGCCTTTGAGGGAAATTAGACTGGGAGCCACTTGAGATGCGAAGAGAACAAGCGAGACTTAAGCCTTGAAATATTCATTCTATACAAATACTCGTTCTTTACCCAGACGATCAGAAATCTAAACAGCAATAAACCAAAGTCACTATGGAAATATTAAATACATTCGATTTACAAGTTAGGAAAAGATTAAATGCTGCGTATACATAAGATTTATTCGTAGTTTCATGTGCTTGTTAGTTGATCGTATATTTATTTGATTACGTGTAAGTTGTAAAGAATTTTGCATGAATATCACATTTTTCTCGGTGGGTGTAGATTTGCATGACTTTGTTGGTTTTGCATGTGGTTTTATCCTTTTTTACGGGTGGTGACCTAACACCCCCTGCCGCACACTCCAGCGGCGGCTTGCGGGGTATTATGTAGATGCAGACGACTCTTACGTTATGCATTGAGTTAAGAAAGAGATTTTAATAATTCCGCTGACGATTCCTCCAAGAGGTGGGAAATTAAATTAATTAAAAATTAAAAAAATATTAATTAATTAAAATTTTAATTTTTTAATTAAGTAATTAAATTAAAAAATTAATTAAATTTGTAGTATATATTCCAGTTTAGAATTAAAAAGTACTTATTTTACTTCAAAGTGAGTGTACTTAATTGTCACTTATTGTCTAGCCCTTCGAAGCTGTCCTACAAGTATATTTTTGTTTAAGAATGCATGTATGAAGGCTGTCTAGGCAATAACTTACGTTCTGAAATGAAATATTGACCAGAAAAAGTTGTAAGATCTCGTATATTTGAAAGGCACATTCTTAAACTATTTGTATACACAGTGGTGATTCAAATTGAAACATTTATCGCAATGGTTCACAAGCTTTTCTCAATTCCGTCTCTTTGAAAAATCTGCCGTCTTACATTTCAATCACTTGTTTACACCAGTATGAAATTCTGCGTCACTGTCAAAGCGCTGTGTTGTAAGTCACGTTTAGCGAGTTATCCGTAATTATAAAGCGGGGATTTTCACGAATGTTTTCGTTGATTTCCACCGTCAGTTCATTTGCCCCTAGACTAGGCCGACCACTGCGGTGTCCTCGTCGCGAATATTGTTGCCGTGGCCATTTTTAAACTGAGCGTGAACATTTTTAAATACACCACTGCCTCACTCCACCTTCACTCAGTATTGTTTCTCTGTACATAACTCACAAAGTAGCAAATGGGTTTCAATTGGTGTGTGGTTTTTTGCCAGTGAAAACCTATTCACAGATCGCACTTCACAACTCGCGGGATTTTCTATAGCAGCGCACATTTTGACAGCTCGAAATGTGAGCAAAGTAGAAGAAGAACCACAGTCTGCACACACAGACTACCACAGCAGATTGCGTGGTACTGAGTGTAGGGTGGTTTGGACACCAAGATTTCCCACTGCCACGATAGGCCGAAACGTAAGTTACTTTATGGACATCCTTCGTATAATGTCATAGGAAAGAAATGTCAGCACTTCGAATGAGAATACTGTGTTTAGAATTTATATTTTGTGAACCTCAGTGAATACCTCAGTCATTGTTTTCGGAAATGCTGTAGTCCGTCTGAGCATTCCTCGTTGTAATTGTTCCCCCAATATGCCGTTGAATTATAATTTCTCCTTGCTTTTCCATCTCTGGCAATTCTCGGGTATAAGCTAAGCATTGTATGGCCAAAGATTAGATAGATACAACTGTGAACACGACAGTTTAAAATGTAATTGCCCCAGTACAACGGATCAGACTAACTACCATATACGGTGCTCATGAAACAATAGATTAGGTATTTTGTCTTATTTTAAGTCGGCCTATTATCTCTATCTTTATTTTTATTGCAATCCTTACTAGCATCTTTCCTCGTAAGCTTAGTATTCAAACTTTGATAGTGAAGCGAATGAATTGATGCTTTCGAAATTTATCCATATCTTTCGAATTCTATTTGTGAATAAATTTTTACATAATTCGTCAGCCATAAGCATTTTTACACCATTGTCCATGTCTGGTGTACGTAGACTCCCCCCTGCCTCACACCCTGGAGTTGGCAGGTCCGATGAAGATGTGTGGACGCACGTAGATGAAGACGAGGCCCGTTCTTGCAAGGAGCCGTCGAGGTTCTACTTTGGGAGTGTCGCTTCTGCTCGTCCGCCAAATCCGTGAGCCGCCATCAAAGGGTCAACCAGAGTTTAAACCACCGCGAAGGACGCGATGGCCCCTGGGTGACCCCGCCGCTGGGCAGCGGTGCGGCGACGACGCAGGTCGAGTCGTGGGCGGTGACATTTTAAATTATCAGCGTCTCTTCATTTGTTCTTACTTCTGGCCGCGGATTCACGAAAGCAAAGACTCCGCGTTCGACTGGCGACCTCTAACGTCGTCGGTTAGTGCGTTTCGTCATCGGGTGTCATTTGGAAATGGTGACATAGCGTGGCTGCAGAAGTGACCACACCCAGTGGCGGGGTTTGTGAAGCGGCGGCACGTAGCCTGGGAGGAGGCACGGTCCCAGGGGCCGGGGGTCGAGGGCCGGCCGTCCGACTGTACTCTTTGCTGCCCTCTTGATGGCATATCTATAAGCTGTTGCGTCAGATCCTACTGGAGCTCATAATTCGTGTACACGTCTGTTTACGTAATCTAAACGCAATAAGTGTGAGGACATCGCTCTTTGTAATGTATTCCCAGGCGAATTTGAAGCGCTCTGCATTACATGGTTTGTATAAAAAGTATTGGGAAAAGTTTCGGTAAAATAGGTTTACGAGTATTTTGCATATTGCTACAATGCCTCAAAATCTGCAAAGTGCATTCATTCTGCGTCGACAGATTTTCACGTCGGCGGCTTTTCCACGACTCGAACGCTCCCTGGTAGGCGGAAGGTCCTTAAGGGTACAAGCGTGCAAGCTTCTTTGACGGCACTTAGAGTCCCATGGTAGTGGTGTCCTTTTAGGGAGGGAGAATTCCACTTTTGGGAATAGGAAATAGTCTACTGGTGCCAGGTCGGGAGTGTAAGGGGGTTGGGAAATCGTCGCGATGCCTTTTTTCGAACGTCTTCGGAAGCAGACACTCGACTCCGCTCTCGTCCTCGGCCGTACAAATACCTTCGAGAAGAGTTTTGCGCAGATCTTTCGCATCGTCAAATATTCGGCAATATAATGGTGTGTGCACTGTCATCTTATGTCAAAATCCATACACGATTTGCGATCATACGCACACTTAACCGACGGTCTGATTGCAGCACTTCACGCACAAATATTAGGAAAAAACTGTTATTGATATTTTTTATACAAGCCGTGTACATTCAGAGCCGCCAAAAAACATTAAAAAGTGCGGGAAGCATGAGAAATATATTTATGTTAACTGATACATCTACATCTACATCTACATAATACCCCGCAAGCCGCCGCAAGGGCGTGTGGCGGGGGGTGTTAGGTCACCAACCGTAAAAACGAAAAATACCACATGCAAAAAACAACACGGAAAATTACACCCCAGCAGCGCACACACTCATGCAAAACTCCCTCCATCCAATACTCATGCAAACACATACACCGCAAAACAACAAAAAAACTGCACCCCAGGATACAGCACGAAAGCCATCCTAAAACACGCAAGCCAGGACACAACAAGCAAGAATGTGAAACATCACTACCACATGAAAATGCACCACAAAACACTCAACCCCCCAAAGAGACAGTAAAAGGAAGGGAATTCGACCCAACGTTGCAGGTAGCAGGAATTTTCCCCCCGCCGGGAGGGAAGAGGGACTGAAAGGGAAACTTAAAAACAGATGAACAGAACACGAATGATATCATGCGGAAAGAATGGGTTATTATAACAAAACACATAAGGTTAGTGGAGGAGCATGCATTTAAGTAGAACTAATTATTTTTTAGACACTGAGGGTGGCAAGTGGAATTTTTACTATCTATAATCCTACAGTTGCTATCCCGTATTGTCCGTGGGAAGAAGGAGTCCTTGAGTCGGCTAGTCCTGGCATCTATTTCCCGAATTTTATATGCATGATCCAAGCGACCAATGTATGTAGGAGTACGAATAATCTGCGAGACCTCGGTGCTGAAACATGCGGATCTGAATTTATTTAATAATTTCAGTCTTGCATTGAATCGTCTCTCTTCTAATGATTCCCACCCCAAATCCATGAGCATTTCGGTAACGCTTTGCGTTTTATCGTAGGAATTTTTTACAAAACGGGCTGCCCGGCGTTGAACCTTCTCAATTTCCCGAATGAGACCTTTTTCACTCGGGTCCCACACGCTGCATGCGTATTCTAAATGAGGCCTTACAAGAGCGTGGTAACAGCGTTCCTTGACCTTTGAGTCACTTTTGCCGACAATGCGTCTAATGAATCCCAATTTTTTATTTGCTTGACCGCAGACTTTACGTATGTGAGTCCCCCAAGTTAAGTCTTTAGTGAATGTGACACCTAGGTATTTTACCGTATCAACTACTGCTAGGTCACCTCCAGCTAATTTGTAAGCAAATCCCGTTGATCTTTTAAAGAAATTTACCACTGAACATTTATTATAATTTAGAGTCAATCCCCAGTTAGAACACCATTTAGTAATGCAATCTAAATCCTGCGCTAGAATAAAACGATCCTCATCCCCAGATATCTCCCGATAGATCACCGTGTCATCCGCAAACATCCTAATGTTACTTTTCACTTCGCGGTTCAAATCGTTAACAAAAATCAAGAAAAGTAACGGCCCGATCACACTTCCCTGAGGTACCCCCGACGTGACTCGAACGCTGTCGGAACTAGCGCCATCAAGGACTACCCTCTGTTCCCGCTCTGAAAGAAAATCTTTAACCCAACTTATAGCGCCCTTGTTTATACCCGCGACCTTTAATTTATGAATGAGTTTACCATGTGGGACCTTATCAAATGCCTTTTGAAAATCTAAGAAGATGGCATCCACTTGCCTACCTCTCTCACCAGATACAAGTAAATCATGTGTAAATAATCCTAATTGGGTTTCGCAGGAGCGGGTTTTCCTGAATCCGTGTTGATTGTCACTTAAAAAGTTAATGTTGTCAAGGTGTCTCATTATTGAACTGACAATTATGTGCTCTAATATTTTACAACAGATAGAAGTGAGAGATATAGGTCTGTAATTACTGGGATCCTCCCTGTCACCACTTTTAAAAATAGGCGTTATTTGCGCGGTTTTCCAAATCTTAGGTACTTTGCACTCTGTGAGGGATTTGTTAAATATAAATTCAAGGTACGGGGCAATGTTTGGAGCTAAATGTTTTATCACCCTAGCTGGTATATTTTCGGGACCCGGGGATTTGTTGGGTTTAATCTCATTAAGTAATTTTAGAATTCCTTGTTGGTCCACCGTTATTTTTTCCATGGGTGGAGTATGTATTGTTTCTTGGAGATATGCGGTGGCAACATCATTCGAGAAAACGCTTTGGAAGAATGAATTTAAGATGTTAGCTTTAACCTCGCTGTCTGTATGAATTACATTGCTACAATCCCTTAAGCAAGCCACGGTTTGTTTACTCCCATTTACTTCCCTAACATATGACCAGAAAACGAGTTTCCGTTGAGCACAATGTTTGGTCGGGGAATGTTAGGGATGGTATCCCAACACCCCCCGCCAAGCGACCCTGCGCTAGCTTGCGGAGAAAGATTCTTGTGTAGTTATAGACCTATTTGTCTTATTAAAATACGAAAGAATCGAGTTATTAGCGTGATATTTAAACTATAATACAGATAAGGTACGTGCATCGCATTTAAAGTGCAGAGATCGCTGTTCATATGCAGATTTTAAATGTTTTTTAACCTTTTTGGAACGAGGTCACAATAGAAACCTGACTTTTGTGCATTTACATCCACGTACATTAATCCCACGTAGGTCACCGCGAGGGCGTGTGGCAGGGGTTTGCTAGGTCACCAGCCATGCAAGCACAATCCCCACCATGAAGAAGCCGTCCACTCCGGTTCATTCTCCTCCATTGGACGAATGCCTTCCACTTCAGAATGTTTTCCACACGGGAGGAAGTTTCATTTCGCCTTGCCCAAGGCAATCAAGAAAAACTCTAATAGACCTGAGTAATATCCTCTGCTACCGTTAATCCTTAAATTCCATCCTTTACTTGGGCCATGAATATGAATACCATACGAAGGAAGTACAGGATCTGTCCCTAAAGTAAGTGGAGCATGTCCGGGAAAGAAACGCTTTGTAGATAAAAGTACAAATTACTAAAATTCTTCAAAATAGCATCCTTGTGTATCGACACACCGATGCCAGCGCCCCTGCCAGTTAATGCTACGCGTTATTGTTCGATCAACAGAAAAATACTCCTTCCTTGGTTCATTCGTTCGAATACATAGCCACGAGTCGTTAGAGGCATCAGGAATACGAATTGATATGAAGTATTAGGGAATCATGAGGTTCCCATGTCAGGTTTTCTTATAATCACTTCTACGACACTTTACATTTGCTGATTCAAATTCCCAATCAAAATCTCGATGTCTCTTTTCATTTCGCTACACGGATTTCCTTATTCTTTAGAGCTTTCTAAATCGGCAAGACTCTAAGCAAATGCCATCCAAAGGGCCGTTGTAACAGCCATGCTAGAAAAATTATGCGACGGGTTACACCTTGGAGAATACTAATTTACTCTCTTTATCACGTGTTACAATAACGTAGGTAACATTTCACCATTTCCTTAACTTTGGAACATTTATTATTCAAACCGCAAGTCGTAAAGAAGGCGTGTGGTAGATGATGTGAGGATGCATTGCATTAGAATAATTGTTGCTTGGTGATTAATGGCATTCAGGAAAGCCAAATTGTAGCAAGTTATGTTTCCTACTATGTTAATGGCTAAGAGTGTTCAAATGAAGAAAGGGTTCACTAAAAATCAATCCAGGAGTCATTTTCCCGAATATAATACCGTCGTCTCACTTACCATTAATAGTATAATTGGGCGCTGTAAATCCTCCCCTTTCAGCTCGATTTGCACATTTCGGCAAGGTCAAGTCGCCCCTGTTATCTTCGTGTTTCCAATGTCTCCCAATTTAGGCCTTCCGACTAGAGTAATTCGACCCGGTCTGTTAGTTAAAAAGCGATTCTCCACGAAATGGCGAGTTTTTCGTTGTATTTTGTCTAATTCCTATCTTAAGTCCTGCTGGGCGTCCAAAGCACTTGACAAGTTTTCAAGGTTAGTTTTAAGACCAACACAAAACAACACCTCTCCTCAACTTTGACCATTCGAATGTTTCCCCACAATTCCCTTGATGAGATTTCAATGCAATAATTTTTGAATGGAAAAATCATTGGTCTTGCCCGGGATTCGAACCAGGATCCCTCGATATCCGTCGAATGCTTTAGCTCGTTAAACTATCGAGGCGTCCTTTTAAACTCTGAATATTTTCCGGGCATCGAGGGATCCGTTGTGAGTTGCACGTCCATGTGATAGTGGAATTTCGTCTTCTTACTTCTAAAATTCTGGCTTTCACGTTATTGGATTAATTATTTACTGTATCTTAAGGTGCAATTGTTCATCAGTTCATATTATATGCATTTGCATGCGTGTAAGTTGAAAGGATTTTTGCATGAATGTATACGCCACTGCGGGTATAGTTTTTCATTTATGTGTAGATTTTGCATTTGGTTTTGTTATCTTTTACGGGTGGTGACTTAACACCCCCCGCCGCACACCCTTGCGGCGGCTTGCGGGGTATTTTATAGGTGTAGATGAGATGAGATCCGGATTCGAATCCCGGTCAAGGCGAATGATTTTTACACTCTGAAATCTTTGCATTGAAATGCATTCGGGGGCATGCAACGATGGAATGCATACTCGTATGACTCCTCTAAAAGTTACTGTTGCGGCATCTCCCGCAGTTTCTTGGAATTTCCCTTTATGAACCCTATCTCCCTTAATGATGCACCCGACATGTTTTTGTTACATATTTGCCTCTTGCTAGGTCTGAACCCAATGTTATGATCCTGCGTACTTCACTTAGTATTCTATGATAAGAACACAAGTGTGACAGGTCTCTTAGGGGATTTAGGCTGGGAACCACTTGAAGTGCGGAGAGAACAAGCGAGGCTTAGACTTTTAGAAAGGTTCAGAACAAACGACTTTAACTATGACACTGAAGGAATTATAATGGCCCCACACTACTTAGGTAGATCAGATCACAAAGATAAAATAAGGGAGATAGATTCCAAGACAGATAGGTACAAATACTCATTCTTTCCCCGAACAATCAGAAATCATAATAGCAAGAAACCGAAGTCACTTTAGAAATATTAAAAACGTTGAATTTACAAGTCGGAACAAAATTAAACACTATAGAGATGTTAGGTATACTTTCAGGTGCATGTGTATGTTAGTTGGTAGTTTGAGTGTTTGCATGTGTGTGGGGTGTAAGTGTTCATGCATGAATGTATGCCATGTTTTTTTTTTATATATATGATTTTGTGGTTATTGCATGCGGTTTTTTATTCTTTTTCTTTTCTAAATTACGGGTGGTGTCCTAGCACCCCCCGCCACACGCCCTTGCGGCGGCTTGCGGGGTATTAAGTAGATGTAGATGTAGTACAGTGCCGATCTTATTTCTACTCCTCCGAGTCCCTGGGAGGTAAACGTGCAAGGATTTTATTTTTCCAGAATTCTATTACTGAATCGGAGTGGAATGAGCGGAATTTTCAATTTTTAATACCAGTATTTATCAATGGGGTATTTATGTTTTGTTGGGAAACAAATGGCTTGCTCAATCTGACGGTCAGGTACTCAATTGACGGAATGATATGATCCTTAATACAATACGAGTCCTTGGAAGGGTCGCTGGTGATCTTTCGAAACCACACCGTAATCGACCTGAAATCACTAGCCACGCTCTCGATATCAACAGCACCAGCAGATGTCCTCGCAATCGAGCCATTTGCGGTCACCTTATCCGCGTAATATAAAGGTACGCTTTAGCTATTTATGTAACATGTTGCAAAATTTGTGTGCGGAAAGTGTTTAAAGCGTTGGGGGGGGGGGAAGAATTTCCACTCCAATACGTTTTTTATCGATACTTGGGAATCGGAAAACACATTTTGTACTTGAGCCATACGAGATTATTTTTAGCTTGCCATTGAAAAATGCAGAATATTTTTGTCAATGAAAAATTATATAATGTATTATGTACACACGCATCAACACCTTTCAGTTGGCATGCCTACTTTTTAACATAGAGTTGTGTGCGAAATAAATTATTTTGACGCAAATAAAAAAGAAACAACAACGAAAATATAATTTAAAGTGATTTTATCAAAAATAACTGAAAGTACTCCATTGAAACACTAATGTTTCAGAAAATTCCCACCTTAAAATACCTGCTAAATCTGTCCAATGCATGCTGGATCCCACAGAAGTCCAAGATCTGATTCTTTAGAACTGGCGAGAAGTTTATATCTTTGCGTCAGAGACTTAATTGTCTATTATTATTAGAGAATATTAATTATTATGAATAATTGAATTTTAAATAATTAATAATAGTATAAGCGAGCATTTGACGACATATTTTTTTACTAATTTCTTCAATTGCAAGTGTGCGTATGAAGTCCACTTTTAAGGACGAGTGCGTCGAAATTGCTTTCGTGAAATTGTAATGAGGCACGAAGAGTCACCCCTTAAGGACAACTGTCCGTGAAATAAATTTTAATGTGCGTTAATGCGTTAATTAATACGGGATAGCAACTGCAGGGTTATAGATAGCAAAAATTCCACTTGCCACCCTCAGCGTCTAAAAAATAATTAGTTGTATTTAAATGCATGCTCTTCCACTAACCTTATGTGTTTTGCTATAATAACCCATTCTTTCCGAATGACCTCATTCATGTTCTGTTCATCTGTTTTTAAGTTTCCCTTTCAATCCCTCGTCCCTCTCCGCGGGGGCAAATTCCTGCTACCTGCAACGTTGGGTCGCATTCCTTGCCTTTTACAGACTCTTTGGGGGTAGAGTGTTTCGTGGTGCATCTTCATGTGGTGTTTCAATTTCTTGCTTGTTGTGTCCTGGCTTCCGTGTTGTTTTTTGCATGTGGTATTTTTCTTTTTTACGGTTGGTGACCTAACACCCCCCGCCACACGCCCTTGCGGCGGCTTGCGGGGTATTATGTAGATGTAGATGTAATGTGAGATTTGATTGAGGATTTGGCGCTTCTTAGGATATTTTCCCCCAAACCTGCACTACTTTCTGCTCCTCCTTAAGCATCCACGTCATTGCAGTTGTGTGCGTAAACAACTTCATCTACATCTACATCTACATAATACCCCGCAAGCCGCCGCAAGGGCGTGTGGCGGGGGGTGTTAGGTCACCAACCGTAAAAAAGAAAAATACCACATGCAAAAAAAAAAAACAACACGGAAAATTACACCCACAGCAGCGCACACACTCATGCAAAAATCCCTTCATCCAATACTCATGCAAACACATATACCGCAAAACAACTAAAAAACTGCACCCCATGATGCAGCACGAAAGACATTCTACAACACGGAAGCCAGGACACAACAAGCAAGAAATTGAAACATCACTACCACATGAAAATGCACCACGAAACACTCTACCCCCAAAGAGTCTCTAATTGGCAGGGAATGCGACCCAACGTTGCAGGTAGCAGGAATTTGCCCCCGCGGAGAGGGACGAGGGATTGAAAGGGAAACTTAAAAACAAATGAACGGAACACGAATGAGGTCATTCGGAAAGAATGGGTTATTATAGCAAAACACATAAGGTTAGTGGAAGAGCATGCATTTAAATACAACTAATTATTTTTTAGACGCTGAGGGTGGCAAGTGGAATTTTTGCTATCTATAACCCTGCAGTTGCTATCCCGTATTGTCCGTGGGAAGAAGGAGTCCTTGAGTCGGCTAGTTAACGTTCGTAGAACGAAAGCGAATTTATTTTCTCGCTATTCGCTCGAATTTCCATGTTCAATATTTCCTACTGCGAGTAGGCGGATGTGAAATAAGAGTTTTAACACGGGTCGTCCGAGACAGGCCCATGCCGAACTCGCGATGACCAGATTCCACTCAGGCTGGCATCCGACCCGAGGCCGTCGTGCGATTCATTCCGCCCTCAAAATTATTCCCCGGTGCCTTTTATTTTTAATAATTTCCATTACTTTAATGAAGCTTTTTTCATTGATGCCTACCCTTAGTTTTCGGAAAAAATAAAAAATTGGCTCTGTTAAATAAAGTCTATTAATATGCAACGAAAGGAAACTTCATATTCCAGACAAGTGTATTCTATTGTGCTGCATCCTTGCGCAATAAATTCACCTCGTCACAAATGCTTCAAATGCTTTTCTGCATGACCTGCCTTGCTTTTGGTGTAGGCCTATCGTATAAGTGATTGGGGTTAATTTTAATTGCCTTTTTCGCATAACAAACACCTAATTTATTAAGTGCATCAACGTTTCCTATGAATTAAGTCTTCCTCCAGAATTTGTACAAACTTGCACGCTATTTGATAGTTTTTTAGTGAATATTTTTCCCTTTTTCCTTCCTCTCCTATATCCTCCCTCATCACTCACACTTCCCACCCTGTGCTTGCATCCCCTGCCACAACCCTTTTTGGTTATTCGCGGGGTATTTATGCAGATGTCAAAATGCAAATAATAGTGTCAATAAACCCTTAGATACGGAATACATATCGAGTAAACGGATTGACCACGATCCAAGCATCCTCCCATTATCGATAAGTAGCTGTCGTTGCCGAATTGAAAATTTCACATTCAGGAACTCAAATGTCTCTCCGGAGTATGCCTTGTTATTAAATGCACGGAAATCGTCCATGTTTAGCGTGAATTCGAAGAATTTGATTGTTATGTCGTAATTTAAAAATATAAAGCAATTTGGAAGCACATGAAACACTTGTTATGTAGGCCATTTTTACATTCTTATCATAGATTATTTTTTCACATGGTAGCAAACGGAATGTCAACCTTCAGTTTTATTTATTTGTTTGATTTCCCTCTTGTTTACAAGGGGCGAGTCAAATTCTTTTCCTGGCATTAGTCAGAAATGGTTTCTTAAATGGTGTCTCACTCCGTTCCTGACGACGCCGTGGTTTTATGCGAATGTTTGCGTAATGCTCAAATAGCTGAGGTGAATTTTGCCGACGAGGAACTCCGTAGGATATAGCTGATTGGCGCCAGAGAGCGTGGGACGCATGCGCGGAAGCACTACGAGCAACGATACAATTACTAGCAGTAATATATGTCTCAATTGCATGCGTGCCTGCCCTCTGTTAATGTTTTTTTTTCTTCTCTTATTTGAGTAGGAATGGGAAAAGCTGCTAACCATGTAATATATGTAAACATGTTGTGTATTTGGCATTCGATTGCACCGTTTCCACGCGCATTTTGGGTGGATCGCGGGGTACAAGGTGCATGAGGAAAGAGAGTGAACGTGTGTAGAATGGCTGGTGACCTACCATCCCCTGCCACACGCCCTTACGACGACCCGCAGGGTGTTAAGTAGTTATAGAATACACAATACACTCGTACAATAACGACTACGCAACACTAACTAATAAATAATAATTTGTGACTTCTATTTACAATTTTTTATTCATATGTAATATAAAGACATACTAATAAAAGAGAGTGAAATTTAATGTATATACGTATACGCTACACCCTACATAAGCCGCCGCGGAACGTGAGGCAAAGGACACTGCCCTTAATAATGCAAATCTAGATGAATGTGCTATTATCGTAGAACAAATTATAAAACATAATTTGATGCATATTGATAGAAATGAGCTCTTACGGCTAGTAATATATAATAAATGTGAAACTCCAATAGCCGTAAACAGTTTACCTTTCTAAACAAAGTAAAAATGAAATTAGTTGGCTAGCGCCACAAGTCAAGAAGGGGTAAAAGGTAAAAAAGGATAATGAGGTAGGTGAAAGGGGTAAAAGGTAAAAAAGGAGAGGATAAGAAAGGTGAATACGAATACGCGTATTTCGGCCACAAAGTAGCCCTCTTCAGCGTACTGAAGGGTAATCGTCACTACAACACACTCACTTCTCACTTCGACTTGTTTTGTAGTGACGATTACCCTTCAGTACGCCGAAGAGGGCTACTTTGTGGCCGAAATACGCGTATTCGTATTCACCTTTCTTATCCTCTCCTTTTTTACCTTTTACCCCTTTCACCTACCTCATTATCCTTTTTTACCTTTTACCCCTTCTTGACTTGTGGCGCTAGCCAACTAATTTCATTTTTACTTTGTTTAGAAAGGTAAACTGAATGAAAACTTCGTTGCAATTTTCCACAGTTAAAACTTTATTGCCGACCATGGTTTCGATACACTGTATCATCTTCAGGTGATACAGTGAAGATGATACAGTGTATCGAAACCATGGTCGGCAATAAAGTTTTAACTGTGGAAAATTGCAACGAAGTTTTCATTATGTCTCGATTCCACAATATCACGCCTGACTCTTCACTTTTCGAAAGGTAAACTGTTTACGGCTATTGGAGTTTCACATTTATTATATAATTTGATGCGTTTAATAATTGTTTTTGGGGAACTAAAGCTTGCGATTACTGTGATTGTAATTGGGCGATGGTAGGTATCTAAATTCGTCCCCATCTCTGTGGCTAGTCCAATCCATGCATCGATGCGTGGTGGGTACTTAGTAACTCACTCTTTGGTGCCACGAGAAATTTGAAAAAAACCCGCACCTTTCTTGAAGCCTCACCTTAGTCTCGCCTGCTCTCTTCTTGCTCGGATGGGAGTCCACGTACAGGTTCTTCAAGTTACCCCGTCACGATTATTATCTTTTCGAAAGATATTTCTAAATTTTAGATTATATTATTGTAACGTATAATAATTCCTTAATCAACACTTTCTGCGATTGATCCTAAACACTTGTCGCATACTTAAATGATGGCATTTCAAAATTAACACATTTCCATTAAATTCTAATTGCATTTCCCCGGTGACCGACAAATGGAAACACGCTTCTATACTTATACATACAATAAACACATAAATCAACCAGAAACTCGTGTCACTAGGTGATAAACACAGTAATCAACCCGAAGGTCGGTTTGGTAGGAATCACAAAGATTTGGTGGAACAGAGGGTGCACAGAGAGGCGTACCCGGGAATCTAAGCCGGGCCCTCCGGTCAGTAGTCCAACGCTCTACCCCCTGGACTACCGTGACCAACACACGCATGTATATGATGCAGAAGCACTCACGAGAGCACTTGGACAGCAAAATAGAGCACAAACATATAAATAGAAAATATGTTTAAGGACACTCACATTTAAGAAAGCTAAAACTTTCTTAAAATGTGAGTTTTCATTTACGTGCTTTCTATTTATATTTTTGTGTGCTATTGCACCGTCCAAGTCTTTTAAATATATATATATATATATATATATATATATATATATATATATATATCTAGGTCACAGATGTAGATTTTTAGAATATAGAGACACAAAGAAAGGACACTCACAATTTGTTATTTGACGTTTCGACAGCTCGGTTGTCGTCTTCAGAATCTGAAGACGACAACCGAGATATTCTAAAAATCTACATCTGTGTTTTTATATATTTGTGCGTCGCCGAAGAGCGTTCCATTTCGAGAATATATATATATATATATATATATATATATATATATATATATATATATATATATATATATATATATATATATATATATATATATACGGAAACAGATATAAGGAAACGGGATAGGAACACATATAAAGGACGAACACAATAGAGCATCCGCCCGGCAAGTGGAAAGATCCGGTGTTCGAGGCCCGGTTGAGGAAATATTTTTACTCTTGTGATCCGTTCGATTCCGCCTTCCCCACCTCTATTGTGTTCGTCCTTTATATGTGTTCCTATCCCGTTTCCTTATATCTGTTTCCGTATATATGAGTATTTATTCGCCGTTTGGCGGGATTTCGTGTTTGAATGTATATATATATATATATATATATATATATATATATATATATATATATATATATATATATATATATATATATAAATAGTTCTATATAAATATTACCACCTTCTTGGCACTCCAATTCAGGCTTCTTCCTTCCAGTCAGTAGAGCAGGCACGGAGCGCGCACATTCTTATTTCCACACGCACACCCTCCAGTCTGTTGGTGTCCGCGCGGCATTCCTCCCCCCTCCCCCACTTATAGGAGGACCGCGCCAGGACCCCACCCCTCCCCCCCCTCTCCCCCGTCTCCGCATTGTTCGGACGCTATTCAAGACGCCGCGACGGGGCCAGTAAGTGGAGCAGGTCAAGCGGGCGAGCGGACAGATCTGCCAGTGGGACATTCTCCCCTTTCTCCTTTGTCCATCTCCTTCGCGCCGACGCCATTTTCTTATTCCAATCGCCTTCTTTTGTTCCCTCCCCTCACGAAGCGCTTGGGAAACTGCAGGGCACACACACACGCACCCGTGCCATTCGTCGCCCGAATAAGAGTTGCTCAATGCCAATAATAAATCCCTTGGGGTCGCCCTCGACCCCCGCCCCCCACTCTCCCCATTCTCTCCTTCCCTCGCCCACGCCGTGTGCAAAGGAGATGCGGGGAATAAGGTGGAGAAACCACTCATTAACTCAATCCAGATCCAGTGCTAAAATAAAACGATCCTCATCCCCAGATATCGCCCGATAGATCACTACGTCATCCGCGAATATCCTGATTTTACTTTTCACTGCGCGGTTCAAATCTTTTACAAAAATCAGGAAAAGCAACGGCCTGATTACGCTTCCCTGATGTACCCCCGAGGTGACTCGAACGCTGTCGGAACTAGCGCCATCAAGGACTACCCTCTGTTCCCGCTCTAAAAGAGAGTCTTCAACCCAATTTATACGCTCTTGTTTATACCCGCGACCTTTAATTTATGAACACGTTTACCATGGGGAATCTTATCAAATAACTTTTGAAAATCTAAAAAGATCGCATCCACAAGCCTACCTCTTTCCCCTAATAAAAATATGCCATGTGTGAATAATCCTATTTGGATCTCACATGAGCGGGTTTTCCTGAATCCGTGTTGATTGTCACTTAAAAAGTTAATGCCAGCAAGCTAATTCATTAATGAACTGACAATGATGTGCTCTAAGATTTTGCAACAGATAGAAGTGAGCAATATGGGTCTGTAATTACTGGGGTCCTCCGTGTCACCACTTTTAAAAATAGGCGTTATTTGCGCGGTGTTCCAATGTTTCGGGACTTAACAATCTGTGATGGATTTGTTAAACATAAATATAAATGGATCTATTATATAAATAGGATAAAATGCACGATATCGGCAAATATATACACTGTTTTATGTGATTTTGAGGATAATATGGGGTTCGAAAACGTTGAAACTGTTGGTAAAATTATTTTACAAAGTGGATCAGAAGGAGTACTTCCTGACAGTAGTTGTTTGATCCATATTTATCCACTTGTGAGTGAAGCTCGCATGCATAACATTCCCGGGATTCGTTTTATATTCATGTTTCGGGAGGCTTTCAATCGTTCGGGAGTACATTTTGGGAATGCGGTGTCGCACAAAGCAGCGCGTAGGTGGCACTGGCACCAGGCGCGAGTTAGCAATCTTCTAGAATGAATAGATTCAAAATATCGTTTTTTTCCTTATATGATTAAAAATCGAAATAGTCGCGGGCGCATAGGAGTTAATTAGTTTTGGTAGTCTACGCGTACATATTTTTGTCCATGTTCAGCATGAATTTTATACAGACCGATCTTTTTAACACTCCTACTGTCTGATTTGAGTATGCCCTTTTATTGAATAAATATTATTGTTTAAATGCATAAAACAATACTTATTTGATCTGAAATTTTGATGCAATATAGTTTCTGCACTTAAAAAATACCACATCAGAAATCTGTTAATTAGATGTGAAATTTTGATATGTTATGGTTTGTGCACTTAAAAAAAATTTAAATACTTAGGATTATTTTAATATTTATAATTATTTAAATTCTTATAACAATGCTTATTCGATATGTGACTTTGATAAATTATAGTTTTTAAATATTAATAATTACTTAAAAACATGTAAAAGTACTTATTATATCTGAAAATTTGAAAATTCATAGATATTGACCTCTCTCTCTCCATGAATCTTTCAGAGTGGCATCACTTGAGGAAATAAAGACTAGGGACCTTTAAGGGGGAGGAGGGTTAGTTGGTATCACGTGGTCATTTGAGACAATGAATCTCGCAAGGCATAAAGACTCGGTGCGCTCCATCACTGGGGGATGCGCTTCAAGAGGGCGGAAGGAGGATGAAGACGGAGAGGGGGGATCGAGATTGTATCTCTCCCTTCCCCTCCTCCTCCCCCCCCCGCCGGTGAACAGCCCAGGAAACTAAAAAAATTAAGGAGAAACCCGCACGCGTCAGCCTCTTCTCCCACGTACCACCATTAGCGTGCGTGCGTGGTAGGGGCGGTTGGGTAAAAGGGGAATTCAAATTATTCCATTGTTAATTGGAAACCACACTGCTTCCCATGGGGGGGGGGAGATGCGGACTCTGACCACATCTACACAATACCCCGCAAGCCGTCGCGTGGCGGAGGGGTGTTAGGTCACCACCTGTAGATGTAGTTCTTACGAAGTGTAGTGCCCGATTAAAAAAGATGAGGCAGGGGCGGCTGGTTGGGAAATGGAATGCCACTAGAAGCATTAACTGGATTGGAAAGGAAGGAGTACTCCTACATCTACACAATACCCCGAATCTCGTCGTAAGGACGTGTGGCAGGGATTGCTTGGTCACCAGCCATTCTACATATATTCCCTGCACTTCCTCATTCACCTGGCACCCCGCGATCCACCCGAAAACCGCGTGAAAGGGATCGACCGGTCACCATTCATTCGGCAACCCCTATATATACTATTACGAGTGTTACATGGTTAGCAGCTATTCCTGTGGCCACACAAGGAGGACAAGAAAATATGTTAAAATAGGGCAGGCAAACAATCCAGATATTTACTATCGGTTAATATTTAACGCTTTCCGGACAGGCAATTCACAATTGCACTACACTACACCCCACTCGGCACAAGGGCGTACGGCGGGGGGCTTTAGGACGCCAGATTTGAATTTATATAGGGCATTTAGAAATATATTGTTTTGTGGAAATTTTATCTTGCAAACCCCTTTTTTCGCCCAAGTATCAGCAGGCCGTGGAAAAAAATCATGTATGGGGGGAAAGAGCTCTCTAGACTATCGAGAGTAAATGGAGATATATCACAAAATGGATATCGAAAGCCGGAAAAGAAACTAAAGGAACTGTTAATAGGAAAGAACAAGGAAACCATGGATCACGGATGAGATGATTATAAAGATAGATGAGAGAAAAAATGTTAGAGTGTAAACACAGTGCTAGGCAGAAGGAAGTACAAAGAGTTGAATAATTAATTAAGACGGGCCACAAATAAAAAAAAGAGACATGGCCTCACACTACTTAGATAGAGCAGATCACAAAGATAAAATAAAGGAGATAGATTCCAGGACAGATAGATACAAATACTCATTCTTTCCCCGAACAATCAGAAATCATAATAGTAAGAAACCGAAGTCACTCTAGAAATATTAAAAACACTGAATTTACAAGTCGGAACAAAATTAAACATTGCAAAGATGTTAGGTATACTTGTAGGTGCATGAGTATGTTAGTTGGTAATTTGATTGTTAGCATATGAGTGGGTTGTAAGGGTTTTTGCATGAATGTATACCATATTTTGTTCGAGGACTATAAATTTGTGGCTTTGGCATGCGGTTTTTTTCTTAATTACCGGTGGTGTCGTAACCACACATCCTTTTCGTAAATCGCCGGGGGTATTTGCTTAGATGTAGATATAGTACACTGGAAGAATTCCGTCGGGAACCTGTTGCTTCACGAAAAGAGCAGACGAGACATAGACTTCCAGAAAGGTGCAGGACACCTGAGTTTTCTTGCGACCCAGATGGAGTTTGCATGTGTATGGGATGTAAGTGTTTTTGCATGAATGTATGCTGTGTTTTGTTGGATGTTATGCCATGTTTTGTTTGTGGAGAGTATAAATTTGCGGCTTTTGCATGCGGTTTTCTTTCTTAATTACGGGTGGTGTGCTAACACCCCCCGCCACACGCCCTTGCTGCGGCTTGCGGGGTATTGAGTAGATGTAGATGAAGCATGGCGGAACACGCAGTACGTTGATATGGAAAGTTATCAGAGGACGGGTAACTCAACAATCATCCGCATATCCTAGCTGTGGCTTGCATGGTACTAAAAAATCTAAAAAACTAGAGAACCTCGTCGTCTTATTCATCTACGTCTAAAAAATACCCCGTATGCTGCCGTAGGGGAGCGTGGCATGGGGTGTCAGGGCATCCTCCGTCAAATAGATAAAACCGCAAGCAAAACAAACAATGCATGCCGATTCACACCCACACGTATTTAATATATTCTTGCAAAAACCATTTTAACATACACGCATTCAAATACGTATACTAGCAACTAGTATACACATGCAGATTCAACTACGAATCAGGGGACAATGCAGTACTTGATGAAGCGCTTTTTGGAAGTTTATTAATGTGGCAACTACTTGTTTTTTTTATGGATCCTCCGTGGTTGAGGCCGCCGTGGATGAATACCCGGGAAGAGCACGGCGAGTTTAAGCGATGTACTTAATCTTCGTGCTTCGATCGTCGTTACTTGATCCCTCCCCTCCACCAGGGCGGGTTTATTGCCTCATTGTGAGATAGGCAAGAGAGGATTAAGGAAGGAATGGGGAGAACCTCCGCTGCTGGAGCGAGCAATGACTGCTTCCCAGCAGGACATTGCATTTCTTGGCCTCCCCCGAAGTCCAGCCTGGTGACTCACCCCTTCCAGCCCCCGTTGCTCCCGTGAGTCATTAGCTCAGAAGGGAGCCGGGGAACTGCTGATAAGAGACTCTCGGGAGGATAGGGGCAGAAAGAGGGAGAGACCCGCGAAATGACGACGAGATTCTAACCTACACCTACGTGGTGCCCCCAAGCCGCCGAAAGGGCGAGTGGCGGGGGATGTTATGGCACCACCCGTAAAACAATAAAACCGTATGCAAAACCCACAAATTCATATCAATCTAAGCACATAAAATCGTATACATTCATCTACATTCACTTAATACCCCGCAAGGGCGTGTGGCGGGGGGTGATAGGACACCACCCGTAATTAAGAGAGAAAAAAAACCTCGTACAAAAGCCACAATTTTATACCATCCGCAAGCAAAACATGGCATACACTCATGCAGGGACACATACCCCCCCACACACATACAAACACCCCAACCACCAACTAACATACTCATGCAACTACAAATACAACTAATATCCTATACACATGCACCTACAAATAAACTTAATATCATTGCAATGTCTTATTTTTTTCCGACTTATTTATTCAATGTTTTCAATATTTCTGAAGGGACTTTGGTTTCTTACTATTATGATTTCTGATTGTTCGGGGAAAGAATAAGTATTTGTATCTATCTATACTAGAATCTATCACCCTTATTTTATCTTTGTGGTCTGATCTACCTAAGCAGTGTGGGGCCATTATGATTCATTTAGTATTATCGTTTAACTCGTTTGTGCTGAACCTTTCTATAAGTCTAATTCCTGCTTGTTCCCTTCATATCTCAAGTGGCTCCGAGCCTAAATCCTTAAGAGATATCTAAATAAAACCCCGCAACCGGCCACAAGGGCGGGTGGCGGGGGGTGTTAGGTCACCAACCGTACTCTGGCGGATTTTCTCTGGACTTTATCTAATTCATCTACATCTACATAATACCCCGCAAGCCGCCGCAAGGGCGTGTGGCGGGGGGTGTTAGGTCACCAACCGTAAAAAGGAACAATACCACATGCAAAAAAAACACGGAAAATTACACCCACAGCAGCGCACACACTCATGCAAAAATCCCTTCATCCAATACTCATGCAAACACATATACCGCAAAACAACTAAAAAACTGCACCCCATGATGCAGCACGAAAGACATCCTACAACACGGAAGCCAGGACACAACAAGCAAGAAATTGAAACATCACTACTACATGAAAATGCACCACGAAACACTCCACCCCCAAAGAGTCTTTAAAAGGCAGGGAATGCGACCCAACGTTGCAGGTAGCAGGAATTTGCCCCCGCGGAGAGGGACGAGGGATTGAAAGGGAAACTTAAAAACAGATGAACAGAACATGAATGAGGTCATTCGGAAAGAATGGGTTATTACAGCAAAACACATAAGGTTAGTGGAAGAGCATGCATTTAAATACAACTAATTATTTTTTAGACGCTGAGGGTGGCAAGTGGAATTTTTGCTATCCATAACCTCCTGAATGCCCAAATTCAATTCCTTTTGCCAAATGTTCTCCCAAGGACCCCAAGTACCTGCGGCAAAACCTTTATAAATTACAGAAATGCAAATACATCTATATCTACATCAACACCCCGCAAGCCACCAAAAAGGTGTGTGGCAGGGGTGCAGCACCAGGAGGAAAGGGTAAGGGATGAGGGGGTTAGGGTTTTTCAAATGGAAGGGGAAAGTTGGGGGGAACCTGCAAAAAAATTTATAACTATACTAGTGTAACCATGCGCTACCTTGTAGGTTAATACTTATTGTGTCGTGCTGACTCCTGGGGGATTTCGATTACAAGCATTCTGGTGTCTTATTGTTCTTGGAAAAAATGACCATTTAAACCTGTCTGTCTTGCAGTCATTCTCTCTAATCTTATATTCGTGATCCCTCCGCCCGTAATACGTTGGAGTTCGTAATATGTTCTTGATGCCATTGGAAAAGGACCCATCTTTAAATATTTTTATTAAGTTTAATCTATATTGTAAACGCCGCTGTGTAAGGGAATCCCAGCCTAAATTTTCTAGCAAAGTTACGCTACTGCGTTGGTCATAACAATTTTTGACAAATCTAGCCCCCCTCCACTGAACTCGATCCAATTCCGAAATTAAATTTATCTCTTGAGGAGCTCATATGCTGGCAGCATACTCTAGGTGGGGCCTGACTAGGGCAAAAAAATATCGTTGTTTCACTTTTTCGTCACATTTACCCAGCACTCTTTTTACAAATCCCAATTTTTTATTAGCACGACCGCATATTTCCCGTATGTGCTTTCCGCAGGACAGATCGTGAGTAATTGTTACACCCAAGTATTTAAAGGAATCTACCCTCGCGATTTCTGTTTGTTTCACTTTCTAACTAAATGGGAGGGAATTACTCCTTTCCCAAAAATGTATTACTACGTATTTTTTCAAATTTAATTTCAATTGCCATGTATCGCACCAAGTCTGGATTGCATTTAGGTCGTTAGCTAACGTGACTCTGTCTTCCCGACTTCGAATGTCCCCATAAATCACCGCATCGTCAGCAAAAAGACGGAGCCTGGTATTGACCACGGTACTGAGGTCATTTATGTATTGAGGAAACAAGAGGGGACCTATGACACCTCCCTGTGGTACACCCGAAGTGACCTTGACAGTATCGGATGATAAAATTTGATTTTTTGTAAAAAATTCCTACGATAAAACGCAAAGCGTCACCGAAATGCTCATGGATTTGGGGTGGGAATCATTGGCTGAGAGACGATTCAATGCAAGATTGAAATTATTAAATAAATTTAGATCCGCATGTTTCAGCACCGAGGTCTCGCAAATTATTCGTACTCCTACATACATTGGTCGCTCGGATCATGCATATAAAATTCGGGAAATAGATGCCAGAACTAGCCGACTCAAGGACTCCTTCTTCCCACGGACAATACGGGATAGCAACTGCAGGGTTATAGATAGCAAAAATTCCACTTGCCACCCTCAGCGTCTAAAAAATAATTAGTTCTACTTAAATGCATGCTCTTCCACTAACCTTATGTGTTTTGCTATAATAACCCATTCTTTCCGAATGACCTCATTCATGTTCTGTTCATCTGTTTTTAAGTTTCCCTTTCAATCCCTCGTCCCTCTCCGCGGGGGCAAATTCCTGCTACCTGCAACGTTGGGTCGCATTCCCTGCCTTTTAAAGACTCTTTGGGGGTAGAGTGTTTCGTGGTGCATTTTCATGTGGTGTTTCAATTTCTTGCTTGTTGTGTCCTGGCTTCCGTGTTGTAGGATGGCTTTCGTGCTGCATCATGGGGTGCAGTTTTTTAGTTGTTTTGCGGTATATGTGTTTGCATGAGTATTGGATGAAGGGATTTTTGCATGAGTGTGTGCGCTGCTGTGGGTGTAATTTTCCGTGTTGTTTCTTTTGCATGTGGTATATTACCTTTTTACGGTTGGTGACCTAACACCCCCCGCCACACGCCCTTGCGGCGGCTTGCGGGGTATTATGTAGATGTAGATGTAGATACACCGTCCAGGACGACTGTTTGAACACGATTTTTTAAAAATTGTCTAATCCAGCATATAACACTCCCATGTATTCTATAAGTTTCCAACTTCGCGAGTAACTTGCAGTGAGGGACTTTATCAAAACCTTTTTTAAAATCTAGGAATACCGCATCAACTGGAATGTTACTTTCACCGGAATGCATTATATCATGAACAAATAGTGCGAGTTGAGTTTCGCAGGATCTACCTTTACGGAACCTGTGTTGGTTATTAATCAATAAATCTTGGCTATCGAGGTACTTTATTATTGAACTAACTATGATGTGCTCAAGAATCTTACAGGAGATGGAGGTAAGCGATATTGGCCTATAATTACTGGGGTCCTTGGCTGTAGAAATGTTTTCGGAAAGTTCTCTGGTATATTCTGGGAGCATTTTTTGAAAACACTGTGGAAGAATGAGTTCAATATGTTGGCTTTATCTAAACTACTTCTTAATTTATCCCCCTTTTCGTCGCTCAGTGAGTTTACGGTGGACTTTTTTCCCTGCACTTCCCTGACGTATGACCAAAACATCTTTGGGTTATTGTTTAAATGTTCACCTAATTTTTTCCTTTCGAATTCCGCTAGCGCCTTCCGGAAGGCCTTCTTGGCAGTGGACCTAGATGCTTTGTAATTCTGTATGGTTTCGTTGATTTTATCAGGGGAGAAATCTTTAACCTAAATAAATTAACTTTAATTGAATAAATTCAGATCCGCATGTTTCAGCACCGAGGTCTCGCAAGTTATTCGTACTCCTACGTACATTGGTCGCTTGGATCATGCATATAAAATTCGGGAAATAGATGCCAGAACTAGCCGACTCAAGGACTCCTTCTTCCCACAGACAATACGGGATAGCAACTGCAGGGTTATACTACCTTGATCAAAAAGTTCCCGGAATAACCACTGTGTGGCGCTCCCATCGTTCCAATTTCAGTTCTGTTTTTTTTTGTTAAATTGGTACATCTGTTGTTGATATTCCCTTTAAATCTTAGTGTCATAACTTGACATTTGCAAAAGTTACGGTCGGTTTTCGGTATGTCCATCAGTGCTTCCTGCGATTTTTCCATTACTTCCTCTCGGCTGCTAAAACGCGTTCCCCGTAATGGTTTTTTAACTCGATTGAACAGAAAGAAGTCACAGGGAGCCAAATCAGGTGAATTCGGTGGCTGTTGGATGGTATTTGTTGCATTTTTCGTCAAAAAATTACGAATAATGATAGCACTGTGCGACGGTGCGTTATCATGGTGCAAAATCCACGAGTTTTCTGCCCACATTTCTGGTCTCTTTCGGCGAATTGCTTCACGCAAACGTCTCATAACGCCCAAATAATACTCTTTGTTTACTGTCTGGCCTTCTGGCAAAAATTCATGATGCACTACACCGTTGTAATCCATGAAAACCGTCAGCATTGCCTTCTTTTTTGACTGAAAACGACGTGGTTTTTTTGGTCTCGGCTCATTTGGTGAACGCCATTCACTTGCCTGATGTCTGGATTGCGTGTCGTACTCATAAACCCACGTCTCGTCTCCAGTAATGATCCTTTTGATGAATGTGGGATCGGATTCAGCCTCGCAAATCATGTCTTTTGCGACGTCAACACGGTCTCTTTTTTGCATGAAATTGAGGTCTTTTGGCACCAACTTTGCTGCTACACGACGGAAACCCAAATCATTAACCACAATGTCTTGGGCGGATCCATAGGCAATGTTCAAGTCCTCCGCTATTTCTCTGATGGTTAATTTGCGGTTATTGACCAACATTTCTTTTACTTTATCAATTTTTTCACCGACTTTCGATGTCGATGGTCTGCCACTGCGTTCATCATCTTCGATTGACTCACGACCACTTCTGAACCGCTCGTGCCACTGGTAAACGACCGTTTTTTTTAGAGAATCGTTGCCGAAACACTTTTCCAACATTTCCAACGTCCGTGCGCCACTAAATCCGTTTTTTACGCAAAATTTAATACAAGTTCGTTGTTGCAAATTTAAATCCATTTCTGAAATTGTAAAAAATCGCCAACACACACAGAGATAGATGTACTCTTGGCTACGTAACTTTTGCAAATGTCAAGTTATGACACTAAGATTTAAAGGGAATATCAACAACAGATGTACCAATTTAACAAAAAAACAGAACACAAATCGGAACGATGGGAGCGCCACACGGTGGTTATTCCGGGAACTTTTTGTTCAAGGTAGTAGATAGCAAAAATTCCACTTGCCACCCTCAGCGTCTAAAATATAATTAGTTCTACTTAAATGCATGCCCTTCCACTAAACTTCTGTGTTTTGTTATAATGACTCATTCTTTCCGAATGACCTCATTAGTGTTCTGTTCATCTGTTTTTAAGTCTCCCTTTCAATCCCTCGTCCCTCTCCGCGGGGGCAAATTCCTGCTACCTGCAACGTTGGGTTGCATTCCCAGCCTTTTAGAGTCTCCTCGGGGGGTAGAGTGTTTTGTGGTGTTTCACATTCTTGCTTGTTGTGTCCTGGCTCGCGTGTTGTAGGATGGCTTTCGTGCTGCATCCTGGGGTGCAGTTTTTTGTTGTTTTGCGGTATGTGTTTGCATGAGCGTTGGATGAAGGGATTTTTGCATGAGAGTGTGCGCTGCTGTGGGTGTAATTTTCCACGTTGTTGTTTTTCATGTGGTATTGTTTCTTTTTACGGTTGGTGACCTAACGCCCCCCGCCACACGCCCTTGCGGCGGCTTGCGGGGTATTATGTAGATATCAACAAACATATACATGCGCCTACAAAAATATACCTTATGCCCACGCAACGTTTAATCTTGTCCTGACTAGTAAATTCAATGTCTTTAATATTTATATAATGACTTTGCTTTCTGACTATTATGATTCCTGATAGTCCGGGGAACGAACAAGTATTATCAAAAAAGAACAAGTTTTCAAAACCCTTTCCGCATGACCGCATTAGAATACCATTAAGTAAGCTAGTGCTCTTTACAGTATTGCTTGCTCTGCCTTTTCTGTTTATACAGCCCTCCCTACGTGTGTCCTTGGGGGGGAACATACCGTTGTATGTTGCATGTCCAAATGGTGGTGGAATTACGCTTATTACTCCTCAAATTCTATCTTGCACGTTATTAGATAAATTTCTTACTTCATCCAAAGGTGCAATTATTTGTTAGTTGATCGTATACGCACTTGAATGTGGGTAAGTTGAAAGGATTTGTGCTTGAATGTATACGCTTTGCGTGTATCTGTTGATTGTGTATGTGGTTTTATTCCTTTTTACTGGTGGTGACCTAACACCCCCTGCCACACACCCCTGCGGCGGCTTGCGGGGTAATATGTAGATGTAAATGAAATGGTATCTTGAAACGCTAGTAATATTCTAATGACGCTTCAGGGTTAAAATGAAGTCCTTATATGGAGAGTGCTCACGCAGTCCATAAGATTTCTTTCCTTTCATGAAAACGCAGAGGGAGTTATCAGTGCAACGTGACGTACACAATAAATAAGAAGGGGATGACTCGAGCGTGACAGGCACCCGGCAAAACCTGCGTCAGCGCGAGGCGTCCATGTCTTCCGAGGGAAGCCCGTTAGGCACGCAGCACGAATGAACGATGCGCGCATTAAATTTATCGCCCTAGATATCGACTATCATCTCTCTCCGAGGCGTAAACACTCCAATCCACTCTTCAGAAACAGCCGACCGCTGAAACGTGCATTGACGGACGCTCTGCTGGATAGCACGTGCAATGAGCCAAGAGTTGGGGGGCTCGGGTTCGAATAATGGACACGGTAGTTTTTTTTAAATTGGTATCCCGATTCCTTCTACTTCTCCATAGTGTGTGTCTATCATGATATTCTTGGGAAAAATAATTTAGGTCAGCTTAGGAGAAGAATTGCGCTAGACAAAGAGACTATGACAAGGAGGAGGGAGTTGATGACAGGGACGTTGAGTAAGGATGTTAAGAAAAGACCCGTAAAAACTTTGATATGGATCGTGGTAATGTTAACGTGGTAACTGAAGCAGGGCAATAGAAGTAGATTGGAGGATTTTGAAATGTGGGTTTGGAGAAGAATAGAGAAGGAGAAATGGACCGAAAGGAAAATAAATGAGGAAGTAATAGGTAGGGAGGGCGAGGAAAGGGGTTTGTTGGGAGAAATCGTAAGGGGGCAGGGAAAATGGATTAAGGGGGTATTGATCGGTAGTGGGATGTTGAAGACTGTAATATAGGGGAGAATGTCGGGCAAACGAGGAAAGGAAAGGAATAGGACAGGGATGTTGGACGGTTTGAAGGGAGGAAAGAAGTACGCAGAGATGACGAGGGACTTTAGGACAGGTTCCTGGATTGTATTTCGTTAGGAGTCATAAAATATTTATTTCGTAGTTTTGTCTATCCAAAACCAACCTTAACCAGTAGATTACCTTATAATAAATAATAATAATTCCGATTCCTACTTGGGGTACTTAGTGGAGAGTACTCTCTCAATCTAAATCTCATCATCTTCATAAAGCCCCGCAAGACGCCGCGGAGGCTTCATCTACATCTACTTAATACTCCGCAAGCCGCCGTTAGTGCGTGTGGCGGGGGGTGTTAGGACATCATCCGTAATCTAGAAAAGAAAAAAAACCGCATGCAAAAACTACAAATTCATACATCCACAAAAAAACATGGCATACATTCATGCAAGAGCACTTGCACCCCACACAAATGCAAACACTCAAACTACCAACTAACATACACATGCACCTGAAAGTATGCCTAACATCTTTGCAATGTTTAATTTTGTTCCGACTTGTAAATTCAATGTTTTTAATATTTCTAAAGTGACTTCGGTTTCTCACTATTCGGCTTGCGGGGTATTATGTAGATGCATGTGTGTGTGGCGTGTTAGGTTACCAACCGTTAAAGTAGAATAAAACCACATGCAAAACCAACAGATTCAAACAAACGTACACCCACAGCGGCATATATATATATATATATATATATATATATATATATATACACATATATATATATATTTTATATATATATATATATCCATGCGATAACCTTTTTGATTTACACGCATTCAAATAGATACCATATACAATCAACTGACATTCCCATGCACATGCCCCTGCGAATATAGTAAAAAATATATCCAACAGTGTGAAAATTAAAATTTAAAAGTAAGAAGGGAAAATTCCACCATTACATGGATATGCAACTCATGATCCCCGAAGACACGCGCTGCTGTAGGCGGAGGATGGCGTGTCCCTACAGAGAGAATCGACGGATGGAAGGAGAAACCAAGTGCAATCTAATCTAATGTAATCTACAAAATATCCCGCAAGCCGCCAGTTACCAATTTACCTGCGTCCACAATGATTCCCTATAAACCCTACTTTACACCATTGTGGAAATGTCAAGGAGTTCGTCCTATTTTCCCTGCTTTGCAGCATTGGAGGAGTTCAATTACTGATATTCCAAACATTTAAACAGAGCGCTGAAATTATATTACAAAAGGAGCATTGAAATCCATAGTAAATTTTAGATTCTATTCAAAGTTTTATGAAACGTTGGCAGTATGTTTCACTAAATCTTCTAAGATGATATTAAGGCATTGCATGCTTAATTTAACAGCATATTACGTGGGAGAAATAAAATGGAGACAGGAAGAAAGGTGGATGCAGAGCATTTTGACTGGCAGTGGGATCTTGAATGCTGTGATGGAGGAGGGAATGTTGGGCAAGCAAGGAAGGGGCAGGAAGACCCTTGCCTATTCGTGTCGTTGTTTGTAGTTCATTTGTGTTTCTGGGGATGTGCGTGACACCTGACACTGTATATCTGCACGCGTATTTAAAAAAAATAGCCATTTCTTCTCGGACCCGGCTTTTTGGAAAATTTGGGACTTTTCTTTCGCCGGTCATAAAAGTCTCTTTGCATGCTTTGTATGTCTCTTCCTTTGTATTTTGCGACTTTGTTTTATTGACATCGATCAAATAACATACAAGAACTCCCCATACAGACTACGACATGACACATCGTTCGCTTTCGACATGTGCACAAGGTTTCCAATTCAGAAAAAGCTATTTCTGAAACGGCTTCTCTAGTGCCCAATCATATCCTGCGATTTACTTTACTGCGAGTTAATGCAGTCACAGATTATGAATGATTCCTATATCAATTTCTATCGGATATTTCTCAGATTTCAGGACAAAATTATTTATTTCCTTTTTTTAACCATCCAAAATAATAAGAGCTTCCTGGTGAAAAAATCAATAAAACCCAATTAAAAACAAATAAAACGATATATATTAAAAATAGATTAGGGCTTATAATCCTCTACTTCTACACAATACGGCTGGTGGGAAAATGCAATGAGAAAGTTTAAGGGAGGTGTTATTTTGCTCTAGTTAAACCTCATTTGGAATATTCCGCAAGTATTTGGGATCCTTGAGAGAACATTTGGTAAAGAAAATTAGATAAAGTCCAGAGAAAACCCGCCAGATTTGTTAAAAATTGTTATGATAAGAACACAAGTGTGACAGGTCTCTTAGGGTATTTAGGCAGGGAACCACTTGAAGTGCGGAGGGAACAAGCGAGGCTTAGACTTTTAGAAAGGTAGAGAACAAACGAGTTTAACGATGACACTAAAGGAATTATAATGGCCCCACACTACTTAGGTAGATCAGACCGCAAAGATAAAATAAGGGAGGTAGATTCCAGCACAGATAGATGCAAGTACTCATTCTTTCCCCAAACAATCAGAAATCATAATAGTAAGAACCAGAGTGACTTTCGTGGCAGTAGATGACAAGTTCAGTTCATTGGCTACCATCTTGATATTCAATCGACGGTCCAACAATTGTCGAACACGAGCCACGTTGTTGTCGGTTTTGCATTTCGAAGGGCGCACAGAGCGTTCATTGTTCGTAGTTAAACTCTTCCCGGCCCTCCTTAAAGGCCTTTAACCTCCTCGAAACTTGTATGTGTGTGAAACACCTCAGGGACAGAGCAGAGTCACCGTAAGCCTCACGAATCATTTTGTTAGTCTCCTCAAGAGATATACTATATTTTCAGTTTAGCACAAAACTTAGTAATCGCGTTGCACGCGACACGTTCGGCGCGCAGAGGTTTACAGTAACTGACGTCCTATGGTTCCCACAGCTTGGAGAGCACTGAGACCGGTTTCGCGGAAGTTTACCGTCCCCCCGTATACTCCTAGTGGTTCGATCCCACTGCGATTAGAATGAGTGGCGCGGGAAATTCAATGACATAACTTTTGGAACGAAACTTGTATATTCAAATCATACTGAGGAACTGTTAAAAACATGGGTTTTTCATAAAAAAAAAGAAATGTAGGATATGAACAAAATATCTACCCTGTAACTTACCCTAAGCTAAAACAGTACAGACTTGTGATGGTAGATGGTACCATTGGGAAGAAGGGACCTCATGGTCTCAATTTCGCCCGAATAAAGACGTTCATCCATCCATATATGTTTTTAGTTCTGTCGTATTAAAAAAATAAAAAAAGCGAGCAAGACGCCGTTCACAGATCTGCCGCAGCAATTGGATTCGGGATAGGCTTGGGAAATCTTGAGGAGTCAGACGAAGGAAGAGAGTGGGAGGAGGGGGGGAATAGAATGCCCGTGGATCCCTCATCCATCCGAAGGCGCCCTTAGACTCGTGAGTGACGGATGTCCCTCTCCATCCATCCACCGCCACTCGCACCCACGAGGCTTTGCGGCAACCGCGAGGCGGGGAGGGAGGGGGGGGTAAGTTCGTCTTGAGATAAAGTAAAAAAAAGCGGGACAAGTAGTCGAGGCGCCAGGCGCCTTGCCTCTCGGCCTTCACTTTGAAGTGGCCCCTTCCCTCAGCAGTGCCCGGGGAGAGGGTGGCGGAGGCGCATCGCATCCACCCCCCCCCACCCCCCGCATCTTTCGAACCCTTTGCAAAGAAAGGCATGCGGACGAATTAGCGGAGGAGTGGCTATGGATGCGGGGACGACAAACGGGCGACACGGGGGGGTGGAGTGGGGAGGGGTGGGGTGGCAGACAGAGACTCCCCCATCGCCCTCCACACCCTAATGGCGTCATCGTTGGCCGTCGTCTCTCGGCAGAACGGGGAAGGAAAAACGTGCGTATCCTTAAGGCTTTAAAAAAAAAAAAATGAAAATGACTAGCGACCATGCGGCTCAGGAAAAGTGTTTTTTTCCCTCTCCCGCCGCTCGATGTCCGTCATTTCATCCACCGTGGGACGGGCGGTGAAATATTCTTCCTTGGGGTAGGTCGAGGGAAGGCTCCTATGACAACCGCTCCTGGATTTCTCTCATTTCATTGGGGAGATGCTGAGAGAACACGAGAAATATTTCGAATGAGTTGGAGGCGCTTAACTCGTGCTCGCCTTTGTGTGGGCTTCTTTTACCTAACCCCTAAAGGGTTTAATTGACCGGCAATAGTTTCAATGTCTGTTTTGTGGTAATTATGAATTTTTCTTTTTGGTTTCACAATCTTTTTTCCTACGTCTTTCTATTCAATTTCCACGTCGAAGTTGGCATTAACTGACGAATGGTCACTCAAGTCCTCGTCAGTTGATAAACTAATAATACGTCCCGGTGCGTTCGTCAGAAATAGAACCAATATGTTCTTTCCACGGGTGGACATGCCTACTGCTTGATGGAGGGAGTTTCTTTGAACAAATTTAAATAAGAAATTACAAGATTCGCAATTGCGGGTCCGAGATTTAACGCTATTGCTGTCCCAATCGATACCAGGGAGGTTAAAGTCGCCACCTATTATCTTGATGGTGTTGTTATTTTTACGTGTAAATTTGTATAATTGTTCATTGAGGGTATGAAATGTTTTAAAATATGAGCCTGGAGGTACATAGAAATAGCATAAGTTAATGCTGGGTTGACTAGATCGCAGTAAGGTGCACCAAACACTTTGTATGTCATTATTTTCAATTATTCATTGTCTGTCCATTACTAAACAGAAAGAAAGAATCGTACTTTTCCACTGATTTAACTGCTTACTTGCTTTACTTTTCCACAGATTCCAAATCTGTGGAAAAGTACGAGTCTTTCTTTCTTTTTAGTAATGGATATCAAATACTTCCACGAAGTGAAGCCTGAAACAATAGAATATATTCATTGTCTGCTTTCAAAAATACTTTTCACAGCCACGAAAACTCCTCCTTCGGGTTTGGAACCTCTATCGTGTCGGGAAACTGCGAAATCTACTGGGAAAAGTTCTCGGTCTTTTATATCATTACACAGCCAACTCTCTGTGCCTAATACTATATCAGCGGAATGAGTTTGGATTGTGTTCGAGATCCGCTGATTTATTTTGAGGATTCTGAAATTCATTATAAGGATAGTTCAATTCTGTTTATTTTGAATAACGCCCTGATTTATGTCTGACTGTAATTTAGGACGCGTTTGTGGAGAAGTGCTTCTTGTCAAATGCCTCCTACCTCAATGCCAGTTTTGTCCGTTACTTTTGTATATTTAACGATAGTATTATATGCGCTAGCCCCAGATATTACCGACCCACTAAGTGAACTGCTCTCTATCCTGAAACGAGCCTACTCTGGTCCCCCAGTGCCCCATCCGCTGTCGGGCGTCACACGGTGGAAATCCTTCATAATGAAAGAAGACAATTCGCATAGATTTTTTTATTACGATCTAGGTTTTGTTACAGCGTAAAATCTACTCGAAGATGCTACACTGTAACGAAACCTAGGTTGTGATAAAAAAATTCTATGAGGAAAAGCAAAGTATATTTTTTTATTATTTCATCATTGTAATTGCATTTTTTTGGTGCATTTTGAAGTAGAACAATGGCGAGGGCCACGAGCGACAGCTGGAATCTGGAACGAATTAATTTTCTTAATTATTACGCCACCTTTACCACCACACTCGCCACCTCACCTCGAGCAACTTGGGCTGGGTAGGCAGGAGTGGAATGGGGAAGGCGAGAGACATCTCCTCATTACTCCCCCCCCCCGCCCCGCCCCGTCTCGCGCATCGAATGGCTTTGCAAACTGAACCTCGATGAAGTAAGGCGCATCGCGTTGCACAGTGCGCCGTGGAGCGGCGGAAACTGGGAGTGACAGCGATATCTATTACCCTGAAGCCATTGACCATCGCGATTTAGGGCACCAATCAGCAAACGCTGAGAAATGTGACCTACCGGGTGCCCAGTGTTGGGGAGATACTTAACAAATATGCTGTCCACGGCGGTCACCACTTTAGATCTCAAGTACGAGGGTAATCATTATTTATAATTTTTAACATTAACTTCATTGAATTAGTTAACATTGATAAACAAAGGAGGCAGAATTACTGTTTACCCGTCACCTTTGATTGTCGTTCTTGTACCTGGGCGGATATTTATTCTACGCTATTAGCTCTCCGCCGCTATTCCCACAAACCTCATTCTTTGCGTAGACTTTCCTTATTTTATTGTTCGCCTCCTTCACTGTCATTAACTTTGAGTATGTGTGTATGTTTAATTTAACTTATACATGTATATGTACGTATGTATGGATGTGTGTGCGTATGTGTGTGTGTGTGTGTGTATATATATATATATATATACTACCTTGATCAAAAAGTTCCCGGAATAACCACCGTGTGGCGCTCCCATCGTTCCGATTTGTGTTCTGTTTTTTTGTTAAATTGGTACATCTGTTGTTGATATTCCCTTTAAATCTTAGTGTCATAACTTGACATTTGCAAAAGTTACGTAGCCAAGAGTACATCTATCTCTGTGTGTGTTGGCGATTTTTTACAATTTCAGAAATGGATTTAAATTTGCAACAACGAACTTGTATTAAATTTTGCGTAAAAAACGGATTTAGTGGCGCACGGACGTTGGAAATGTTGGAAAAGTGTTTCGGCAACGATTCTCTAAAAAAAACGGTCGTTTACCAGTGGCACGAGCGGTTCAGAAGTGGTCGTGAGTCAATCGAAGATGATGAACGCAGTGGCAGACCATCGACATCGAAAGTCGGTGAAAAAATTGATAAAGTAAAAGAAATGTTGGTCAATAACCGCAAATTAACCATCAGAGAAATAGCGGAGGACTTGAACATTGCCTATGGATCCGCCCAAGACATTGTGGTTAATGATTTGGGTTTCCGTCGTGTAGCAGCAAAGTTGGTGCCAAAAGACCTCAATTTCATGCAAAAAAGAGACCGTGTTGACGTCGCAAAAGACATGATTTGCGAGGCTGAATCCGATCCCACATTCATCAAAAGGATCATTACTGGAGACGAGACGTGGGTTTATGAGTACGACACGCAATCCAGACATCAGGCAAGTGAATGGCGTTCACCAAATGAGCCGAGACCAAAAAAACCACGTCGTTTTCAGTCAAAAAAGAAGGCAATGCTGACGGTTTTCATGGATTACAACGGTGTAGTGCATCATGAATTTTTGCCAGAAGGCCAGACAGTAAACAAAGAGTATTATTTGGGCGTTATGAGACGTTTGCGTGAAGCAATTCGCCGAAAGAGACCAGAAATGTGGGCAGAAAACTCGTGGATTTTGCACCATGATAACGCACCGTCGCACAGTGCTATCATTATTCGTAATTTTTTGACGAAAAATGCAACAAATACCATCCAACAGCCACCGAATTCACCTGATTTGGCTCCCTGTGACTTCTTTCTGTTCAATCGAGTTAAAAAACCATTACGGGGAACGCGTTTTAGCAGCCGAGAGGAAGTAATGGAAAAATCGCAGGAAGCACTGATGGACATACCGAAAACCGAATATAAAAAATGTTTCGAGGATTGGATCAAGCGCTGGCATAAGTGTGTTGCAGTCGATGGGGATTACTTTGAAGGGGACAATATAGATTTAAATGAATAAACTTGTATTTTTAATTTTCTGAATAAATTCCGGGAAATTTTTGATCAAGGTAGTATATATATATATGAAGACTGTGAGATCAGTATTAGTTCCTATTCCGAAAAAGGTAAAGGCTACATCATGTGTGGACTACAGGACAATCAGTTTGATATCCCACGACGCTAAAGTTGTTCTCAGGATCATAAATAAAAGGATAGAGAGCAGGGCAAATGATTACTTAGGGGATGATCAGTGTGAGTTTAGGAAGGGGAGGGGTACGCGCGATGCCATTACAGTATTGAGATTATTAATCGAGAGGAATATAAAATACAATCAGGAGGTATTTACCTGTTTCGTAGATTTTGAAAAAGCGTTTGATAGAGTGAATTGGGAAAAACTAATGATTAGATTGTAGAAAATAGGAATAGATTGGAGGGACAGGAGGCTAATCCGCAATATGTACATGCCTTAGACTGCGCAGGTGCGAGTCGGGAACGGGGAGTCCGGATGGGCAGTGTTAGGAAGAGGTGTAAGGCAGAGTTTCCCATTATCACCGTTGCTGTTCAACCTGTATGCATAGGAAATGATTAAAGAGGCATGGGAAGAACTGGAGGTAGGAATGAAAGTGGGCGGGGAATTCGTAAAATCAGTTAGGTTTGCTGATGACCAAGCTTTAGTTTGTCAGTCAGCCAAGGGTTTGCAAGCATTGCTGAGTGTATTGGAAATGCAGTGCGACAGGTATGGGATGAGAATCAATATAAATAAAACAAAGGTTATGCGAATTTCTAGAAAGAAAAAGGCTAAGCTAAACATTAAAAAAGGAGAGCAAAAATAAAGTAGGTAGAACAGTTTACGTATCTCGGAAGTGTTTTGGATCATCACGGTCAAAGTAGAAGGGACGTAAGGAGAAGAATTGCGCTAGGCATAGATGCTTTCACAAGGATGAGGGAGTTGATGAGAGGGACGTTGGGTAAGGATATTAAGAAAAGACTCGTAAAAACTTTGATATGGAGCGTAGCTATGTACGGCGCGGAAACGTGGTTATTGAAGCAGGATGGAGAAGGTGAAATGGACAGAGAAGAAAACAAATGAGGAAGTACTTGGTATGGTGGGCGAAGAGAGGGGTTTGTTGGGAGAAATCCTATGGAGGCAGGAAAAGTTGATGAAGAGCGTATTGATCGGCAGTGCGATTTTGAAGACTGTAAGAGAGGTGAGAATGTTAGGCAATCTACTTTGATTGGTGATAGATATCGCGAGTGGCGCGTATTCAGTGCTCATTTAAGTTGGAGGAGGGAAGGCCGAACTGGACGTGAAGCGACCTCTCCGTGAATTAGCACGAGGGAATGGAATTCAGTGAAAACCCAATCCAGGCAGCCCCTCCTTGCTGCGGTGGCTGGGGGAGCGATGCCTCCCTCCATTCAAGAGCAAATTGAAATGAGAAAGGTGCTGTGGGCTCCGACCCCAGAATAGCCTCCATTCACACCAGCGGGGGGGGGGGGATCGGGGGTTCGTCAAAGGGTGGCTGGGGAGACCTCTTTTTAAGGCTCCCATTGTGTCGCATTGGGGATTATGGCCCACCACTCGTGAACTGCGGGCTCTACAAGTGTTGGGGTCGGTGGGATTTTATGTGAGGGCAGCTCCGAGGGTCCAGGGGGCCGTTAATGGGGAGCCGGAAGTGCCTTCATCCCAGGAACCCTTGGTGATTCTTCCTGGGGAGTTAATCGCACGGCGAGATTGTATGCTTTCCGAGAGAGGGGCTGCCGCTGTGTGTCGGCCGTGAGAAAAGTCACCTTACACGTCTCATTGGAGGCCATGTGCTACACGTGCTTATCCTCTTCATATGCACAATAAAAGCCTCTCCGAATGAATACTTCGGTGAAGGGTGAATTCCAGTATTAGGATGGATATTTAAGCTTTAAAACCTTAACCATACGATTTTGAATAAAATATTGAGACCCTTTTTGTATTTTTTTGTGATGAATATCGATGCTTGAAGTTCAACTTCGTTGGTTACGGTAAAAAGGAAAAATCTGCGACAAATTCTGTTGATTAACATTCCAGAAAGTTAGTAAAAGCAAATGAATATATTGTCAACAAACAAACATGTGCACCTACGAATAATATCTTTAATATTTCTATGGTGACTTCGACTTCTTACTATTATGATTCCTGGTTGTCCGGGGAAAGAACGAGTATTTTTATTTATCTGTACTGGAATCTATCTCCCTAATTTTATCTTTGTGGTCTTATCTACCTAAGTAGTTTGGGGCCAAAATAATACCTTTAGTGGAATCGTTAAACTCGTTTGTTCTGAAGCTTTCTAAAAGTCTAAGCCTCGCTTGTTCTCTTCACATCTGGCTCCCTGCCTAATTCCCCTAAAAGGCCTCTCACACTCGTCTTCTTATCGTAATAATTTTTCACGAATCTGGTGGATTTTCTCTGTGCTTTATCTAACTCTTTTTGTCAAATTTTCTCCCAAGGATCCCAAATACTTGCGGAATATTCCAAATAACTGGAGAAAAATAACAACTCTCTTAAATTTTCTCATTACCGTTCACCATCACCCGTTTAATGAAGCCGAGTTTATTTAAAGAGGATCCACTCTTTGCCCTGTTATGTGGTTCCACCAAAGGCGTGGTGTTAGAACTACCGCCGAATATTTAACTTGATCGGCGGTAGTTAGCCCTGAATCCTCAATTTCATAATTTATGTCTTGCTCGCCACTTTCAAATTTCATACCGCTTTGGTACATTTTTTTGCAAATATTTAGCAACGCGATGTTTATATTCCTTGAATGAAAATCAATATTTGAATTTCAAAAATGTGTCGATGGAAAACCCAGGGAAAGTATAATACACTCACCGGGTAATCTAATTCTCTAAAAACTTTAATTCTCTCATCCCGTAGTTCTTCACAGGTGGCAACTACTTTCAATACTGAAATCAGGATACTTGGAAATACGTACGTCCATTAAAAAGTGGGACTAAATTGAATAATAGAGTTACTTTGGATTGTCATTTATGAAAGCTGAAATAAGTGCTATACTCGTGGAATGTCGAGCGAATCACACGAGCGATCGTGTGATTTTCCAGCTATCGAAGACATTGTCGACGGTAATGCTGAAGTCCAAAGAAAATATTTTTGGAAGAAGCCGCTATAGTCATCTCACCTCGCCTGCCATTTCGCTAACATTTCTATTTAAAACATTTTTTCTAAGAACTATTGCTGAATCCATAAATGAAGAATACCAAGATCAAATTCAGTTCAAGCAAAAACACTGATATAATCGAAATCATTTGCGTAGACTCGTCTGCAAACAGTCGGCGCTCAGAAATGGATGACATAAAAGGATTCATCCGAAATTCAGCTCCAAGTTTAAATTCAACTTTGATTGTACTAAATTCAATCGCAACTTTAAATATTCAAATAAGGTTCGTGTTAGATAACCCAAGTCAGAGCGGAGAAAACGAACCCTAAGGTCAAACTTCGTTGAATATGAGGATTCTAAGGTATCACACTTAAAAGCGATGAAGATGTACCGCTCTTTTCGTACTTTGAGTCCAATATTAACAAGAGTTCCTTATTATTTTGCAAATGTGATTGGACCGCTAGGAAAGAAATAGGCATATTAGATAGCCGCACTGACCTACTGAACAGGATCGTCTTTCTCTCGCACTTAAAAATGATCCAACAAAATAGACGTAACCACTCCTTACATTATTCTTTCATAAAGTAAAATTTAAGAACTTGCTCTTACACATTGCATAAATCAGATCAGTATATGCGTGCATGTGTTTACATGTAAATAAATAAACAAATTATATATATATATATATATATATATATATATATATATATATATATATATGCGTGTGTGTGTTTGTGTGCATAAAACATATGCGAACGTCTCTCGGATGTGAATAATAATGTATATGACGTTAGCACTAGCGGATAAAGACAAAAACACAGAAACAGATAAAAAAGAAAGTAAACACACTAGTTTTAGAATTTTCGGTGGTACAAGCCACCTTTCTCAAGGAACAGAAGGAAGGAACAGTTCCTGTGTGGGACAGAAAGGACTCCATTTGACGGGTGAGACGTAAAAAACCAACTAAGATAATAAAAAAAATTATTTCTGAAAATATATTAAGGGGTTTGTTGGGAGGAATCCTATGGAGGCAGGAAAAATGGATGAGGGGCGTATTGATCGGCAGCGCAATTTTGAAGACTAAGAGAGGTGAGAATGTTAGGCAGACGAGGAAAGGGAAGGAACAGGATAGGGATGTTGGACGGGATGAAGGGAGGAAGAAAGTACTCAGAGCTGAAGAGGGACCTGATATAGAGTAGGATACTGGATTTTGTGTTTTGTTAGGAGTCACAAAATATTTATTCGGTAGCTGTGTCCATCCAAAAACCTACCTTAACCGGTAGATTACCTAATAATATTAATAATAATAATAACAACAATATATACATATATATTATATGCGATTAAGTCTATATTCATGTGGAGAAGGTTGATCCATGAACACCCCTTGCAACCCCCTTGCAGCGGATTTTGGGGTATTGTTACAAAACGGCAAGAGGGGAGTTGGATGCGCTTCGTCCCCCCTCCACAAGTTTCCTCCCCTCCCCTGAGAAGAGGGAGGAAAGGAGGACCTTTCCTCCCTCTTCTCAGGCTACAGGACGAACAATGATCAGTGTGGTTCGTCACCAGCCATTGTTGAGCCCCCTCTTTTTGGAAGGACGTCTCCGAGAGATTGGAACCAAGGGTTAGGGTGCGGGGGGGTCGCAATTGGGGAGATGGTTGAATATTACCACAGCAACACTCCCGAACAAAGGCCGTTCGAGGGGTCGAGGGTGACCAAGGGATAACGCGATAGGGGTAGACTACGAAACAAGGGCTTCCTATAAAAATGAAGGTTAGCGAAATATCAAGAAATCGAGGGTTTTCCAGGATGTATCGCTGCGTTAGGTCTTTATCTTCGAGATGAGTTTCGGAGGCACCGCAGCTTTTATCTTCAGGTCATAAGTGACTTGGAAAGCGCTTCCTCTTAGATAGGATTTCAGGGAGACTATCCGTCTCCTCGGTCAATCGAGGTCATTGTATGAGTCGCCGGATTTGACAGCAGCGACCACTTTGATCGTGAAGACTCGCTGCTGTGTCGGCGAAACGTCGAGTCTCGTACGTAGAGCTCCGCTAGAGCCAGGGTCGGCCTGGCAATCTTATGTCGTCAACGACTCGCTGAAAGGGCAGAAAATAACCGACCATTTAATGGTGTCAGAGTATCAATGTGCACAAGTGAAGAGAGGCTAATAGCAGGACACTTGACTCAGATTGGAATCAATTTGGGCACGAATTTCCGGAGAGCAACTCAGCCATTTCTCTTGAAAGTCAACATTTCGAAAGCTAGTTTCATCCGAAAGAGAAAATAATTTTTAATTTACGGTCATCATATCGAGCTTTAACTCAATTCATACCAACATATTGGTGACTTGATCCCCTGCTTTACCTTTGTGATGGACCGCGGGGTATTTATTTAGATTTAGATTTTAAAAAACCAAATCGTTCAGGAAATCGTTCGATAAACCTCACGAGAATGCCGTTGAATTTCTCTCTCGTTGGTTTAGCGTAGAAATCAGGAGGGGTCGCCGTAGGGGGAGGGAGGAGGCGATTAGATTGATATTGTGAGTGGGGGGTCTACTTTCAAACCTATCTCTCGCGCACAATTTCCCTCTTCTTGATTGAAACCCCAAGGCGTTCTTGCCAATAGCGGAGGAATTAAGTCTCTCAGGAGATTTAGGCTGGGAGCCAATTGAGATATTGAAGAGAAAAAGCGACACTCAAGACTTAAAGCGAGGTTCAGAACAAACAAGTTTAACGATTACACTAAGGGAATTATTATGGCCCCACACTACTTATGTAGATAAGACCACAAAATCAAAATAAGGGAAATAGATTCCAGTACAGATATATATATATATATATATATATATATATATATATATATATATATATATATATATATATATATATATATATATATAGAAAATGAAATGAAACGACTTGTAAATGAAATGTTTTTTAATATTTCTAACTCTAATGGTTTCTATATAAACTCATTCTTTCCCCAAACAATCAGGAATCATTAGAGTGAGAAACCGAAGTCATTTTAGGAATATTAAAAACAGTTCATTTACAAGTCGGAAGAAAATTAAACGTTGCAAAGATGTTAGGTATACTTGTAGGTGCACGTGTATGTTATTTGGTAATTGGTGTATTTGCATAAGTGTGTGGTGTAAGGGTTTTGGCATGGATGCATACAACGTTTTGTTCGTGGATAGTATAAATTTGTGGCTTTTGAATTCGGTTTCTTTCTTTCTAATTACGGGTGGTGCCTTAACACCTCCCGCCCTTGCGGGGTATTAAGTAGATGTAGATGAATTAAGGGTAAACGCTGCACAGCTGGGTCATTAGGTGACGAAAGTATCCGAGGAGTTCTAGAGAGTTCAGCAAAAGGCTACATCTACATCTACATAATACAATATCTTATTTATAATAAGATATTGTATTACATAGATGCATTGTATTCATATCGGTAATTTAGTATAAATTATATTACGCGGATTTACCAAACTTTTGTGCTTTTATTTAATCACGGAGGAGTTCTACGAAGTCACAGTGAAAACAATTCCTTATACGGTTCGATTATTGCTAATATATGCATCAACATAATCCCTTGCCAGCCTCTTTGTGTGGCAGGGGGCGGATCCACAGCAGGCAAGCACAATGCATGAGAGGCAACTGCAGAAAAAATGGCAATATATATATATATATATGAATTTATGAATTATAAATATTTATCGGACTCAAATTATTTTAATGACTGCGTATTTTGCGAGGCAAAAACGAGGCCTTGAATCTGCTAATGGCGGTGCCTATTACTCTATCTTATTTTATTCCTATGGTCGAATCTACCGACATAATACCGGTGTCATAGCAACTCCATCTGTGTCGCAAGAAAACTCAGGTGTCCTGCACCTTTCTGGAAGTCTATGTCTCGTCTGCTCTTTTCGTGAAGCAACAGGTTCCCGACGGAATTCTTCCAGTGTACTATATCCACATCTAAGCAAATACTCACGGCGATTTACCAAAAGGATGTGTGGTTACGACACCACCGGTAATTAAGAAAAAAACCGCATGCCAAAGCCACAAATTTATAGTCCTCGAACAAAATATGGTATACATTCATGCAAAAACCCTTACACCCCACACACATGCAAACACTCAAACTACCATTTAACATACACATGCACCTACAAGTATACCTAACATCTTTGCAATGTTTAATGTTGTTCCGACTTGTAAATTCAGTGTTTTTAATATTTCTAGAGTGACTTTGGTTTCTTACTATTATGATTTCTGATTGTTCGGGGAAAGAATGAGTATTTGTATCTATCTGTACTGGAATCTATCTCTCTTGCTAATAGAGATACTAACTTCTCCTACGCATGGAGAAATAATTAAAACTGAAATCCCGTAATCAAATCAATGGGTCATTCTTTCTCCTTCGGATTGTTATGTTTCCGAATGGTTGCTAAACGCTGTACAAATGTGCAATTTGAATTGTTGAATGCTTGGTGCGGAATGAAGCCCTGCTACGCCTTAGGGGGGATCTTTCAGAGCACCACGAGATGGGGGCGCGGATTAATTTTAGCAGGAGCGCGTGCAGACATTTCCGTGAACGGAGTTGCAAGTGCGAGCACTCAGGGTTCGTGCTTTTAATCCGGATCCGCGGAGTGGCGATGGAATCGGGAAAGGGGACCAGAAAATGCATCTGCGCATGCAGACATGCACATTAAGGGCACATAAAACGGACGAGAGGGCACTTGATGCACTTCGGTTATTTCGGTGCTGCTGACTTGAGGAGGAAGTAGCGCGAGACTGCATATCGTATAAGGGCCCTGAGAGCCATCGATCATCTCCGCCACCAAACCCATTCGCCGGCTTTCAATGACTGTTGATGCTCGTGTTTTATGTGCTGGCCATGTTATTCGCATTCAACCCCACCGGGGTAAGGTTGGCTGCATGCTAAGGAAATGATTGTACAGAACTTTACATCAAACACAAACACCCACTCATCCGTTTCCATCGCATCAAAGCTCACGAAGAAATTTAGATGAAGCTTTTTTACGTTCATTAGTTGAAGAGTTGTCATTGAAAGAATGAACAATCATTTTTTCGGCCGTCTGATCCGGTCTCGTAGATGAAACTCTCATTTGTGCCTTCGGCATTCGGGATCGTGTCTTGGATCAGCTATTGACGCGGGATGCTAATTTATTTCTCAAATGTATTAAACTATGTAGTGGTGAATTCAGGGCCCATGGTGTAAGTAGTAGTACATGCATTTGCCGTTAGAGGGGAGCAAGAACTAATGACGAGAAAACTCTAGATGATTAAGTACAGTCATGTTAGCACGCGGATCCTTTACTTGCCATTTACCTTGCCTATACCAGGTATTTACATCCATAAATATCTAAATAATACTCCGCAAGCCACCACAGGGACGTGTGGTGGAGGGTGTTAGGTCAGCCAAAAAATTCACGAAAAATCTACACCCCCATCGGCGTATACGTTCATGCAAAACTCCTTACTGGACGTCCTTCTGCCTAAAATATCTGGAAAATTCTTCAGAAAAGCGGCAGAAGCGGAAGTAAAAGTAATTCGCCGGGTTGGCGACATAAGGGTCTGGCCATGGGACCGCTACAAGCGCCCCATAGCATCCCAAGACGAGCAAGACACCCTTCCGGCAAAGAAGAAGCCAAGGCTGCTCTGATCGGGAATAAATCAAACGACTGACAACGCAGAAGAATTCTTCCCGCCTTAGTAGCCTTGGAGGCTGGAAAGGCGCAGTGTAAGGGCTACGCAAGAGCCCTTGCAAGAAACTGCTCTTACTGCCTAAAACAGGGTTTCCTTGTCAGTTGTGCTGTTATATTCATAAAACTGTTACTGTTATATTCTTTACTGCTACTCTGTAGTGCTGTAGTGTATGCTAATACATATATTATCAATTTGAATAAACGTACACATGCACCGACAAATATAGTAAACATCTATCTAAGAAACGTGGCAAATTACAATCGACAAGTGAGAAGGGGAAATTCTACCCTCACATGGACATGCACCTCATGGTTTCCGCCCCCAAAGACGCAAGTAGAGAAAATTTAGGAAGAAGTGGAGGGAACAGTTTTTTAATCTAACTCATAGCATTTATGAGGGAGGAAATTAGTTGGAAGATTTTGTTAATTCAGTGTTTTCCCATTTCAAGAAAGTGATAGGTAGCCGTATACCAAATAAGGGCCATCGTTGGGCAATAAGTTAGATTTTACACGCAACTGATGTGATGCATTATATCATCGATAAGAGGATGGAGAGGAGGGAAAATGATCAGTTGGGGGTATGGTCAGTTATGGTCCAGGAAGGGGAGAGGCTGCCCGAGCAGTAATGAGATCACTTATGGTAAGGAATATCGAGTACAGTTAAGACATTTTTGCTTGTTTCGTTGGTTTTGAGAAGACATTTGATAGAGTAAATTGGCTACAATTAATGGAAGTAATGTAAGAGATACGCGTAGATTGGTGATATAGGCGAATTCTCTGTGACAGTCTCGGACTGCTCACATTGCCTCTGGCGGATGGAGGGAGAGTTGCGATGGGCAGTGGGAGAGAGACGGGCGCCCCTAAAGTCAACGTAGCTCTAAATGGCTCAAGTATAACCACTAATGGAGATTATGCCATGGCGTTTGTATTGAGGGTAAATTTAAATTGATGACAAGCCATCACTTCGACATCGCCATTCATACCTCGCGATCAACCAAAAAGGTGTGGCAGGGGGTGTAAGCACCAGGTGGGTAGGGCGAGTGACTAGGGAGAATATGAAAAAAAGGGAAAATGGAATAATACTTAGTAAAAATTTCTCAAATAACGTGCGAATTTGCACATATGCTGGAGGAGGACTTAATTCCAAAAAAGTGTCAATTAAACTAATAAATAAGTCATTTGCTAATCGAAAAAAGGAATAAAAATGAACCACGACCATTTACACGACAGCATAAAAAGACAGGTCGCTTAAACAGAGCGTCCACACAATTTGAAAAGTAGAATCGTTCTTCGACGTTTATCGTGGTTAACAGATGTGAACTACTGCCCATGAGAGAGAAATACCTAACAATAAATACATGCAACCAAAAAAAGTAGCCATGTTTAGTTTTTGCCATGAAACTAGAATTCAAAAATACGAATTACGAGAGATTAAGAAGAATCCGAATGGAAGAGATGAATAGAACTCTCAAACTGCTCGGAGATTGTTCTGGCTAAGGATTAACTGTTCGTAAATCCAATTCAAAAACTTTTCATACATGCAAGAACTTCAAGGGTTAATTCTTGTTTTAGATTGGGTCTTCTTACAGCATGCATACAAATTTGAACGTTATTTGATAGTTTTTTAACGAATATTTTTCCCTTTTCCCTTCCTCTCCCATATCCTCCCTTAGCCCTTACCCTTCCCACCTGACGATTGCACCCCCTGCCACACACCCTTTGGTGGATCGCGGGGTATTTATGTCGGTGTCGAAGGGCTGAACTAGTCATGCGATCGGTGCTTCCCATTCGTTTTCACATTCTTTCATCTACATCTACTTAATACCCCGCTAGCCGCCGCAAGGGCGTGTGGCGGGAGGTGTTAGGACACCACCCGTAGTTAAGAAAGGAAAACAAACCGCATGCAAAAGCCACAATTTTATACCATCCACAAGCAAAACATGGCATACACTCATGCAGGAACACATTCACCCCACACACATGCAAACACTTAAACCACCAACTAACATACACATGCACCTACAAATACACCTAATATCCTCTACACAAGCACCTACAAATACACCTAATATCCTTGCAGTGTCTAATTTTTTTCCGACTTGCAAATTCAATGTTTTCAATATTTATAAAGTGACTTTGGTTTCTTTGTTGCCTTAAGCGTGAGAGGCATAGGCCTATATCTATAGGCATAGAAAGCACTATTGATAAAATACTCGCAAAGTTTAAATTAAAGCAATGCAGTAATTTAGAAAAGACGTTAGGTTTATTGTAGCTAAAACTATTAAGCCAGTGAAATTAGGAAACTTGGCAGTTTCCACTGTGTCATCAATCGGTTTGTTGCACGAAAGACGGACAAAATGATGTTAGAATAATGGAATGTGTACCAATAGTATCGGAAGGGGGACGCGGACATAGAAGCGAAGGGGGAGGGGAATGAGAAATGAACTGTCACGTCATTCATTCCTCCTCAGACATTCTCATCGCGCGAGATTGCTTTTTCAGGTGCGTTCTGACATTTATGATCCCGAATGCCGCAGGAAAGCATAAAGCAAGCCCTAACTCACCCGCACTCAGTCTTTGATGCTCCATGGGGTGTTTAATGTCCCATACGGCATCAGCCATGTGTATAGTGTGGTTTTAAATGATCCGCCGCGTGGACTTCAGCCAAAAAAGATAAAAGTGATTGTGGAAAATTTACCAAAAGCCCTGCGGTTGGAATGGCCAATATTTTGCTCGGGTAACGGGACGTTCAGGTAATAGTGGCACTATACTATCCAATTTATTTTAATAATGAGGTAAGGATACATTTTCTTGATGGCTTGGAAAATTTTCTGAGAACCATGGAGCATAGAGGTATGGTAATATAATACGAGAACAAAATAAAAATATTGAAGCAGGCGATGTGGGTTTATCGGTAGGTTCTCTTCTTCACGCTTTTTTATTTACAAGTACGGAGTGGGTGATTAATAATTTCCTTTGAGTCCATGCTCTTCATTCAAGTCTCAATTGAAAAAAAACTGACAGCAATTGGCATGATTTGCGACTTAGGCGAAGGATTGCGAGGGTATAACAAAAATGCGAGATTATAATTTTAATTCAGGATCCACTAGTACACTACTACTACTCGTGTTCGAGTTAAAGCCAAAGAGGAAAAATTTAATCTCGACATTGATATTAATACCCCGCGATTCACCAAAAAGGTGTGTGGCAGGGGGGTGCAAGCACCACCAGGTGGGAAGGGTGAGTGATAAGTGAGGGGATACGGGAGGGGAAGGGGAAAGGGAAAATATTCAGTAAAAAACGATCAAATAACGTGCAAGTTTGTATACATGCTGGAGTAAGACTCAATTTAAAAAAATGGATTAATTCATCTGATAAATTAGTTATTTGTAATGCTAAAAGAATGAATAAAAACGAACCATAACCATTTATACGACAGGCCTCCACCATAAAAAGATAGGTCACGGAGAATTGAAAAGTAAGAGGGGGAAATTCTACTATTTACATGGACATGCAGCATGCAAAGGTCTCCGCCCCCAAAGACACAGGTTCCGAGGGTGAGAGAGTCCATGGGATAATTGTTAAGTCCAGCTGGAAGTAAAAGTATTCGGAGAATGCCGGGTATTTGGCAATACTCTTATTGCACTCGGAGAGACCTCCTCGTTGTCATGGAGACTAGGGTGGCTGCGGGTAGTCATGTGTCCGTGGGGGGAGGGGGTGGGATGGTTACAGAAGGCTGGCGGTTGTTTGCGAGCGAGCATTCTAGAGCGGCCGTGGTTTGTGTTATGCGTGCTCTCAACTGTGTGTTTGTGCGGTTGGCCGTTCGCTTGCAATCCCGCCTCTCGAAAGAAATAATAAAAACACAAAAAAAGAATTAAGTTCGGAATGGGGGAGGGAAGGAATGAAAGAGGAGAGTGCGCTTCGAGTGGCGCCCCCCCCCCCACTCCGGCGATATCGCAAGTGGCGGCGGGGGAGGCATGCCACCAATGCTCCTCCCACCGCTCCTCGCTGCTCCCGAAAGCCCCCTCCCCACCCCCCTCTTCCGCACTCAAACGGGGGCTGCTGCGGGCCTCCCGGGGGGGGGGGGTTGGGGGGGCCGACCACACGGCCTCTGCGTCAGATTTGCGAGACGAAAAAATAAAGGAAGGCAGCCGAGCGCGCAGTAGAACCGGGGCGGCGGCGGCGATGGGAAAGCCCCTTCATCCAAACCCCCCCACTCTCCAAACCCCGAAGGGTTTCTCCGATTGATGGCCGGGCAATAATTTCGCATTGCCCTTTCCGCTGGGACATCTGGGTTATGGCAAAGCCATGCGCAGAGCAGTTTTTTTTTCTGCCGGGGTTTTTTTTTCCTTGTGGAACAAAAAGCGAGTGATTTCTTGAAAGAGTGCATCCATACATACTCGTATACAAACCCTATCCGGGGTAGGCAAACATGGGAAAAAGCCGGCATTGAGTTACGAATGGAAGCTCACTCCCTTTCATTAATTTCCTCGGTACTTAGTGCTCTATCCTTGTATGAATTGGTCGCCTCCGTCACATTAAAATGTTTTCCTATTCATACGTTCTTTTGTTCCTGAGTTGGCCTTTAACATTCCTTCTCCTGAGAGTCTCTTTGAATCACGTCCACCCACGCACGGCTCTCTCCGCGGCCCTCTTTCAAACAAACGTTCGCTCTTTTCTCCCGCATCCTGTTTGTTGGTTCGATTCTCATCCTTTCTCCCTGCATCGCCAAACCAGTGCACCACTCGTTTATTATACTTTTCCAATTCGGGTTCATTCAATTTACACTCCCTCGTTTTCCATTCCCATGGAGCACATCGTGCGTAGCAAACACGAGATTATTCATCGGCTTATTCTTTTAATTTTTTAACGAAAAAAAAAACGCTAGAAGCTGTATTCTTAGATTCCATTAAGGTTTTTTATCAATTGCTCAAAAATTAAGCAATTCTCGATTTGTGATCATGGGTAATGATTTTGTCGAAATAATATTCAATGTTCCCAATTTCATCCGTCATCTCCAGGTATACTAAACAGTCCCGATGCTGTTGAATAAACCTCTGGGCGTTCGACAAGGTAGAGTGTTCGGTCGTCCCCATTCTCTGCTTATGTATATCCGTGGGTTTACGTACGTACATCTAAAAGGACCGTATCATGTACTCGCTGATGATTCAGTCGTCTACCGAGAGAAGCATGAAAACACACTTCATACTCTTTCAAGCGAAATGACAGATATTATTGTTTAGTTCCTTTATTTTATTTATTTATTAATTTTAAAACAATATTCACATGCAGCTGTTGCGCCATGTTACAGTGAAAAATATAACAAAAACATGAAAGAGGACAAAATACAATAACAGCATAACAATATACAAAGAGAGCCGAAACGTGGACAGGGGAAATATTTGATTTGTTGAAGGGTGGGATGGGAGCTTGGGTGGTGAAATTGTTGCATGAAAAATTAAAAGGATCGACGGCGTGAGGGAGTGAATTTAGAAGGGAGGAGAGGCGAAATAAAGGTGAGCGCTTGGTGAGAGATATCCCAGGAATAGTAGGCTAAGATGGAGTGGGGAGTGGCTGCGGTTGGATCGAGTTGGTATCCTGAAGTTGAAGAAAGAGAGAGAGCAGTTCAGGCTTATTCCCCATTAAAATTGGTGAAAATCGAAAAAGTGTATTATTGGGAGAATCAAACCCAGCTGTACTCTTACAAATAGCCAAAGTAAATGATTAGGGGAAAATATTAAATAATGAAATAAATTAAAAAAATACATCCTATCAAATACCATTGTTTTTGTGATCATATTTTGTTTTAATCGTTTTCTGTTCTAGCCCCATTTTATCATTTTATTTTATTTTTATTTGATTTGAATTATTTATTTATTTATTTATTTTATGAAATAATTTTTTCCCTCACCATATCCTTTGTCCATTTGTAAGAGTACGACTGGGGTTGATTCTTCCCATAGTATTCATACGGCCGTAGTTACCGTTCGCTTCATACAGGCATACATACCTGTGCATACACCGAAAAAGTGTACTGTCGGAAATAGAAATTGGCGTGTTCAGCAAAGTATCTACATCGAGGTACATACCCCAAGATCTAGCAAAAAGATGTGTGGTAGGGGGTCCAGGCACCAGTGGGAAGGGTGACTGATAAGGGAGGATATGAGAGAGGAAAGGAAAAGGGAAAAATATTCGTTAAAATAACTGTCAAATAACGTACAAACTTGTATCCATGCTAGGGGAAGACTCAATTCAAGGTAGTATTCGGCATATGGAGTCAGTAGACTCCATATGCCGAATGTCATCACCACTCGGCATATGGAGTCAGTGGACTCCATATGCCGAGTGGTGATGACATATTTTGCTAGTTCATATTCTAGAACGGACTGGGAATTAAGCCATAAACTGTCAGAGCTAGATCAGTGGAATGCATGCTCGAATGTCTCGTTGACATGGCCGGGAGAGTTTTACATCGGTGACAAAAGCTGTACAAAAAAAGATGAGACTGGTCTTCCTACGCGCGAACTGCTTGACGGATCACAATCAATGAGGTGTCGTCTTCTAGTGGCGTCCGTGACAAGTAAAACACCACCTTGCACGTGTTTCTATCTCAACATGTCTCCGCACAACAACGATTCTTGTCTAAGATTGCACACACTTGCTGTACAAATTCTTGTGTCTGCGAGAATGAAAGAAGAGAAGCAGATGCAGAACAGCCAATTGGATTTTGTTTGAATTGTCTTGTAGAGTGGATAGAAAACTAATGACTAGAGGGAAATGGGAGAGCCACAAACCAGTCGAGAGATTGATATTCTCAGTGAAGGAAGCCAATATTGCTGCGTATTTTTAAACTAATCCCGAAGCCCGCTCAGCTAATTGGTTAGGGGGGGGGCACGCTCGTGAGCCATATGGCACGAGACGGAGCAATTGAGTGAGATTCGCCTTCACCGAATCGCTATTTTAGCCACGGATTCTCTTGAAGGGGCAAAACGATCTCTTGAGGCGGAACGACCGATTCGAGCTCCCGGATTCTGAGAAACAGCGGCTCCAGTCTGGTGTGCTCAAACTGGACTCGCGCTGAAAACTTCGTTCTTTCGCGTATTACGCAGACAGTTGAAAATGGAATTGCGAACCAAACGCTTTATACGTCATTTACGTCGCATTCGTATCGTTGGCTACTAAAATGTGACTTTACTGCAATGAAAACTCCCCACCCAATCTATTTGGTCTGTCCCTTCTGTGAATTGTGAAACCGGTCGGAAAAATCTCATTGTTTGCTATATCTCCCGTGAGCCAACTTTCCGTTCCAACTACTATGTCTGCGTTTGTACTGACAAAAATATGTTCAACATCCGATATTTTTTTTCTAATGTTACGGCAGTTTAATGTTAACATTTTAAATTGGTCAATTACTTTTTGTTTTTCGGTTTTATGTATGCTTACAAAACTATTTCAAGACGATTCATGGTTAATAGGGGCATATATATTACATTCACTCGCATTACTATCTTTTATGTATTTCGAGTCACCAATTTTATTAACTTTGCTTTGGTTGTATATTGTTTTAACGCAAATGTTTGTTTGTTCTATTATTTTTGGGATCTAAGAGGTGTAACCTAATCTGAAGTGACTCAAAGCGCGCTGGATTGTACTTTATTTATCCCAACATATGGCCTGCGCTCTTGCCTACCAACTATGCTACTTCAAATGCTATTATCCTAGAAATTTAGTGATTTTCGAGGTTTTTTGAGTTTGTGAATTTTCGCAATCGTCCACCGCCTTTCCGGTAAATGTGACGACGAGGTGTTTACATCTTGAATCGATGTGGCGCTACGGAACGGCAAAACCGCTTTGCAAACATCTCGCCTTTTCCTCTTGCGATCTCATCTGGACGTATTCAGCATGTTTGTTTTTATACATATTTGGAGGAAGAGTACGTATTTCACCCGGAAACACAAACTATGCAGGGAACCGGCATTAGAGCACACGTGGAATCGGTAAAATACTCGTGTGTAACGATAGCTAAGGATATTTGTGGAATAGCAAATAAAAAATTAGGATTCATAAAAAGATAATACTTGTGAAATGTAATGAGAGGGATAAGGAACTTTGTAATTTCACGTTAGTTAGGCCCCACCTTGAGTAGACCCCACCTTGGCTTCAGGCATATGGGATCCTCACGAAGTAGGCTTAATCATGGAACTAGATCGAGCGCAACGAAGAGCAGTTAGGTTTGTGAAAAGTTGTTATGAACAAGGCAGTAGTGTCACGACACTATTGGAAGAATTAGAATGGGAGCAACTAGTTGACCGTAGGCTTAAATACAGGTTAAATTTACTGCGTATATAAGAGGCCGTTTACTTATCTGAGGATGTTGAAGACATATTACAAGCCTCCACTCATTATGGTAGATCAGACCACCAACGTATAATGAGGGAGATAGATATTAAAACGGATAGATTTAAAATTTCATTTTTCTCTTGAACCATTAGAGATGAAAATGGATATGACAGCGATCGCGTTGGAGGTATTTAAAATTGGTAGTGTACATATTTGTCAATATACTGCATTTTCTTCTTGCATGGTATTCTTTTTATATAATAGACCCATCTTTTTAGCAGTTCTACAGCACGTTTTGTATTAAAGTATCTTGTTATTGAATATTGTTTACATATAAGTACTTTCTTTCCAATAATTAATATTTTTCTCGAAAAATCGAAATCGATCGAAAAATACTTCCACGAAGTGAAGCCTGAAACAATAGAAAATATTTTTAGAGTTTATGATCAAACTAATATTTAAGTTGAGGTGTCATGATTGGGATAGTGCATGAATGGCTGGTGATGTAACACCCCCCGCCACACGCCCTTTCGACGGCTTGCGGGGTAATGTGTAGATGTAGAAGTATACGTATATGCCTTACTACGCTGACTCCTCCCCGGCCAGGGAATGATCGTTCATCAAGGGCATCCTGGAGTGCGGACACGCACTCTGCTCCCTCTAAACTCGATCCTCCGCGTCAGTTTACCGCTTTGGTGACCTCTTTTCTTAAAAAATGTCTTTTCTCGAACGGTGGACAAACACAATTTAAAAAAACCAGGGAGGGGGATGTCTTACCGCCGTTACTGGAATAGGAATACATGAAGGACGACATTGTCCTTCCAGAAGTAGTAGGGAGGGCGGAGGAAGGGGTGGCGGGGACGGGACCTTTCTGGGGAAGAGCGGGATTGCCGAGCGGGAGGGGTCGGGATCCTCGTCGGAGTGCCTGCTGCAGTGACACCCTTCCTTCCAGATCCCCTCGCCGCCGCGAATGCACGACCCGCGGCCCCCTCGTCGGAGGGAGGGCGGGGAAGAGGGAGTGGGATGGCCGGGAAAGGCGGCCGACTGCCCTGCCTCCGCGTGCTACCGCGGAATCGGAAGCCCTGGCCGCGTGGTCAATTCAAAGAGACTGCGGGAAATGCCGCGAATGTCGCTTCAGCGCAGTCCGATCCGCACATCTACGCGAGAGAAATTCTACAGCGCAAAAAACCATCCGTCTTGACCGGGATTCGACCCAGATCCCTCGATATTTCTGGCCGAGTGCTTTGAGGCCGCTTAAGCCACCGCAGTATGCCTCGCGAAGGCTCGGCAGATTAAATGGCTTCTCTTGTGGAATGTATTGTGGCCGTTTATTTGCATTTTTCCAAGATAGAACACCCATTTCGCGTACACGGTGTGATAAAATACGTAAAGTGTAGAGCAAAGCGCTCGGCTGCTATTACTTCGAGAAATTGTATGCATGGCAAGTTTTAAAAACATCTTTGCCCTTCAAGAGCTTTTAGAAATTCAAGGTTTTAGAGGGGCCCTTGGTATCAGGACTGGTTAAAGCAACCTAGGGCCGCTATACGTCCTTTCTTTCTGAGTAAAAATTGATGCTTTTGAACCGATCTCTTAATTCATATACAAATGTTATCACAATTATTCGATTTATTATTATTATATTATTTATTCGATTTATTGATTATTACATTGATATGTTATTTATTATTATAATCATTATATTAAATCACAGTTATTCGCTTTCAAGCAAAAAAAACCCATAGACACAGTAATCAACCCGAAGGTCGGTTTGGTAGGTGATGGCAGAGTTCACCCTGTACTAAGCCCGACGGCGTGTGAAATTCACGCATCAAGGTAGGGGGGCCAGTTCCTTTCCCTTTGGTTTCCCAGGAAGATCTGGTACTCATACCCACTCAAGCTGTGTGGAATATCACGCAGCTTGAGTGGAGCTACAGATGCCCAGAGAGGCCTGCCCGGGAATCGAACCCGGGACCCTCCGGTTAGTAGTCCAACGCTCTACCCCCTGGACTACCGCGTCCCACTTTCAAGCAAAATTCATATATTTTTGACACATTATTAAATGGGTTATTAAACAGTTTAATACAGAAGGCAGAATATTTTTATTGATCAGTTTAATATTAAGGCAGTTTTTTATAGTGTTGCACGGCTCCGAAACATTGTTCATTGAGACAAGATGATAAGCGCTGGTTGTAGACTTTTGAGATGTGGGTGCGGAGAAGAATGGCAGGGTGAATTGGGTGGACGGTGTAGGAAATAACGAAGAGTCAGACAGGAATTCGGAAGAGATGAAGTCGTTCGGAGAAATCATAAGTGCAAAAGAATGCATGCAGGACATAATTGAGTGAGAGTGGAATGTTGAATATTTTAGTGTGAGACAGAATGTCGGAAAGGCGATGTAGAGTAAAAAAGAAAGAATAGGAAAGTAGGCTGGAATGAAGGGAGGCAGTTAGGATGTGGAGATGAATTATTTTATGTGATTTAGATGTGTGAGTAGTTGTTTAGGGCTAAGAAATGTAGAGCATCCATCAAGATGCACAAGTACCCGACGATAACTTACCAGGACCAGTAGATTAACCAAAATAATAATTATCATAATTTTAATTTTCAAAATAGTTGTGGTAGTTGGGAAGAGAAAACCAATGATAAACATATGTTGGATACCTAGACTGCGTAGTTCTTTCTCTGTCATCAATTACTTTATTGATAAGTGAAATAATCAATTGCTTCCACTATTATCTTGTGATAGTAAGTTGTAATTAAACTTTTTATCATTTGTCGGCTACTTACGATACCTAATATGTAACACTTCAGAAAAAATTCAATACTGAAGCCTTCACTTGTTCCTAAGTGTTCTCAAGGCCTTCCTCGGCATTCCAAGGGACGGGTGGACCATATGGCGTGTTTCATAGAGCAAAACAATTGAGTGGTGGAATTTAATTCATTGACATGGACATACCGATCCATTGAAAGTAAATAATTCTTCAGAATATATATAGGTCTGCATAATTTTCTTTTCTTGGAATATTTGTCAACACACGACTGACCAGGAACATTTGTTTCAGCTGCTAAGGGCGTTAGTTTTCCTTTTTCCACGCACCTGCCGTCGGCCAAATGCCAATCTGTTGCGATGACGCCTCTGCCCGTTATGCTTTCGATTGAAGCCGTCTTGAAATGGGAGCCCAAAGACTGCGTTAGTCGTGAATTGACTGCCGATGTGTATTTCTACTGCCGTCGTCAGAGAAAGCGAAAACGAGGGTACAGCATTGCCTTCAAGTGGAGCTTAGTTCCAAATCTATTCGTTCTAAAAAATGGATTTTCCAAATATGTACCGAGAAGGGGAATCGTATATTTCGCTGCGAAAGAAGGAACTTTTTCTCTTTCGACTTTAAGGAAATTCATAAGTATGATGCGTGTAGAATGATGAATTTGCGATTCCGCATACAAAACATTTTACTAGTAGTAGTTGTTTTGAGGGGAGGCGACCGACAGCTAAGGTTACTTGGGCCGTTAGGGCTGGTTGGGAAAGGAGGGAGGGTGGAGAGAAACCCGGCCATCAGACTACTCTTGCCGAAAGGTGCCAAGTGGTCAAACAGTTTAACGTCCCGTCCGACGGACGGCGTACTCACTCAAAGTGCTCTTCACAAAGCTCTTCAAATAGGAATCGGGATCTCCCTGAAAAATATCTGCCCTTCTCCAGGATTAGAACCCGTGCTCTCTGGGTGGGAAGTCAATGCGTAAGCCACCGCACTATCCCTATTCCAATATTTAACTACGAGGCCAGATTTTGTCAGAGCAATAGATTATCACGTATCCCATCTACATATACATCTACAAAATACCGCACAAGCCGCAGATAGGGCGTGTGGCGGGGGGTGTTAGGTCACCACCCGTAAATAGGAACAATACCACCTGCGGATGATGTTACATTGTAAAGATATCTGGTTATTGAAATAAAATAATTAATACGAGTACAAAAAGGAGGAACTATTGCAGTTTTCCGTTTAAAAAACCCGATCGCATTCCATGTTTCTACAAGATTTTCAGTCGATGATGTAATAATCAGTTTGGTGATGACGTAGGCAGTTCGAAACCGTTCGAATTATTACTCATTTAGTGGAAACTTACAATAGCATATCATTGCCTCACTTAACAAATTACCTGAAAAACATGGCGGATCCAGTATCATTTATTGTCGCATTATGCATTTTTTTTCTTCTTCGGAAATGAAAGCTCTGTTGAGGATTTCTCGCAAAGAGGACGAGTTTCCACATTCATTTGTCAGGCAATTTAACTCGGAACGTGGAAGTGCCCTACGCGCCTTGCATCGAATCCGGAAGCCTTAACCTTTACTTCAGCCCTTCTCGTGACGAGCAAGGCCTTCTTCGCTCGCGCCGCGTGATTATCAGTCGTTCCTTCCTTCCCTCCGGATGGACAAATGAATGCGTGGTGGATTACGGCATGCCATCGAGTCGCCGCCGTAACCGGGCGACCTTGCCTCGATAATTTACAGCAATGGCATGAGATAAGTCGACTGTTACTCGGCACCTACTCCAGGAGGCATTTTGACCTTATAGGCTTTCGAGGTAAACACGCGGCGAATATATAAATGCACTCACACTCCTACACACGGGACATGGTCGCTTGCGAGGAAAAGAGAGATAGGGATTGCCTCGGGAGGGGAGAGGCGATTCGACGGGGGTTTAGGCCGACACGAAATACTGAAGCAGTAAGCCGGCCGGCACAGTGGATTGTGGATGGCAGACTGATGTAATCACTTTCACCGTTCAGCTGAATATATACAAGAACAGCATTGCGAAAGAAGTAGGGTAGACGCTGGAAGTTAGAATCAAAGTAGCTATCTCTCCGGAGGCAATGAGAGCACTTAAATGAACTTCATATTCTTATAATATACAAGGCATGTATAAAAAGTATCGGGAAAAGTTTCGGAAATAATGGATTTATTTCAGATATCACTATATTGCCTAAAATTCTTCAAAGTAAATTTCTTGAGCGTCGACATACTTTCGGCACCGACTTTTGCACCACTCGGAGGCTCCCTTGTAGGCGGAAGGTCTTTAAGGGTATGTCTTCAGGCTTCTTTGGCGGCATTTAGAGTCCCATGGTGGTGTCCTTTGATGGAGGGAGGATTTCACTTTTGGGAATAGGAAATAGTCTGCTGCTGCCAAGTCGGGACTGTAAGGGGTTTGGGGAATCGTCGCGATTCAGTTGCAGAAGGTCTTAGCTAGCAGACATTATTGTCTCTGCTCTTGGTCGTCCGTCCAAAGACCTTCGGGAGGATGAGTTTAGCGTAGATCTTTCGCCAAATATTCATTGATAATGGTGTGTGCCCTCTTATCTTGTACCGTTGCCAATAATTCGATCTGCGCCACATTTAACCGACGGCCTGAATTCAGTACTTCAGGCACATGTCAGGAAAAATTTGTTTCCAATACATTTTATACAAATCTTGTAACATGGGAACCCTACGGGAAAGATAACCGATTAAAAACCATTTAGATCGCTCGGAATTTACGACACGGAGTCAATTGTTTCCATGTTTATATAGGGCACATGAATCTTCTTTGTGCGATTAAAGGGGATAATGCAAAAAAATCGACAAAATGCCTACGTCTTGGAAGACTGCAATAACCCCATCAATAGTTCAGCCGGCAGCTAAAAATCAGAAAAATTCCAAGAAACTGCGTGAGATGCCGCAGCAGTAACGCTTGACGGAGTCATCCGGTGATATGTATTACAATGCAACAAATCTAAAGCACTCGGCCGGACGTCGAGGGATCCGGGTTCGAATATTCCGGTCAAGGCGTATGATTTTTACACTCAGAAATTGTTGCATTGTAACAGCCAGAAGTTCGTTTGGAAAGGAGTGATTATAAATAACAATAGATTGCCAGGGTTCCAAATGATTTAGAGCGGAACGTGGGCGAGCCTAACAATCGAATACAATTGGAAGGTGAAGCGTGGACGAATTCCATAAGGGGTTAAAACGGACCCCTGAGGAAAGGGAGCGAAATAAATTCAATGGAAAAATTCGGGAGAGAAAAAAGTCGTCTAAATATCCTGAGCCTACAGGGTCGCACCCAAAAGTGGTAGGACTGATTTTCTCTAGCGCGAACGGAGCGGTGGAGGGGGGTCTGCCTGGCAGGGTAAGGTGGAGGGGGCTCTTAGCAACAGACCAACACCAACCACAGTCGCCTGCGGGCTGTCGTTGAGTGAGGACACCGTTTTTAGTGAAGCAAGTTTTTTGTCCGCGTCGAAAAACAAAATGAATCTGAATTTAGAGCAACGTTATTCGGTGAAGTTTTGTGCGAAACTCGGGAAGACGGCTACTGAGACCATCGATATGATCAAGCAGGCTTATGGGGACACTGCCTTAAGCCGCTCCACAGTATTTGAGTGGCACAAGTTGTTTAAAGAGGGTAGGGAGCTCGTTGAAGACGACCATCGCTCCGGACGGTCGTCGACGGAAAGATCCGACACGAATGTGGACAGAGTGAGGACACTGCTGAACACAGACCTGTATATCTAAATTGATCGGAGGTATAATTCAGGTTAGAATAAATATAATGAAAGGAGAAACTTTGTAATTCCACATAGATTTATTCGACGGACGACCTAGGTTTCGACGTGGCACGTCATCATCAGGTACATTTTGTAAAGAAGACAGAGAATATATAGTCACACAAATTGGGGGGGAGGGTTGGGGGGGGGGGAAGGCGAGAAGAGAGACAACTCCCCGGTCTGAGGTGAGGGTTAGGGGGTGGAAGAGGGGAAAAAACCCAGGGGGGGGGGTGTTGGCCCGGAGGTGGTTAAGGGGGTTGAGAGCAAGGGGCTAGAAGAAAGGAAAGGATTAGGAACTCTGTAAACTCAGGAAGGGGGAGGTGGTGAAGGGGACGCGTGGATCAGGAGGGAGAGGGGAAACCCAGAATATACGTAAAAACGCTGTATTAAGAGCCGGTAGGGGAGGAGGTAAGGTAGGTGGGGTGTCATTAGGTGTGGAAGGAAGGAAGGTCTAGAAGGGGGGAGTGGGAAGGGTACAAGATTTCGTTAACAATGGTAACCTTATTCTTAACACATTTCAAAATTTCCAATTGCTCTAGCGCGTCAAGCCTTTGTCCTTTCTTCTCAAAATGTAAGAACTCTGGCACAAAATCACTCCGATGATTCTCGTCCAGCAGATGTTTGGCAAAGAGAGACGCCGAGTCCTTATTTTTGACGCACGATTGGTGTTCCTTGATCCTCTCTTTAAACTTTCTCCCAGTCTGGCCGATGTATCCTGCTCCACATTGACAATTTAATTTATAAACACCACTTTTCTCACTTGTAGGGATTCTGTCTTTGGTATGAGAAATTAAATTCCTCATGCACTGTTTGTTATAAAACGCTAGTCTAATTTTGTCTTTGGGGATTTTTCTGCATACCCTCAGGGATAATGGGCCTAAATAGAGAAACCTTCTCCATTGAGCCCTTGATATATCGCTAGGTATAGACCCATAAATACTGTTTCTGGCTAACTTGGACATTTTCCTCTTATAAAGTTTGTCTATTAGTTTTTCCGGGTAGCCATTGTTTACTGCTATTGTCTTAATAATATTAAGTTCCTTTAAAACGCTGGAAACCGTCATTGGTATTGAAGTTAGTCTATTGATCATGGAATGAAATGCTGCAAGTTTTTGTGAAAAGCAATGTCTGGAGGTGGAGTGAATAACATGGTCCGTGTATGTGTCTTTCCTAAATATGGAAAATTGCAATTTCTCATGGGATCTTGAAATGCAGATATCTAGAAAATTCAGGCAACCGTTTACTTCCTTTTCTATAGAAAATTGAATATTGGATTTTAATGAATTTAAGTGGGAGAGGAAATTGTCTAACTGTCTATCTGTCCCGGACCAGACACATAAAACATCGTCCACATACCTGTGCCAGCTAACTACGTTCTTGGTGAGGGGGTGGGGAGAGGAAAATAAGTCCTTTTCGAATGCGTCCATGTAAATATCTGCTAAGACAGGGGACAGGGGAGAGCCCATGGCTAAACCATTGGACTGTTTGTAGAACTGTCCGTTGAAGACGAAATAATTCTGGGAGACGCACAAGGAGAGAAGAAGACACAGTTCATAGGCAATGGGAGTCGAGATGGACTTCCGAAGGAGGATGTCCTGCGCTAGGTTCACGGCTACTTTCGGGTTCACGTTGGTAAAAAGATCTTTTACGTCAAAAGACACTAGAGTGCACTTTTTGTGAATTGTCATTCCCGAGAGCTTGTTCACCAAGTCCACTGAGTTTAACACACTGTACTTCGCAGAAAATTGAGACAAGTCTCTAAATAACACATTGAGTTTTTTCGCTAGCAGGTGGTTGGGGGAAGACACACTTGAAACAACTGGTCTTATCGGAATGTCTTTCTTATGAACTTTCGGGAGTCCGAAAAATCTCGGAGCGGAAGGATTCATTTGGAAAAGTTGAAAAATTTCTGACCATTTAAACAGTCCCTCACAGGCTTTTAACTCTTTTTTGCACTCTTGTTGGAATTTAGGGGTGGGATCAGAACGAAGGACTTCTAAGCCGTTTGCTTTAATGAAGTCTTCACATTTCTTGACATAACTGCTTTTTTCCATCACCACCACTGCGTTGCCTTTATCGGCTTTTTGTATAATCAGGTCTTTGGCGGCCAAAGTACGTTTTATAGACCTCAAAGCCGCGTTCTCGGAAGAATAAATTACTTCGTTTCTAATTTGAGAGGCCTTAAGTAACTGCTGTTTAACAACGTGTTTGATAGCACTATTTTCTTTCCGGAGGGCGACTTCACAGTCCACAGCTAAGTTTACCAAGTCTTTGTCGGAGACAGGGATGTGAGGAATGTGTTTGAGTCCTTTTTCCAATAATAACACTTCACTGGGTTTAAAGGAATGTCCTGAAAGATTCACAATTCGTGGTCCAAATTGGTGGGAGTCATGGTCGGGAGAAAAGTCCGATTTCCGAGTAGGTTTGTCACGTTGTTGAAGTACCTCGAGTTTCCGGTTGATAGTAGCTCTTTTGAGACAAGAGATCTCACTACATTGTTGTCGCACTTTATCATCGAGACACAACCACTCAATCCAATTGAGCTCGTGGGTTAGTTCCACATGTAATAACAGTAAATATTCGGAAATAGCGTCCCTTTTTACATACCACTCATGCAGTTCCCGTTTTAGCCAGGTTTTCTTGGCTACTTCCATGGCGAAGTTTCCTGCTGAAGATCGGGTTTCCTTACAATGGATATTGACGTACTTCGGGAAGATCCCGAGGGAGACGCAGCGACTGTTGAAGTAGATGTTGAGCGACGCGTTCAGGTATTTGATGGAGAGTCTTCTATACAATATTGCCTTCACTGCGTTACTGGCGCACTTGATATAATTCGTTGTCTCAGGACTATATATTCTCTGTCTTCTTTACAAAATGTACCTGATGATGACGTGCCACGTCGAAACCTAAGTCGTCCGTCGAATAAATCTATGTGGAATTACAAAGTTTCTCCTTTCATTATGTTAAGTCGATTCCATGAAGTCACGCCTGAGACAACGAATTATAGAATAAATATGATGATTTTGCATGTGGTTTAATTCTCTTTTACGGGTTGTGAGCTGACACCCACCGCCACACTTCCTTGCGGCGGCTTGCGGGGTATTATGTAGATGTAATGCATTTTTAAAACGTCTATGCTTTGTTATATTATCCATTTATCACCTTTCACTCATTTCCTAGGATAGTTAAATTTAAAAAGTTAATATTAAGAGGCACAAAATGGCGGATTATAATTACGATATACTGCGGGAAACATTTAGGTCAAATATTTTTTGAGAATAGAGTTTTAAAAAAATCAGAGGTGCCCGCCGCAGGGTAAAGGTGCCGGCAGACCAGGTATGCACGGCTTGCGAAGGGTCAATGTGCCATGCATGATAAGATAATGACTTGTAGTTGCAAACTTTTTCTATGATATATACGGCGATGAAAAATAATTATGCTTAAATCGTGTTGAATTTGAAAATTATCGCTCTTAATTAAGGATCGTAACTTAACTCTGCAGTAAAAATTTTAACGCATGCGAGACTACAGGGTTCGTCCGGAAAATAAGTGTACTGAGCTCAGGAAAAAAAATTTATTACACTTTTACATATCTTAAGCTAATATTCCTCAAAATAGGACCCTTGTGAGTCGATACACTTGTTCCAGCGGCATTCCCATTCCTGGAACGCTCGCGCGAAGACATCATCGGGAACCTCTCGAAGACACGTCGTCACGGCCTCTTTGACGGCGTCCAAAGTCCCGTATCGCGTTCCTTTCAAACTCCTCTTTATCTTCGGGAACAGAAAGAAGTCCGGTGGTGCCAAGTCCGGGCTGTAGGGCGGGTGCGGCAGCGTTGCCACGCCGTGCTTGGCCAAGAAGTCCGACACGACAAGCGCGGTGTGAGCCGGCGCCGCGTTGTTATCGTGATGCAGCCGCCAGATGTTTTTGATCGCTGGCCGGACGCGGGCGACTCGTTTTCGAAGCCTGTCGAGCACTTGGACGTAAAATGCAGCATTTACAGTTTGTCGTTCAGGTACAAATTCGTAGTGGACGACTCCCCTTTTGTCAAAAAAGACAATGAGCATCGCCTTGATCCGAGATTTGCTCATGCGAGCTTTCTTTTGACGGGGTGATGATGGGGTGTGCCACTCCGCACTTTGTCTCTTCGACTCCGGGTCGTACTCAAAGATCCACGTCTCGTCACCCGAAACAACGTTCTCTAAAAAATGTGGATCATTTTTGCAGTGATCCGCAAGTTGTGTCGCGATTTCCAAACGATTGAGTCTTTGATCATCACTGAGCACTTTCGGCACCAACTTTGCACAAATTTTTCGCATCTGTAATTGGTACCTAATAATCTCGTGCAGTATTGTTTTTGGCACATTACACTGCTCTGCTATCATCCGAACACTAAGACGACGATCAGAGTTCAGTACATCGCGAACTTTTCGCCATTTTCGTCGGTGAGTGTCGTTGATGGGCGTCCAGGCCGTGGTTCGTCGTCGACCTCTTCTCTGCCCTCCACGAACATCTTGTGCCACCGAAAGATCATGTTTCTGGACATGGCTGACTCCCCGTAAGCCTGGTTTATTAAACCGACAGTTTCGGTAGACGATTTCCCAAGCTTTACCGCAAACTTGATGGAATAACGCTGCTCCAAAAACTTCGGCATCGCGTTCCGTGACGTGGGTCGAGCGTGGAGGTTCGCGTTAACAGAGCTCCTCACTACACCACAGCTCAGAGCCGACTGCCTTTTTCAGCGTCGCTTGTCAACATACCCCCCTCCAATCGCAGCCCGTCAGAGCGGTGCTGGGCGCGCCTGGAGCGGCGGGAAAAAATCAGTACATTTATTTTCCGGACGAACCCTGTAGCTGTTCAAAATTAGTTTCGGGCATTTTAGTATCATTAATTGAATTTCCCGAGCCACTCCTAGTGGGATCGAGCCACTTAGAGTAGTTGAGGGGGGGACTCTAAGCTTTGCCGCGAAACTGGTCTCAGTGCTCTCCAAGCTGTTAAAGCGGCAGGATGTCAGTTAGTGTAAATCCCTGCGCGCCGACCGAGTCACGAAGAAACTGGAATCGACGATCGAGGAACGTTACGCGATTACTAAGTTTTGTGCTAAACTGAAAAAACCTCTCGAGGAGACAAACAAAATGATTCGTGAGGCTTAAGGGGACTCTGCTATCTCCTAATCACAGGTTTTAAAGTGGTTTAAGGCCTTAACAGAGAGGGCTGGGAAGAGTTAAACGACGAACAACGCTCCGGGTGGCCGTCAACCAGCAAAACCGACAACAATGTGGCTCATGTTCGACAATTGTTGGACTATGAACGTCGATTGAGTATCAAGATGGCTGCCAATGAACTGAACTTGTCGTCTAATGTTGTTTTTTGCATTATTACTGAAGATTTAGCAATGAGGAAAGTGTGCGCCGAGCTCGTGGCCAAGGTGTTCGATGCCACAACGGACTACGAGTCCGCGAGTTCCTGGCCAAACACCAGGTGCCAACGCTTCCCCAACCCCCCTATAGTCCTGACATCGCCCCAGCAGACTTCTTTTTGTTCTCTCGGATTCAGGTAGCCCTGAAAGGAATCCGTTTTTCGTCCATAGAAGAGATCCAATCAGCCGTGGCGAAGACCTTGCGAGAGGTCCCCGAAGACGCCTTCCAGGGCGCGGTACCGGTCAAGGCAGAGTCACCGGAAAAAATTCGGTGAGACCTAAGGGCAGTGCTTTGAAGAAGTTTAAGTGTTTGTGGAAATCTTTTCGAAAAATTACTGTAAAAAAATTAATAGCATTACTTTTGGAATGCACCCTGTACGTATGGAATATTCTTGCATCATGTATCAACATACCCTGTATTAGGATAATTGGTGTTCGTTACCGAAATCTTGTCAGTATTGTCCTACTTTAGGTCTCACTTAATTTTAATGTTAGATTTATGGGGTGAAATAACAGCCCCTTGCCGCGCACCCTAGCGGTGCCATAAAAGGCAAAAGCGCTGCTCTTCTAAGGTGCAATCCTCCAGTGGACTTCCCAGCGTGAACTAAAGATTTTGAGGTTATGCTATTATGAAATAATTGAACCGCTGATCAGAGCTCATCCCCAAGTTGCCAACTAACGCCCTTGAAAGAAATAATTAATTGTAATGATGGCTGCAATAAAGTTTGATTTTTGGAACCAGTCCCGATACTTATTGTACGGACCCTGTAGAGTAGGTTGCTGGATTGTGTTTTGTTAGGAGTCACAAAATATTTATTTGGTATTTGTGTCCATCCAAAACCTACCTAAACCGGTATATTACGTAATAATAAAAAATAAATACTTCTGTAAATTAATGAATAATTATTTTAGCAGTTATCTGTTTCAGGAATGTAACAAAAATTAAAATTTTCTCGTCACTGTGCGATTTCAATTTGTTAGATTTATCAGGAAATGAAAATTAATTAGAAAAAACACGTAGCAATGTACTCGGATATACTACACCAATCTGCCAGTGTCTCCTAGGAATACGAATTCACCTTGGGAAAGGCTCGGGGTGTTTCTTCGAAAATTTACCTTCGGGTTAACAGTACAACAGATTTGAGACGAGTATTCCTGGAAACGGGAAACTCAAGAGAACGCGGACGCCGCTAATGGAAGAGTCAACTCGTAAACGAATTCCACAAGGAGGTCGCGCATTTTTTTCTAGCGCCAGGTGACGCTCAGGAGATGATTCAAGTTCCTTCGGTCGCAATTAGTGGGGTATTAGGGAGTTTTTGAGGAGCTGTGATGGGCCAATAAACGCCTCGAAATTAACGCCCCGATGGTGCTAATTGGGCGAGTAGGGCGGTGACCAAAGGGCGGAGTGTCTTTCTTTCCTGGGGAAGGTGCGGTGGATCGACCCGCGGCGCGCTGCGAAGCGGTCACTGTGTGTCGTTTTCTCTTTTATCCTCTTCGCGGGGAGGAAAGCCGATTCGCACATTCGCATCGTGTGGGCTCAAGAAATTAACCTAGGCAGACGTCACGAGGATCGAGCGCGAAGTGGCGACTGGTGACCTCACTCTCGCTCTATTCGGGGGCGTAGTCATGCTCGGGAGGTGAATTTTCAAGTCAACGCTTGGTGAAGATGCTCGATGTTGGGCGGGAGTGGGTATAGTGGGTCTCCTCCAACATAAATATGTCGCATAGATCATGAAAATCGGGAAAGACATGTAGATACCAGAAGTAGAATACTCAATGACTCCTCCATCCAACGGACAATACGGGATAGTACGAGGGTAGGCTGAAAACTAATGCACACATGCTTGTAGACAACAAACAAAACGACTTTCAGAAGCACTCCTGGTGGCATGTGGAAGTAACATTCCCCCTCAATACGTATGCGCAGGTTGGAGGTCGTTACATTCATCCAGTGTAATTGGATATGCGGAATCATTAAGACATGTTCTAGTTCTATGTCAACGCGAATACGTCCGCTGCGTGTTACATCAACAATTATAATTCTTCAGGCTTGCAACCACGGAATTATACTACCCATCGATTTACAGGGGACCTATCAACAGCATCGTCACCTTAAACAACCTTTATACCACAATGAATCTCTGTAGGAGTCACTTTTTTAGCTGTTAAAAATTCGAATACAGCACGCTATTTAACTCGCGTTGACATAACACTAAAACACGTCTCCATAATTCCGCTTCTCGAAATGCCCTGGCTGGATGAAACGACCTCAAATCTGCGCATGCGTGTTGAGGGGGAATGTTACTTTCACGTGCCACCATGAGTACCTCTGAAGGTCATTTAGTTAGTGATCTAAAAACATCTGTGCATTAATTTTCAGCATACCCTTGTAGAACAGACTCCATGAAACGCAGCACTAGTATTGTTGAGAATGCTGGGAAGGGTCTCTTACAATGAATGTCATTGATGTGAATAAAATAAGAGGAGATGACCCATGACGCTTCTCTGCGGGACGCCGGTGACCACCCTCACGTATTCGGAGCAAATGCCATCATCAATTTTCATTACTCTTTGTTTTCGATCGGATGGAGAGTCGCGAACTCGATCCACCCCACTCCCTCACGGGAGGGTCTCACCGCAATCATCGCTTCCGCGCCATCCGCAGCTTCCCTTAGTTTTTTTCGGACGCGCAGCTATTCCGAGTAAATCCCCGAACGAGACCGATTGAATGGCCCACTGCCCGTGACGGAGTCCTTCCCTCAAGGCTTCCTCCCCGCGTGAGAGCCTCGAGGGAACTATCTCACGCTCCTCCTTGAGGATTGGCCATGCTGGAACGACGGCGACGGCCACCGGAAGCGATGGACGGTGGTTTTCTCCTCCAGCTCCAGGAGGTAGGGATAGGATAATAATAAAATGGCGGAAAAATGGCATTTCGATCATTTCTCCATCCGTGTGCGGGAGGAGATGGTCTTTTGACGATGGCCGGAAACGTAAAAACGTTACGGTTTCCCCGGGACTTGTGCGTGAGAAGACGAATCTTTTGATGGGAGAAGGGAATGCCCTCGAGAGCTTTCCTTAAAGGAGCAAGAAGAGGTTTACCTAAAAGATTTTCCGTTAGGGGCATGTTCTACATAACCAGAGGCCTGTTCATCATTTTAAATTATCCTATGTTGTCTAATATACATCTATATCTACATCTAAATTACGGCTGCCGGAGGGGAGGAGATCAAGATGTGCATGTTCATGCGACGGCACAGTTACCCCTTCTTATTTTTCATTTCTGCATAAAATGTCTTTTTTTGGTGGAGGCCTGTCGTATAAATGTTTTTGGTTCCTTTGTGTTCCATTTTTTTGCATAACAAGCAACTAGTTTATTAGTTGAATTAACTCTTGTTTTGAATTGGCTCTTCCTCCAGCATGTGTGGCAGGGGATGCGAGCACCACCAGGTGGGATGGGTAAGTGATAAGGGAGGATATGAGAGATGAAGTGAAATGGGAAACATTTTCAGTTAGAAACCTCAAATAACATGCAAATCTGTAAACATCCTGGTGGAATATTTAATTGAAAACAAGAGTTGATTCACCTATATTCACCTCATTGCGAAAAGCCATTGGGAGGGAGATGAAAACTAATGGAGGAATGTGCCGCGAATTGGCGATGCCTTCTGTAAAACGAATATCTTGTGCTAAACCCTTTTTTTGGAGCCGTTGGTTCACAGATTTGCCAACCCTACCGTCTATCTAAAGAGTGAAAATACGAGTCTACGAAAATAAGTGTCCCGTAGTCTATTTCAGCCGAAGTATAGCCGAATGCACTTTGGGTTTTTATGAAACTGCCTTGAGATAAATCGTCCCGGTGGTCAAAGGCCCTTTAAGGAGGGCCGGCAAGAGGATCACAACAACAACAACGCAAGAGGCAATGCAAATTATTTTCAGCTGCGGTAGGCCTTCATAATATCTTAACCATCATCAAGTTGGCGCGACGATTTCTTAAAAAATGTCCACAAAAAAGGCACTCCAGCAAACGAAATCCAATGAAACAAGTATTTAATAAACAATGGTCTCAGTTGAGATTCAATCCTCTTTTGGATCCACATTTACGCATAGGAAAGTATAAGCATTATTAACCGCTGTTAATTTTTAGAAGAATTAGTTACGAGTACTCGTATTCAGTTGCTAGGTTTTTCTAGGAAACAGGGAGCATTTTGATAATTCTGAGGATATAAAAATAATAGCACCCCTACGTTTTTAAAGGACACCGTTTTGCTTGTATTATTAGTGGCCTTCATGTATGCAACTTGGTGGAGAATGGTTGAATGTGTGGGATTACCAAACGGGGAAATCCTCAATACGATTTCTGTTTCTCAGGAGGTAATGAATTTCGTATGAGCATTATTTTAAATTAACTAAGGTGATATATTTGTTGTGATAAAATTGGAGATTGATGCTATAATATGACAAGGAGCTCACAAAGCTTCGCGATAAAATTGCATCGGGCAATGTTGTTTATGTTGAAAAAACATCTATTTTTAAGGACGATATGGAGGTCATCTTTCTGCGTGAATACCGCGGAAATACAATTCATTATTAATTCACAATGTAAAACGGAAGGTATGATATTCCAAGGGACTTTAAATGATGAATATTTCTTGATAATGATTTTCCCAAGGATTTGCATGGTCTTGTGCGCTCTCTAATGATGCATCGTTGTGAATGCTTTTAACTGCCATGCAAATTACAGACAGCTCACGGATATTAATGATACACGTTCAATTTACATTTTATTTCGCTTGAACCGACCATAAATAAACACTATGAACTATAGTTTTTAGGGAAAGTTGAAAAGTTTATTTCATCTACATCTTCATTGTACCACGCAAGCCGCAGGAAAAGCGTGTGGCGGGGGGTGTTAGGTCACCGCCCGTAGTTAAGAAAGGAAAAAAAGCCGCATGCAAAAGCCACAAATTTATACCATCTACAAAAAAAACATGGCATACACTCATGCAAGAACAATTACACCCCATACACATGCAAACACTCAAACTACCAACTGACATACACACGCACTTACAAATGTAACTGTTATCTTTGCCATATTTAATTTTGTTCCGACACGCAAATTAAATGTTTTCAATATTTCTAAAGGGACTTACTCTAATGATTCCTGATTGTTCGAGGGAAAGAATGAGTATTTGCATCTTATCTCCCTTATCTGGTCTGATCTACCTAAGTATTGTGGTGCCATTATAAAACCGCAAGTAAAACCCACAAATTCATGCCAACCCACGCCTACAAAGTCGTGAAGCGTGCGTCCCAAAAGTAATGCTATTGAATTTCCCCTGGCGCTCCTATTGGTCGGAGTGGGATCCAACCTCTTGGGGTAGGTGAGGGGGGGGGGTAGACGCTAAGCTTTGCCGCGACACCGGTCTCAGTGCTTGCATTACTTTCAAAACGCACCCTGCATATATTCATGCAAAAGCCTTTATAAATTTCACCCATGCAAATACATAAACTCTAAACTAATACACAAATGCACCAACGAATACACCTTATGTCTACGCGACGTCTAATCTTGTCCAGACTTGTAAATCGAATGTCTTAAAATACTATTTCTATTGTGATTTTGGTTTATAAATATTATGATTCCCGATTTTCCGGGAAAGATTGAGAATTTGTATCTATCTGTACTGGAATCTCTCCCCCTTATCGTATCTTTGTGGCCTGATCTAACTAAATAAACCTGCCTCCCTGAGTTTCACGATGACACTGAAGGAATTATGATGGCCCCACATTACTTGGGTGGATCAGACCACAATGATAAAATAAAAGAGATAGATTCCAGCACAGATAGATACAAATACTCATTCTTTCCCCGAAAAAACAGAAATCATAATAGTAAGAAACCGAAGTCCCTTCAGAAATATTAAAAAAAATTGAATTTACAAGTCGGAAAAAAGTTAAACATTGCAATGATGTTAGGTATCATTTCAGGTGCATGTGTATGTTAGTTGGTAGTTTGAGTGTTTGAATGTGTGTTGGGTTTGAGTGTTCTTGCATGAGTGTATGCCATGTTTTGCTTGTGGATGGTATAAATTTGTGTCTTTTGCATGCGGTTTTTTTTCTTTTCTAAATTACGGGTGGTGTCCTAGCACCCCCCGCCACACGCCCTTGCGGCGGCTTGCGGGGTATTGAGTAGAAATAGTGCGGGGCCATATTTCATTTCCATCATAAATGAACCGCATTTCATCATTAGTCTGTATGATTTTTAACATTGGAAATAATATGCGAACAGAGACCTAATGGCGACTTATTACTGTGTTCAGTAAATGCTTGCTGGTTGTTTTTCTGAGGCCGTGGATTTAATAAAGAATGATGACGTCATCGCGCCACCGATTAAAGCATTCGGGGGTATTACTGACACCCTTATGCTTGTTGAGAGTGAACAGCAGCCGTAAAAGAGAATTGCATTGACGACGCGAAAAAATAGTTTGGCATGAAGAGCTGCCTTTTTGATTTGAGCAGCAACATTCATTTTTTTCAGCAATAAAGAACGAAATTTATGGGCGGATCGGAATAAATGTGCTTTTTTTTTGATTTTGAGTTTTTCCTCCCTCGTGCTAACTTGGTGAGAGACTGTGCCGCAGCCTTCCTTGTAGTTCGCGTACTTTATCGGCGGAAGTGGATCCAAGAAAACGAGAAAAATATTTTTCCGACAGAGTGCGCTCTGTCCTTGAAGTTTTTTTCCCGAGCTCCTTATGCCGCATGCACAGGAAACTCGTAGTTGACGACGGAAGATAGCGAGTGTAATATCTTCCATTAAATAACTTGGGAATCACGTTTATGTTATGAATTAATTTTGGAATAAATTGTTCAATTGCCTCCAGTTCCCCTTCAAACTCAAAGCGACGCAGCACACAAATGGCTCCTTTACCTAAATGAAGTTTGATTTGAATTCGCTAACAATTTACTTGACTTCATTGGTCCCAATGCAACAATTTCAGAGTGTAAAAATCATTCGCCTTGACTGGGATTCGAACCCAGATCCCTCAATAACCGGTCGAGTGCTTTAGCCACTTAAGCTACCGAGGCGTCCTCTTAAACTCTGAAATTTTGGGGCTTTTAAAGGAACAAGGTGTTGTGACGAAATACCGTACATACAATGTCACAGGCATTCGTAGTCGTGCGCAAGGCGCCACAGTCCACGAGGTTAAAGCCAACTTTAAACACATATGGTGTTTTTCACTTTGACAAATTCCAAAGAAACTGACGACGGGGACGGTATTTCGTCACAACATCTTGTTCCTTTAAAAGCCCCAAAATTTCAGAGTTTAAGAGGACGCCTCGGTAGCTTAAGTGGCTAAAGCACTCGACCGGATATTGAGGGATCTGGGTTCGAATCCCAGTCAAGGCGAATGATTTTTACACTCTGAAATTGTTGCATTGAAATGCACATTAGCGGATGACTCCGTTAAAAGTTACTGTTGCGGCATCTCCCGCAGTTTCTTTGGAATTCATTGGTCCCATTCAACGGTTGAAATGAAATTATTCGACGAAAATTTCGACGATTTAATAACTAATGTGGCAATTTCCTTCGTCCATGTTTTAAATAGGGGAAGAAAATATTTCGTACATGCCTCACTTCCCCAGCCGACGACTCCGCCTAATGAGACGAGTGGCCATCAGGAATCGCTAAGTACGGGTACATACGATTCCTGATATGCTCATTAGTAAAAACAACATTAATTGCCCTACACATCAGTCAATTGAAACAAATTTCGCCATGAACAAAAACATGTTTCCTTATATTCTATTTCTCCAACTGTCGTTTAATGTGATTTTTGCGAGGAGAGCAGGGTTCCATAAAGTTAGTTGTCTGTTCGCCTTTCAATTTCCCTTCACTTCTCCCTGTGGTCTCCCCTACTAATACATTATTATTACTTAGTACCTTGCGAGCCGTCGCTGGGATGTGTGGCAGAGGGTTATTACGTACCAGACTAATTTTTACTCGGACATTTCAACCCCTTACCTCGGTCGGACAATGTTATTCTGATCCCTTATCGTTCGTGGGAAAAATGTCATCATAAATCTATTTGTTCTACACTACGGCTCTCTAATTTCATTAGTATGATCTCTGCTACCTTAGTACGATGGTAGCAATAATAAAATGTCAACATCATAGCTAAAGAGACCAAATTAATGTAAGAGCTTCAATCTGTTATTAAACCTCCGCTCTATTGAGTGATTCCCAGCCTAGCTCCTCTAATATTTTGGATACGCTAATAAGTTTATCATGATTGTGTTTTAAAAATTTAGCTCCTCTACGCTCTACGCAATTCAACTCGGCAATCAATCCTCCGTTCATCCTTCCCGATGCTCCAAGCTGTCCAATTATAATGTGACGATGTCCGTCCATCCATAATGGCTCTTGATGAAACATTCACCCTTTCTTTGTACCCTATTTTTCTCCGAAATTAATATCTCATGCAGACCTCCCGAATCCCCCTCGCGGAAGGCCTAACAAACGCGTAATAAAACTCCTCCTTACCTTTTCCATTCAAATATTCCCCTGTCATTCGTTTGATGGTTCACAGTTCTTCATCTACCTCCAAATGTATCCATTCCAAACGTCATCTCTTCTCGTTAAGTCCAACATTCTTCAATCGCTGAATGTTGAGACGACTATCGACAGTCTTCCGGTACTTACGGGGTCTGTCTAATAAATACGCGAACTAAGGCCATAAAAACTTTATTTCGCAAAATTTAGTCTACATCCATTTTGTCCCCTTCAAAGTGAGTACTCTCCATTCGTTGCTATGCACTCATTCCATCATTCCATTCTTCCATTGATTCCATTCAATCTTCCATTTCTACAGTTTAAAGCTCCCTTGGTAGTCCTCGGCAGTTAGGCTTTTTATTTTTCTCGTCGTTTCGTTTCCCGCTTTATTGTGTCCACATTCCCAGTGAAGTCCCCTCATCACATTTTTGCATTTTGAGAATAGGAAAAAGTCGCAGGGGGTGAAATCTGGCCGGCGACTAAGGGGATGATCAAGGATCAAGGTATTGAATTTTTTGTCAGAAACTGGCGAAAAATCAATGCTGAATGTGCAGGTGCATTGTCATGGCGATCCTTCCTTCCTTCCACGATGGTCCTTCATGTTCGGTTAAAATAGTGTGCACTGTTGCTAATTTTCCAAATTCAGTTCATCAGCTAACATTTGGGCAGTATATCGACGATCAGAAAAGACAAGGGACCGCACACGATCAATTTTGCCGTCAACACAGGTGGTTGAAGGTCGTCCTGGCCTTGCATCATCTTGTCGGCCATCTTTAAAACGCTCAATCCACTTGAAAACGGATGTTTTCTTCAGAGCATTATCACCGTAAACAGCTGTCAAAATTTCAGTAATTTCCTGATAAATTTTACAGGGTTCGTCCGGAAAATAAGTGTACTGAGCTCAGGAAAAAAAAATTATTACACTTTTACATATATTAAGCTAATATTCCTCAATAGTAACCCTTGTGAGTCGATACACTTGTTCCAGCGGCGTTCCCATTCCTGGAACGCTCCCGCGAAGGCATCATCGGGAACCTCTCGAAGACTCGTCGTCGACCTCTTCTCTGCCCTCCACGAACATCTTGTGCCACCGAAAGATCATGTTTCTGGACATGGCTGACTCCCCGTAAGCCTGGTTAATCATACCGACAGTTTCGGTAGACGATTTCCCAAGCTTTACCGCAAATTTGATGGAATAACGCTGCTCCAAAAACTTCGGCATCGCGTTCCGTGACGTGGGTCGAGCGTGGAGGTTCGCGTTAACAGAGCTCCTCACTACACCACAGCTCAGAGCCGACTGCCTTTTTCAGCGTCGCTTGTCAACATACCCCCCTCCAATCGCTGCCCGTCAGAGCGGCGCTGGGCGCGCCTGGAGCGGCGCGCCCAGCCCAGGAGTCAGTACACTTATTTTCCGGACGAACCCTGTACTTAGAACTATCGATCTCTTTTCGGGCCACGACTCACTCAATATTCTATGATAATTATAAATCCTTTTGCGCTATACGACGATCTACTCACGAGATGGCTGCGGCGGGGTTATTCTTATTTCCCAGAAAGCAGGGAGGAGAGCACCAGGTCCACCTTCCTTTGAAAATAATGTCTCCCATCTTTAAGCATTTAAAACCATCTTCTAGCCGTATGAGAGAGAAGACGAGACATCCAATGAGGTTTCAATTAGTATTACATCGGCCTCGGCTGAGGATTTCTTCCGACATTTCACATCAGCGTACTTTTTCGTCGCTTGTCATTTCCATTAGGCGAACTGTACATGTTTCAACTCGCAACGGCTGCTGCTTACGTAATACCGGAGTTAAATCAGTGCATTTCTTTGCATGTTTTTAGCAGGGCAAAGGCGCCAGGCTAATTTTTACCCGAATATTTTGATCCCCACCGCGGTCAAATAATATTATTCTGATCCTTTTTCGTTCGCGGAAAAAATGGCATCTTAATTATACCTGTTCTACACTTAATCCCTCTAATTTCATTTACCTGATCTCGCCTGCAGTAGTACGATGGGGGTAATGACACAGCTTCAAAATTGTCGCTAAAGAGACATTCTTCCAATTTATGCAATAGATTTAATCTTTAATTTATCCTTCACTCCGTGGGTGACTCAGTGAAACATTATTCGGGTGAGGGACATTCGAATGAAACTTATAGCATACTCAGTAAAACTCTTAGCATATGAACACATTACAAAATCAAGCTAAAAAGAACAAAAGTTTTCTCCATGAATTAATTTAGTAAGACATTGATGATCAGGTGTTGATTGATGTTTATTGCACAGTCCTCGAATTTACTATGGCAGCGCGTGCAACTCGCGCGATGGAATGGTTTCTCATTGAATGCGAGAAATTTCTCATTGCGGAAATCATTCGCATTGACCGGTATTCGAACCCTGTATTCCAAGGGCAATGTCGGAGAAAGGTGCTCAGTCGACATTGTATTCCTGCGAGCCACTCCGCTGAGGTTCTTCTGCAGCTCCTTTGGAATATTTTTAATGGAATTACGTGGAAAAAAAACAAGAATATGACTGTAGTTTTAATTAAGTGCTTTTATCAATGTGTAGGCTTCTTTTCTTTCAGATAAAAAAAGATGGAAAACGAGTAATTGAACTAAGGAATAGATACATTTTAAAGACACCGTGGTGTATGAATACCGGCGTCATCATTCTGACAGGATTATCGACTATTTGTACCGTGCTTTATATGCAGACAAACCAGCCGTTTGCGCAAATCTACATATAACATCTACATCTAAACAATACCCCGAAAACCGCCGCAAGGGCGTGTGGGGGGGGGTGTTAGGTCATCAGAAAAATGTTAATCACACGAAAGAAAGCACTTACATGCAACAATATTCTATAACAGGATACGTTTATTCAAATCATACTGTAGACCTGTTTAAAGCGATGGGTCAATTAAATGAAAAGAATAACATACAGGATATCGAAAAAATATATACACTACCAATTCTAATTATTTCCTACGTGATTGCTGTCATGTCTATTCTGATTTCTAATTGCACGAGGAAAAACGACATTTTAAATCCATCCGTTCTACAAGAAACCTCCATGATTTTACGTTGGTGATCTGATCTACCATAATGAGTAAGTAAGGGCCTGTAATATGTCTTTAACATTCCTCAGATAAGTAACCTGCCTCGAATTTACGCAGTAAATTTAACCTGTATTTTAAACTACAGACAACTATAGGCTCCCCATCCCAATTCTTCCAATAGTGTCGTGACACTGCTACCTTGTTCATAACTCCGGCAAGAGTTTCGTACCTTTGACTAACTTATTTCAATTTCCCCGAGGCTAAAATGGCTAAAATCTGCCGCCATCTCCGGCTTGGTCCCCACCTAGCCCCCCCTTTCTCCCTCCTCTCCCGCTACTTCCTTCCAGTGTCCTTATCGCCCCCTCCCCTCCCCCTCGAAACCCCCCCTCCTCCCCCATTCCCCTCCAGTTAGCCCTTTTGCGAAGAATTAATGCCGCCTCTTGTCTTCCCACTCGTCGTATCCATACACCATTGTCGCCTGCTTAAGGGGCGATGATAACATTTCGCCGGAAACGGCCGTGAGCGGAATTCTCGATCGCGTTCTTTTTGTACGACCCCGAGGCGCGCGCGGGGGAATGTCGCGGGGTGACGGCTCGAGTGTCGACCCCGTCACCGAGCCGTTTCCCGCGAAAGGAAGAGGTTCAGGGTGATGGGCCAGATCCCGGAGGGGGAGGGGGGGCTCTTACAGCTTCCGTGAGTCACTCATACTTCGTCCGTCTGTAGCAGCCATTTTAAATGACTCCTTCAAGTGACGGTACGTACTAGTCGGGCGCAAGATGCTATCACATTGAAAATGAGGGTACATAAAATTTATGACGAGCCTCCATTGAAATAGGAAAGGCTCACTATCTTTGAATGGGAAATCTTCCTGAGTTTTTTGCTAGGCAGACATGCTCTTTGTATTCTTCACAATTTTATATCTGCAAAGGAGCTCATTTTCGGCGCTATTTTTTATTTCTTTTTAATTAATTTGAAGCATGATTTGAATATACGTATCCTTATTGAATATTATTGCATGTAAGTACTTTCTTTCGTGCGATTAACTTTTTTGAAGTCCAACATCAAACTAATAATTGTGTAGAGGTAGTACGTTCGGGATTGTGCATGCATAGTTGGTGAGCTAACACCCCCCGCCACACGCCCTTGCGGGATATTGTGCGGATGGTGAATTGATCTAAAATATTTGCGGGAAACTATTGTGAGCGCAAATGGTTGAAATCGGCCAGAGATTTTACAAAAATTCAAAAACCCCATGGTGTTTGTTATGACTATTGATAAACTACAAAAATTATACTGTATTAATTTAAAAATTATATTGGATACATAGAAGAGGAAACGCAGTAGTCCATTGGGCAAAGCGCTGGGATAATGACCGGAGGTCCCGGGTTCTATTCTCTGAAACCCCTCTGGCTACCCTCGGCTTCACCCTAGCTGTGTGATTTTTGGGGTTCCACACCTTCCTGGGCAACCGCCGGCGAAACAGGGAAAGGATCGATGTTTATGTTTGAATTTCACACTCCGCTGGGATTGGTATTGGGTGAGGTCCATCCTCACTTATCAAACCTAATTTAGATTTGATAAATATGGTTTATATGCGATTGCGCTTAGTACTTCTCATTGGTTTTGACTTTTTTAAAATTTTCGTCGCATTTCAATAATGTTGTAATGCGGAAAATGCTTTTGGGATGCAAAACCGTGTGCTGCGCTCTGGTGGTCAGTTCTTCCTTTTACCGGTCCTCAACTTAAAATTGCAAAATAGTCGCATATGTTCACATAAAAGTGTATACTATCTTCTCCGAAGTCGCCCCCATATCGAAGTATTATTCGTAGATGCAAACATAAATTGGAATTCTATCTTCACCCACTAATTTTGTATATGTTATGCATATTTCTTCTGGTTATTTATTCATTATTTTTTAATATTTATTTATATACCCTGAAAGCCACCGCTAGGGTGTGTTGCAGGGGGTGAACACACACCAGAATAATTTTACCCTAATATGACCCTACCGCGGTCGAACAATAATATTATGATTCCCTATCGTTCGTGGAAGAAATGACATCTTAAATCTATCTGTTCTACATCTAATCTCTCCAAATTTATTACCATAATCTCTCCTTTCGTAGTCTGGTGGGGGTAATAATACATTTTCAACATCACTGCTAAAGAGGCGCCCTTCCAATCAACACAAGAGCTTCAATCTGTAATTTAACCTTCGCTCCATTGAGTGAAGCTAGCTCCTCTAATATTTTGGATACGCCACTAAGTTTATCAAAGCAACGTTTTACAAATCTAGCTCCTCTACGCTGCACGCGATCAAATGTGCCATTGAATCCAACTTCGTGAGGATCCCACACACTTGCAGTATATTCTAAATGAGGCCTAACCAGCCAAAGATGTCATTTCTCTTTGACGTTTTTATTTCATTTACTCAGTACTCTTCTAATAAATTCTAATTTTTTGTTAGCTTGTCCACATATTCCCCATTTGAATTTCACCCAAGAAGATCGTGGATGAGGGCAATGCCTAGGTATTTAATTTAGTCTACACATTCTATTTCGGTGTTCCAAATGCAGTAGGCGTTCTGATGGGAATTGCTCCTTTAAATAAGTAAAAAGAAATAAATCGTCGTGTATAAAAAGTCCTAACTGCATTTTATATTACCTATCCATTCTGAATCCCATGTTGTCTGTTGGATAATAGGTTGTTGGTGTTGAGGAATGTCATTACGTAAATAACAATAATATGGTCCAAGACATGACCGGAGAGAGAAGGTTAAGGATATTGGTCGGTTATTACCGGGGTCTTGCTTATTTTCGCTTTCGAAAATATATGTTATGTTGTATTATCCAATCTAGGGGTACGATACTTTCTGAAATCAATTTGTTAAGTACATATTCAAAAAAAAGGCGAAACCTTGGTCGCGAGCTCTTTTAGTACCCTTGCACGAATATCCTCTGGTCCGGGTGATTCATTACTTTTTAGGCGTAGGAGTTGTTTTGTGATTCCTTCTCGCGTAATTCTAATGTCATCCATCTCTGTTGGTGCCCCGTCAAAAACTACTTTGAAGAAGGCAATGGGAAACCAACTCAATTATTATTTCCAAGATTAATATGATGGACAGTATAGAGAATATGAGTCCTGGCAACAACGGGACTCGGCCCAATCGGCCGAGTGTCGTATCCGGCACCGAAGAAAGTAAGGCCTCCGCGGTTGTCATCACTTACACTTTATTTTCTTATTGAGCTTCTTAAAACGCAGATGGAATTTCATTAGCAGTAATTTGTGATCACCGTCGATATCTATCTACATACTATCTATACAAACAGTATATCTTAATTACCGCATATCAAACTTATATTTGCGTAGAGATGACATGGCTGGGATTTTGCATGCGTGGTTGGTGACCTAACACCCTCCACTACACGCTCTTGTGGTGATTTGCGGGTATCAAGTAGATGTAGTTCTTCCAAGTGGTTCCCTTCCCTTTACTTTTCTTCTCCAACGATTGCATTCGTCTCCAAAAAGAATCAGATTTTATTGTCTCTTTACGTTGTTTTATTATTCGGCGATGCCTTCTTAAACGTCATCCACTTTGTCATCATCGTAGTCTGTTGCTGGCATGCAAACTCGACCACCTGTGGTTTTTTGTTCCTATTTTCCCAAAAATGAACCTATCTTAATGTTGTAGGAAATTCTTCAACCTCATCGCAGCGCCTTTCGGCGATGTAATTCTCAAAGGCCCAATCCAGGGCTTTTGAGAATGATCTTGCAGCTTCTGCACCAAAAGCCCCCTCCTTGGAGCCATTTTTTTCGCCTATGCCTGTATGATGGGCAAGCCCACATCACGTATCTGAGCCTAAATACATTCTTTAACTTTCCACGTGCCAGGAGTGAGCGGGCGTTCCAAGGGTAGATTTTAAATTGATTTAACACATCTGTCTTGTGTGCTCTGTCGAGAAGTTCTGCCAAGATATATGAATGGGGGAATAGTTTACCTCCGGAATATTTGACTCGAGAGGGTCCCATCAAATCCGTTATTCATCTCAAGAGAAAGAAAGAGACAATTGGTGGGCTGTTGCTCCTCTGGATGGTCATGCGATGGTTTTCTGTAGCTCTCCACATCACAGTGTTGGATCCGCTAAGTTTTTACCACGTCTGCAGTGAGACGAGAGTCGCTATACTGTGGTCCCCACCTTCATTCATATCTACATCTACATATGCACAATGCCCAGCAAGCTGTCGCAAGGGCGTGTGGCGGGGGGTGTTAGGTCACCAGCCTTGCATGCACAACCCCATTCATGTTACCTCTACACAAATATCAGCTCGATGATGCACGCGAAAAATGTTAATCACACGAAAGTAAGTACTTACATGCAACAATATTCAAAAACAGGATAAGTATATTCAAATCATGCTGTAGAGCTGTTAAAAAGATGAGCCTGTAAAAGAAACAAAAACAACATGCAGGAAAGAACATCTACATCTACATAATGCATCAAAAACCGCCGCAATGGCGTGTGGCGGGGGGTGTTGGATCAATACCTGTAAAATAGAATAAAACCATAAGCAAAATCAACATATGGGTGCAAACCCACACCCAGATATGCGTAAATATTCATACAAAAACCTTTTTAACTTACCCGCATGCAAATGCATAACCAACTGTTAACCAGCATGCATGTGCATACACACCGACAAATATCGTAAAAATCTAATCAATAACGTGCAAATTTCAGCCAATGAGCAATTTAATATGGCTGCGTACTTTCCAAATCCAAAGTTGACTTAGCCACATGAATTCAAAACTCCAGAAGATCTTTGCTATGCCGCTAATGAAAGCAAGGTGCTGCCCGCGTATTATTTGCATGCAGAGTGAATACATGCATTCTATGAATTGAATTAATGCCACCGTCTCGTTAGGCGTCTGTATGGGCGCCACCCCCCTCAACGAGCATGAATGTGTCTGGTGGACCAGAACGTGGATGCGAATGAATATGCATGAACGTCGTCCCCTTCGCCGGTCCTACCCCTTTGCCGATCATTCCAATCTAAGTACAAAGGCGTCATATAACCTTTTTATTGTCACACCCACGAACATTAGGGTAACGGTAAGCTGAAAAGAGAAATTGATTTTTACTGGATTTTTGTGTGCATGCATACTCATATATATATATATATATATATATATATATATATATATATATATATATATATATATATATACATGTATATATATATATAAGAATATATTATATATATATATAGATTCATGAGGGAATGAAAAATGGGGCATGATTCACCAGCATGAAAAATGCAATGGAAGCAATGAAAAAATGTTTATATTTTTTGGAAAGTTATGCAGAATGGATTTCAGTAGATGGAAAAAAATGGATTTTCGAATATTTTTGGGAAAAAGACGACAGTAAGTTGGATCCAAGAATTAGAGAAAGACCCGAAGAGAGGAAAAATATAAGAGAAGAAGAGATGATAGATAGGAAGATTTTTATGGAAAAAGTGTCGAAATTGGAAGGATTTTATGGTAGAAGGATAGAAAATAAAAGGTAAATAGTGACCTGAAGGAAGAAAAGTAATTAAACCTGGTCTGTTCAAAAAGTTTCCGAACTTTATTTATTACCACAAAAATACTTCACTAACATATTGGCTCAGGGCTAACTCCAAAGTAGTCTCCGTCCCCAACGAATACCCTTATCCCAACGGTGTTTCCACTTTTTTAAACAGTCCTTGAACGCTTCTTCCGGAATGCTAATAATGTTCTCCGTCCAATTTTTCTCCAACTCTCAAATGGTGGCAACTCTTTTTCCTTTGAGTGGGGTTTCTAGTTTGGGAAACAGGAAAAAGTCACACGGGTGACTTCTCTAGGTCTAGTGTGTAGCGTGGGTGGGAAGCACAGCGTTCTTTATTTGTCTAAAAACTCAACGAGTCCTGAGAGACGAATGAGCCGGCGCGTTGCCGCGGTGAAAAAACTACTCGCCGCTCCTCTAAAGTTCGGGCCGTTTCGCCTGATTCTGCCTCTTACGCGTTTCGTGACTCCCGGGTAGTACTCCATGTTGACTCTCAGACTTTTAGGTTGGTATTCGTGATGCACAACTCCCTTTGCATCGAAAAAAACGGTCAAGATCAACTCGATATTCGATCGGTATGGTGCAGTGGCTAACGTACTGACTTGACACCCAGAGGGCGCGGGTTCGAATCCCGGGAGCGGTAGATTTTTTTTTCAGTGGTATCTCGATCCCTAATTGAGGTGTGGCTAACGTCTTGGGTTCCCACCCTTAGGGTCCGGGTTCAAATCCCGGTGACGACAGATATTTTTCAGCGTTATCCCGATCTCTACTTGAGGTGCTTTGTGGGCAGTACTTTGAGTCAGGACGTCGTCCGTCGGATGGGACGTTAAGCTGCGTACCCCTTGGCGCCTTTCGTAAAGAGTAGGCTAATGCCGACGCCGAGTTTCTCTCCACCCTTCATCCTTTCCTGTCCATCCCCTATGGTGGAAATGACCTCAGCTGTCGGTTGCCTCCCGTAGAAACTACTTCTACTAGATTCGACCTCTGCGATAAAATAAAATGGATGGGTACCGTCAGGGATAGATTCGACTAGTCGACGATGCACAGCCAAGAAAAAATCGAACCCAAGCGCCCGATCATGTTAACTTTAAGGCTAAAGTTTAACAATTATTCAGACACACGAATAATTGTATGATTTGTGTGTACACGACGCTGTCCGGGAATTATCCAGCCATGCAATATTTTGAGAAAACTAGCCCACCTAGAACAATGAGAAGGCCTTAGTGTCCCCTTCGAAGCACTTCCCTTGGGGCCTCACATACTTAAACCACCATCACATCCACTTTTCAAAATAATCGACAAAGTCCTTTTTGTCGGAATAGTCATCAGCTGCCTCGTCGAATTCTCCTTCATCTCTTCAGCCGACAGTTGGGAAGACTGGGCTTCTGTTTCAGGGTCATAGCCGTAGATCCATGACTCACATCCAGTAATGACCTTTTTTAGGAAACCTGGGTCATCGTTTGCGACATGGAGCAAGTCTTCCTGCAACTGCAGCACTAAATTCTTGACGTTGACGATATACAAATGTAACTGTAAAGGAGACTGTGACGAGGCAGCTGATGACTATTCCGATAGAAAGGGCTTTTGCCGATTGTTTTGTTGAAAACATGGAAGGGACGCTTGGGATAAGAGCGTAGGGTCCCAAGTGGAGTGCTTCGAAGGGGACTATTTGCATCTTCCCCATTCTAGATGGGCTATTTTTCTCAAAATATTGCAAGGATGAATCCTTTTCGAATAGACCTCATATGTTTGTTGGAGTACGTTCATTTAAAAGCTTGAATATGTTCAAATCAATCTATAAACAAATATTTCTATAACAGTACACAGTACTACCAAAAAGTGTCAATGGAATGAATAATGGTGGAGAAGGTTGCTAAAGAAAAGAAAACACGCGCAAACCGAGCAACTGCAAATGTACGCTTCAAGGGGAACCAGAATGGGAGAGGCTTTCAAAACTAGACTAGAGTTGAAGTAAGATCTGGTGCTTTCCCGGCGTATTTGCTTGGTGAAGTTTTCCAGAGGTATGCCACCGGGTCAGGGGTTCCATAAAAACGTTTGGCCATATAAACGAGGGCCAATTTTTATGTGGAACCCCTTACCCGAGAAAACTTCATCTAGACGCTAGATAATGTGTATCTCAGAGCCATAATTAAAACCGATGTTCTCAGGCGAAGGGGCCAGCCACCACCGGCAAGGAGTTCAGGGTCAGAATCCGCCGCGGGGAGCACTCCAAGAGGAGCGGCATTATCCGTGTGTGTGCCAATTGGCGTGCGTTTGAGAGAGTTCTTCGAACACTTCCTTCGAACACTTCTCTCGTGCATATTCTCAGTGGGAGGCGCTCGTCTTGGAGTGAATCATCGATTCGCACCCGCCGGAAGCCTCGATCGCCCGCTCCAATGGCGCCCGACGCCTCCCTCCAGGGGGAGGGAGCTGTCACCCCCCTCGGCCGCTGACCTCGGGGCCCCGATACCTGAGGAGAGCGACCCGCGCGCCGCCGTCGACTGCGGGCTTTTAGTGTGTAGCCCGAGATCACAGCCCGAACCAGAACAAATTAGCTCATTGGTCGCGAAATATTAATATTTTTAAATAGCTCAAAAATATTTGTGTTTCACTCGTGGCAAATTGGCCAATCTCTGAAAAGGCCTTCCTGTCAGTAAGAAGGGTTGAACTAATGCGAGGAGTACAAGCGAGACTTTTAGAAAGATTCAGGACAAACGAGTTTAACAATGGCACTAAAGGAATTATTACTATGGTCCCCACACTATTCAGGTAGATCAGACCACAAAGATAAAATAAGGGAGATAGATTCCAGTACAGATAAATACAAATACTCATTCTTTCCCCGAACAATCAGAAATCATAATAATAAGAAACCGAAGTCACTTTAGAAATATAAAATACATTCGAATTACAAGTCAGGACAAGATTAAATGCTTGCGTAGAAATAAGGTATATCGTAGGTTAATGTGTATGTTGGTTGATAGCATAAACATTTATATTTGCATGCGTGCAAGTTGTAGACGTTTTTGCATGAATATATACTATGACCTTGTGGGTGTAATTATGGAATGAATTTGTGGGTTTTGCATGCGGTCTTATTCTCTTTTACGGGTGGTGACCTGACACCCCCAGTCATAAGCCCTTGCGGCGGCTTGCGGGCTAATATGTAGATGTAATACCTGTGCATTTTTACATTGGCCCCGCAATTTTTGGAAAAAAATCAGGAATTGCTAACAGGGTTTACATATGAGCGGAATTTTCAGCTTCAGGAATTAGAATTTTCATCGAAGTCGAAAAAAAATAGGATAATACTGTTGGCTAACTAGCCACGCATTAACGAATAAAAGGTATTGATATAATCCCACCAACATAAATTAACCAAATGTGACTTGTCCATGTTCCATTTCCGGATTTTATAATGTCTGTCACGGAAAACGCGGCCGGTCAACAACTTCTATTTATTTCAATTTTTTAGCAATATTAGGGAAACTGTGAAGCGTCAACCGCAAGGTAGAACCCGATGATTTTTGACAAAAATTCTTACGTTCCGTTGAGCCATAAATACCACTTTTCTGACCCCAATCTAACCACAGACCGAAAAAAATGTGTACGACGATAACCCCCACTGCACATGCAGGCATTTTGATTGATGCTGCAATTCTATTCATATTTTTTTACAAATATTCCAATTTTGGGTGGTTTGGAAAAAAATAAACCTTTCCACACTGTTGGATTCGTAGGATGCCACAAAGCCAGCATTTACAGGTCCTGTATTATTCAGCCTGACGTTAAAACATGAGGAAGGTGTATCGTCGCACGGGTGTAAATAGAATCGCCCATAAGGGTAAGGAAGAATTCATGGCAGTCGCCAATTTTCAGATATATATATATAAACACAGTAATCAACCCGAAGGTCGGTTTAGTAGGTGATGGTAAGATCACCCAGTACTAAGCCCTATACGGCGTGTGAAAATTCACACATCAGGGTAGGGGGGCCAGTTCCTTTCCCTGTGCCGGTTATGGTTCCCCAGGAAGATCTGGTACCCGAAAAATCACTTTAGCTTGGGTGAAGCTGCAGGTGCCCGGAGTGCCTCGCCCGGGAATCGAACCCGGGACCCTCCGGTCAGTTGTCCAACGCTATACCCACTGGACTACCGCGACCCACAGATATATATATATATATATAAATAAATAAATAAATATATATATATATATATTTATATATATATGTATACATCTGCAAATATATTTATATATATATAATATTATATCTAGTATAAATTGAAATCCCATGAAAGGTATCACACTCAAAAATATAAATATTTGCGATACTAGTTCCACAGAACCAAATTTACGCATTAATTAATTTACCAATAATATTAAATGATATATCCTTAAGCTGTTAAGTGTTTGAAAGCTTGAAGAAATTTTATTTAATATAATCAGTCTAAAAAGGCTCCGTAAAGGCTCAACTTATCATTTGCAGAAATTAATGGCAAATTAGCGCTTCTCTAGTTTTATAGTACTCACTATTGGTAGTGACTTTCTTTTGGAAAGAAAATAATTTCGAAAGCTATTACCCGCTAAGTGAATATTAGCAACGAACCGCAAGTCCGCAATATAATGTTGTTTCAGGTGTCAGTTATTCCAGATTACATTTGGTTAAAGCAGTTTGAAAATTCCCAACTCCCATTTTTTGAATATAAGACGATTGATTTAACAAAATTCAGGGAAAACCTTCCATTCCTCGGCGTAGGGCGAACCTACCTTTAAGGTTACGTAAGTGCCATCCTCTTGAGAGCGACTGCGCGGCCGTTGATCTCACCAAAGCGCTTCGTTTTCAGAAGATGCCCATTCCATGGGTACACCCAGCCCTTTAATAAGACGGAAACAGGCTCATGTACTTTTTATACCATTCTCAATTTCTGATGTACTGGCATGGGACGAATTTAATCGAATATAATAATGAAGGATGCCAAACTCATTTTACACAAAATCGATAATTTCAACTCAATACAAGGTCAGTACAAAAAAAAGATGAGACTGGTCTTTCTAGGTCCGAACCGCTTGACGGATCAGAATCCTTGAGGTGTCACATTCTAGCGGAATTAGTGAGAAGTGAAACACCGCCTTAATCTAGGATCTACCTTGACTTTTCTCCTCACAACTGCGATTCTTGTCTGAGCTTGCACACGCTTGCTGCAGAAATTCTTGTGTCGGCGAGAATGAAGGTGTTGTGTGTGTGCATTTGATTTTGTTTTAACCTCACTTGAAACTTATGCAATGGTGAAAGAGGCGCTTGGCAGTGAATGATGATTCGGGCACAATGAGAGTTGGAAGGAGCCATCTTCCCCACGACCCAAACAGGCACGGATGTCGCGATCGAACGTGAAGCTGATGTTGATCGTTTTCTTCGATTGGGAAAGGATTATTCATGATGAATGTGTCCCCAAAAGACAAACTATGAATGGGCAGCACTATATATATATATATATATATATATATTTATATAGAGGTTATGAGAAGGTTTCGCTCTCACGCCATGTTGCAGAAGAGAACACAAATGTGGTAAAACAAGTATTTGTGCTTTCATCACGACGGAACGACGTATACAGCATACGCACACCTGTACATCTATGTGATTGTTACTGAGTTTTGGGCCAAAAACAGCCCCCAAGTAATTCCCAAGCCACCCTACTCTCCGGATTTTTGTCCAAAGGACGTTTTCCTATTTCTTTACTTGAAATCCACCTTGAAAGGAAGCCGATTTGAAACTATTGAAGACATCCAACAAAATTGTACCGCAGACTTAGAGAATATCCCGAAAGAAGCGTTCCAGGCGGCATTTGAAAGCTGGAAAAAACGTCGGGAGCGCTGCTTTGGAAGCCAAGGGATGTATTTTGAAGGCGATAAGCTCGATTAATTGGTAACTAATAAAATCAAGTGTTTATTCATCAAGTCTCATATTTTTTGAAGAGATCATGTGTTTGATGAAAACATATGACTGGTAGGAAAACACGCTAAGGAGTGTCATTGAAAAGAATTCGTCATTTCCACCAAATGATTTCCTATTTATATGACCCATGCAAATGTAACGGGTAAGCTACATTACGTACATAGGTATCATATTCGTCATGCTAGCGCTTCAGACCTGGAAAGACCTTGGCCACTGTCACTGCCGCTGGAGGATGTCCTTCCACCTTCTCGGCTCTCAGCCCCTGTTGTTCCCCCAGCTGCGTTAAGTCTCGCTCCGTGTCTTTCAGCCACCCCTTCCTTGCTCTGCCACGTTTTCTCCTTCCAACAGCATTAATATTTTTTACTGTCTCATTATCCCTGACTGCTCATGACACTCTATGCTACATGTCCCGGAAATATTTTGCGTCCATATTTCAATTCCATCCCTGTATCTTACCCTTTACCCCCGTTGCCTAGCTCCTTATTAATTAGTGACGCGGCGGGAGAAAGGTATGACTCCGGTATTAAAAAGCTGCTTACAAGGATGCAAAAAGTGATTAATCGTCAAGGCGACTATTCAGAAAAATAGCCAAATGCTCAAATATTCCAACGATGCACGCAAAGTTGAGAATACATTTGATTTTTCATGAAAAAAATAGGAGACTTTACTTTTCGAACCGCCCTCGTAGAATACACGTAAAGGGGCTCTCACATTAAAGAATGTTAAGGCTTACGACCTTCTCTCATGCCTTCTCCGTATATATATATATATGTATATATAAACAAATAAAATATTTATATGGAGCGTAGTTTTGTGTGGCTCAGAAACTTGGTCGTTGATGCAAGAGGATAAGCATGGATTGGAGGATTTTGTGATGCGGATGTGAAGAAGAATTGAAAAACTAAATGGGCCGAAAGGATAACGAATAACGGTGTTCTAGGCGTGGCAGGAAAAGAATGTTCTTAAGAATAATTCGAAGTCGGCTTGACAAGTGAATTCATGGGATAATGAGAGGCAATGCGATGCTGAAAGCAGTGTTAATATGCAGAGGGGGGGGTGCGCTGTTGGGAAGGTGAGGCAGAGGGAGGAAAAGAATAGTGCTCTTGGAGGGAGATAAGGGATGTACAAAGGGTAAAGAACTAGTCTCTGTAAATGTATGATGAAGTCTAAGGATATTTTGTGCCATATTAATCAAGGGATAGGATTAGAGTAGTGTGCAACTCCAGGGTGCATCAGAAACCTTCCCTTAGCCGCTAGATTACTTCCGATGCTCTCTTCTCCACCTTTCGCCCTCCTTCCCTTGCGTCTCACCTTCAAGCAACCTTCGCCGGCCGGCCACCCATTTGCCGCCGCGCTTCTCCACTCTCCCTCACCTCCCCTCTCTTTCATCCCCCCCTTCCGCCCCCCTCCCCCTTGGGTCTCGTCTTCCAGCCTCACCGGACGCGCGATTCAACACGCTCCACATGCAGCGAGGGGGTGGAGGGAGGTTTAGCCCCCGTGACGGGGTCCTCCCTCGAGGGGGGATGTCGCCACCAACTACCAGCCGGGTGCGGGGCGAGAAACCGAGCACAATAGTTTCAGACGGGTGCATCTCGATGGCGCACTCACTCGCTTACTTCGGTGCTGCGTTCGGTTAAGAGTTTTACTCATCTTTTAAAATCCTCGGTTTATTCCTGGTTGCGTCTCTTATAGTGGTGCTTACGTCACTGTGGATAGATCGTGCGGGTGTACTACTACGTCTTGCCACTCCCTCTGCTGGTGGTGGCGTGCTCCAGATGTGACCACGTATCCTACATCATTTTTCGGGAGTCTCCATAGGAAGTAAAAAGGGTGTTGAAGAGCCTTTATTGAACGCGTGGCGGGGAAATTTAATGAGAAAGTTAGAGAGAGGTGTTATTTTGCTCTAATTTGACCTAATTTGGATTATGCCGCAAGTATTTGGGATCCTTGGGAGAATATTTGGCAAAAAGAATTAGATGAAGTCCAGAGAAAATCCGCCAGATTCGCTTAAAATTGTTATGATAAGAACACAACTGTGAGAGGTCTCTTAGGGGATTTAGGCTGGGAGCCACTTGAGATGCGAAGAAAACAAGCGAGACTTAGACTTTTAGAAAGGTTCAGAGCAAACGAGTTTAACAATGGCACTAAAGGAATTATTACTATGGTCCCCACACTATTCAGGTAGATCAGACCACAAAGATAAACTAAGGGAGATAGATTCCAGTACAGATAGGTACAAATACTCATTCTTTCCCCGAACAATCCGAAATCATAATGGTAAGAAACCGAAGTCACTTTGGAAATATTAAAAACCTTTAATTCACAAGTCGGAACAAAATTAAGCCTTCAGGTATATTTATGGGTGCATTGGTATATTAGTTGGTAGTTTGAGTGTTTGCATGTGTGTGGGGTGTAAGGGTTTTTGCATGAATGTATACAATGTTTTGTCTGTGGATAGTGTAAATTTGTGGCTTTTGCATGCGGTATTTTTTCTGAACTACGGGTGGTGCCCTAACATCCCCCGCCACACGCCCTTGCGGCGACAGATGTAGATGACGAAAAAAATCTAATTATCAGTTTAGGATAATTCAAACGACGATCAAGCTAACAATCAGTTCATATGGTTTGAATATTACGAATTATTAATAATTACGAGACATTTTGGAGATATTTTTTGGGAACGGAGACTGAGAACTGATACGTTCCTACGTAATTCATCTCTAAGCCCAACCCAAGAAGGTATTGAAAACTGACATTAAAATATACCAGTCTTCTTCTTTATGAAAATTATTAAACTTCCCAAATCTTTTCTTCAGCATTCCTTCCAACATGTTTAATCTTTTCCTACTGATACGTTGCCTACACATCCCTCAGTATAGGGTTCGACAGTAGATACCCTGGGATTCACCGAAAAGGTATGTGGCAGGGGGTGCATGCGCCACAATGGGAAGGGTGAGTAATAAGGGAGGATATAGGAGAGGAAGGGAAAGGGAAAAATATTCGTTTCACGACTTTTCAAAAATCTAGCTGCTCTACTTTGATGTCTATCTAGTTCCAAAATTAAGCCTACATGGACTACAGCCTCGTATTTCATGAGGATCCCACACATTTGTAGCATACTCAAAATTTCCCGACTCATACTAAGTTTTCACCACATGCACCTATCTCAAACTCATTATTTCTATGGAACAAAGATAATAAACGCGTCATTAAGATGTGAAGATTTTTAAATTATTTTATTGTCTAGTTAATATTCATTTCACTGAGTTTATTTGTATTTACGAGCTTCAATTAATATTTGCCCAGTCATAATACTCTATCAAGAGCTCACATTCAAACACAATACTGAGTGCTTACCTTAAAAATAAATGTTAAAAGGATTCAAATTCATTTTAAATTTGCAAAATGTTGGCGATTGGCGGAGGACCTGCACTTCTGGAATAAATTTCAGGTGGGGAACACATGATGTTGATGAAAAAAACACGAATAAATGTTTAAGTATTAGATGAGGGAGGGAAGAAAAATGTTGTATTGAAAGGCAAGAGGTATATGTCCTGTTATACACATAAATATCTCTCAGTTAAGAGAGAAGGAATGTTGTCAATCGTGTAGTCAGAAGGAGTGATTGGAACAGGTTTAATGTCCTATGTATCCGACGGACGCAAGTTGGAGTAATTAGCCGTGATCCTTATCAATAGTGTGATTTTCTTCCCATACCTTTGAACCACATCTTTTCCTTGTCTTATAATTATTGTTGGGAGTTAAGCGATATCTTCTGCAGCGCTGTGTAACGAAATGCAGAACTGCCACCTGCTTGTTTGCATATTCATGCATAAAATTGGAATAATATTATTTACTTATTTATATATTTAATTTCCGAATTGTCTTTCTCCATTGCAATCGTCTTACGCAATTGTAATTATTTCATATGGCATATCTCATCATTGAACACTTACTGACCATTGCCGCTTGGGAACGAACCCTCCTCCTCGCCTCAGAGGTGGGCATCAAAATACGAGCAAGCATGCGAAGTGAAAAAAATATCGCTTCAAATGAGTGATTTGTGGCGGGAGATGTGGTTTTCCTTTCTTCTTCCACGCCAAACATACCTGTATTACCTGTGTCATTCATTCGGTTAACCATTTGCCCTGCTTTCCATCCTTCATTGATGATCCTGAGAACAACTTTAGCTGCGTGCGAAATCAAACCAATTATTCCGTGGTAATATCATCTGGCTACCATTCTCGTTGTTGGAATAGGAGCTAACACTACTCTGGTGAACTCATCCGGTCAAAATACTTCCTCACAGATGCTACTAATACGTCCATGGAAACAATTCTTTCGACATTTTCTTTGACCCTTGAGTAGTACCGCGTGAATGTTGAATATCCGCACGGTCTTATTTGACTCCAGTCCTTCTAATGCCCCTTCTTTATTGCCATCGATTATTGCTGGAACTGAGCTATCCTCATCTCTTTCTAGGGGTAACCTTGCAGGCCTAATGTTTGTACCATACAAGTTCTTACCATATAGTTATTACAAACATTCCTTTCATCTCTCTTGAATCTTTTCTGGTTCCGCTAATATTTCTCCTGATTTATCTTTGATTATTTGCAGTGATTTTCCCTTCTTAATTTCTGACAGATTTTCAACCTTACTGTGTCACGCACCAATATCCCCCTTCCTCTGTAAACTTTCCATATCCTCGCAACTCAATTTCCACCACACTTCTTCAACCCTATTGGTTTCCTACCTCGGTTAATTATTCAATTCTTTATACTTCCTCCTACCTACCTTAGTGCTTACATTCTTGCATTTCCTTCTCTCATCTGTCTTTCTAATCATCTCATCACTGTTCCAGCATTTCCTTGAATTTTAGCCATTTACTTTTCCTATAGTTTCTGTTACAGGTTAAGATATCGTTTCTTTTAATTGTTAGCATTTTACTTCTACAGTAAATAATCAGCTCCTTGTTCTTGTATCCACCCATTTTCTGCTGATACTCCTTTCTTGTCGTTCCGGTTAATGCATTTACAGTCGACTGTCAACTTCTTCGTAACCATTATTTCTTCATTGCATGTAGACCTGAACAATGACTAAGTTCACTGGTTTAGCTTTTACTTCTACAAATGGTATTCAATCTGGAGTTTGCTCTATGTTTACTACACTTTTTCCCACCTTTTTATTCAATATTATGGCAACCTCTCGCTGGCTCTCGTCCCCTCCGCTGTATATCACTACAAATTGTCATTCCAGTGATCCCGGCTTTCCTTCCATCGCACCTCGCACAGCCCTTTAGTATCTATATTTCTGTTCTCCTTCTCTCGCTTTATACTGTCTGATTTTCCTCAACATTGTACCAGCATTCCAAGTTTCAATTTTAACTACTTAGGCTCTTTTCTGTGTCTTCTGTGCTGCTAGTATCGGTTTTGCTTTGCAAGGATTTCGTGAGATGACGACTGCGGAAGCCGAACCTCATCCGCAGCCGGGCACGACACACGGCCGATTGGGCCGAGTCCCGTAGTTTCCAGGACTGATATTCATTATTATGTCCATCCTAAAAGTCTTGGGATAAATAAATGAGGTGGTGTACCCTTGCCTCCCTCAATAGTGTATCCAATGTGATATCATCACCACTGAGACCGCTCCACTGGGGTCAGACTCTTTAGCATCCGCCTCACTGGGGAATAGACGGTGCGTGACTGCATTTGCACGCTTCGATGCATCTGGCATGGATGACCCCACCAGGGTCTCCCATGTAAATGTCATTGTTCCCGCCAGCACATCTTAAGGGATCATGATAACGCACCAGCCCTTCCACCAAGTCAAGTTTTTGGTCCATAAGTAGGGGCTGTCATTAAAAATATTACATCAGCATGTGTAATATCGTGTGTCGGTATCATGGCATATGTACTAAACTAACCTAAAATAATGGAAAATCAACTTAATTATTAAATGCATAATACCTAAGAAAAACAATATTTATATTTCCAGAGGCTCTTGTAATAAAGCACAATCCACTTACTGAGTATAACCGTTTCGGACCTGGCCGAATACTTGCTCTAAATGAAGAATGAAATTGGTCGTATTTTCCTATAGCAAAAAGGGAAAAACCTTTGCTTTGAAACCGATAATTTTTAAATGTAATTTATGTTTGCAAAAGTTTGCATTTCATTTGAAATCTTATTGCCGTAGTGGAATAATGATTATCACCCTTCACCAATATTTTTTATGAAAAATTTGGCCCAAGTAATATTGTTCGAAAATTAATACTTCCTATATTAAATGCAAAGGCGCAATTTATATGGTTTGTAGTGTGAGTCACAGGCGTTATGACGTGTGTGGGATAGTTTCCGATCTTCGTCCAGTCACTGGAGATAGGTCACTAAGGTGACCAAATAGCAACCCGTGCATTTTTCAAGATATCATAAAATTTTAGGACAAAATATTTGAAGTCTTATACGTGAATATCATTAAAGTGTTCTCATAATTATTTCATAATTTTATTTTGAATTTTCGTCGAAATAACGATGACTGCTTTCAGTTTTGAATAGGCAGTATAGACAGGTGTTTATCCTATTCTTCCCTTGATATTTCACAATAGAGCCATCAGACAATATTAATAAAATAAATAGGACCTTACGATGTTTGAGCTTTTCTCTCGTGGTCACTAACATTAATTGTCAAATGTAAATTGTAATTCTATATGTAGTACGCGTAAATGGTAAATGCACGAGGTTAGTTGATAATTTTTTCGGAATCATCAACAGATGAAAGCGCAAATGCAACGAGTTTCCCGCGTAGTGATAGGTAATCCTTTATGAATGAAGCCAGAGTCAGTGCTCTGGGAAGAGATCTGTGGTGCGGACGCCTCTCTTTTGTTGTTTCCGTTTAGTGATATGTGAAGATGGAAAAAATTGAGATAATTCGAGCAGTGATGAAATACTCCGTAAGGTAAGGTATGAAAGCAAAGGGAATCCATGCCAGAAGACAATCCATTTCAGAAGACCCTGGGGGACTCTGCTCCTTCATATTAACAACTGTTTCCAAGTGGACAGACGAGTTTAAGTTTGGTCGGGACAGCGTAGATGATGACCCGCGTAGTGATCGGTTAAAAAATGCCACTGCCCCAAGGATTATTGCATAAGTGCATTAAATGGAATGGAGGATCGCCGACTAAATGCGGGAGAAATCGATGAAGGTCTGGGGGTGTTATCTGAATGGGCATATCACACTTAAACGGTGGAATTGGATATGATAAAATTATCTGCTAGATGGGTGCCGCGACTCTTGATGCAAGATCACAAACGTATCAGAATGGAAATTTCCGCAGAAGGTTTGACTCGTATTAGGAGTAAGCAACATGATTTTCTGCGCCGGTTTGTGACCACACATGAAACTTGGGTCCGCTACTATACCTTAGAGACAAAACAGCACTCAAAGCAGTGGAAAGAGTTGATTCACCACCACCAAAGAAAGAAAAGGCAATTAAAACGGCCGGAAAGGTGATGGCTTCAGTTTTCAGGGATGCGAAAGAAATTCTGTGGATAGATTATCTTCCCTCTGGTGAAATAATCACTGGAAAGTACTATGCTAACCTCCTGGACCAACCACTGCAAAATATACACGATAAAATATCTGGTTTGGCCTGGAAGAAAGTCATCTCTCAACAAGATAATCCTCACCCACACATAAATAACGTCGCCATGGCAAAAATACGTGAACTGAGATACAACTTGTTGCCACACCCGCCTCATTCGTCTGATTTGGCTCCATCAGATATCCATCTCTTCCCAAAGCTCAAAGTTTTACTCAATGGACGGAGATTATCTTCAAACAAGAACTAACGGCCGAAGTGGACGGGTATTTTGCAGACCCGACGGAATCTAATTTCCGAGATGGGACCAAGACAATGGGACATCGCTGGACCAAGTGCATTAGTGTACAGGGAGACTACATCGAAAAATTAAAAAGTTTCCCTGAGGTAAGTAGTTAATTTATATTCTATTCCAAGTACTTTGAAAATGCCCTTGTGCATTTCCCTTTAAGTTTGACATGAGAAGGCTAGCATTTTGTTCAGGTATCGCATAGTTCCTAGTTTTAGTGTAATTTCGGCTAAACATGTGATGGCGGTGCTCCAGATCTGTGTCGCGGGGGGGAGAGAGGCCCTCCTCACCGGTGTCCGCCGCAACGCTCCGGGTGGGCGCGTTCGGATGCGGGGGCCCGCGTTTCATCCCTCCTGGGGCGCCCGAAGAGGAGGCGAAGAAAGCACGTCGGCCGAAAGTACTTATGAAATATAAACAAGCCATTCCCGTCCTCTTTGCATGCTTTCCCACGAGCGACTCACACGAAGATGGAATGAGCGATGCAGCTGCTGTGTCAATATTTACCCCTGAGCCACCATCCGCCCTCTCTCACTCCATTACCCTCAATACGTATACATTACGAGTGGGCCACGTGCGTATGCTTGGCCTCAATCTTCTTGGTCAATTGTCCCGGGGAGGGGGGGGGGAGCGGATGCTGGATGGCAGAGACCCTAGTTCGATTCCTCCCTACTTTCAGGTTTTGAATTCTGATTTTCCACGAAATGTGCCCGCTTCTGCCTTTTTACCCTTTCCTTTTGCATTCGTATTGTGGCGTATTTATAACTTTGGAAAATAATCAATGTAACTCCCATATTTAAAACAAGCGACAGAGGAGATCCTAGTAACTAATGACCAATCTCGCTACCACATACTTCTTATGCAAAATTTTAGAGCACATAATTGAAAGTTCAATCTTGAATTATATCCTATTGTTTCAGGCTTCACTTCGTGGAAGTAATTGATATCCATTATTGAAATAGAAAGAAAGACTCGTACTTTTCCACAGATTTTATTATACGGTACAACGCGTTTCACCGACTTGCGTACCTGATGATGCCGCAAGTCGGTGAAACGCGTTGTACCGTATAATAAAATCTGTGGAAAAGTACGAGTCTTTCTTTCTATTTCAATAATGGATTGAATTATATCGATTCTCAGAATTTATTTTCAAATAAACCAACACGGTTTCCGAAAGGGTAGATCTTGCTGAGAGACCCAACGGGCACTTTTCGTTCGTGGTGTTTTGGTCACCAAAGAAAAAAGCGTTCAGTTCGATGCTATATTTCTATATTTTAAAAAGGCATTGGGAAAAGTCCCGCATAAAAAGTTGCTCTCAAAGTTGGGAAGAAGTGATAAATGTGTACCAGTAATAGACTGGATTGATTACTTTTTAACAGGCCGCGAGCAAACTGTCGTAATAGACGGAGTATCATCTGACAGAGTAAGTGTGTGGCATCGGGTGTCCCACAAGTAAGTGCTCTCGGTCCACTATTGTTTATTTAATACATTAATGACATTGGGTCACAGGTTTTCAGTAAACTTCGTCTATTTGCTGGCGATGCCGTGATTAGGAAAATATCCAGTCTTGACGATAGAGTATCATTAGCTAACGACCTCAATGGAATTCAAAAGTGGTGCGAGGCATGGGAGCTAGAATTAAATTTGAATGAATGTGTTTCGATAAATTTTTGGAGGAGTATTAAAGGAAGTTAGTAAAGAAAGAAAATTAGTGAAGAAAGCGCATTATACAGGGAACCAATATAACAGACGTGGAATCTTTAAAATACTTGGGTGTAACTATAACTACGGATATGTCCTGGGGAAAACATATTGGTGAAATTTGCGGAATTGCAAATGAAAAGTAAGGATTCATAAAAATAATACTTGGGAATTGTATTACATGGGAAACATATTACAGGCCCCGACCTACTATGTTAGATCAGATCACGTACGTAAAATCAGGTAGATGGTGGAACGGCTAGATTTAAAATGTCGTTTTTTCCTCGTACCATTAGAGATCATAATAGATATGACAGCAATCGCGTAGGAGATTATTAGAATTGGTAGAGTATATATATATTTGTCGATATCTTGCATGTTTCTTCCTACTTGTCATTCTTTTTATTTAATTTATCTATCTTTTTGGGAGTTCTACAGCATGATTTGGATATACCTATCCTGTTATTGAACATTGATGTATGTATGTATTTTCTTTATTGCAATTAAAATTTTGGAGTTCATGCTCAAACTAATATTTGTGAAGAGGTAACATAATTGGGATTATACATTCATGGCTGGTGACCCAACACCCCCCGCCATACGTCCTTGCGGAGGCTTGCGGCGTACTGTGTAGATGCATTGTGGCGTATTTGCTCACATAAAGCTATGCTGTGTAGAAAATGCCCTTCATGAAATACGCCATGTTGTTTATCGTAAATAATATTGAAGTGTGTATGGGTGCAATGGATACAATTGGGAGAATCTGTAACCAAATCATTATAGATATAAGCCAATAGGTAGAGTGTATAATGTGTACCGCATATGAGTGAAATTAGTTGAATAAGTTCAATATTTTAAATTTGCTGTTGGGCTGTGTGGGATTTACTGTTTACACGCCTCAATGTCTGTGTAGGAATTTTCTGGAACCAGCGAAATCACCTGCAGGATTACTTCCGAGTATGTTAGTTACCGCTTGCCTTGCAAGCACCACGGAAACATCTGGCAGGGAGGGAAAGTTCGACGGACATAACAGATATTGGCCATTGTTGGCTTTTGGACGTCTCAACAGTCATACTTGTTTCCTATCGTTCTTTTCAAGAAGTTTGCGAGGAAAGAAGAATTTAGACTATTCGGGAGTCAATTCCCCTTATAACTTCTGGTTGTAATCTCTGCACCAAGTGTAATGAGGTCTGTAGAGTTATTCCATCTGCGTCAGTGCAATAACAAGAATGAATTTACAACTGTCTAATAGTTTCAAGCAGTGCGCTTCTAGCGGCTTCCAACGAAGTACGTATTTCCAACAATTATGTGACTTGCTTAATTCATCGATTACGATTGGCTTTTCTATTAAATCCCGTATAATTCCGAAATTAAATCACTTTGCGGTATTATCTTAATCCCTCGTCGCGCATCCAGATTTAAGTGTGACCAGTGCTGAGTATAACTCCTAAAAACTTTCCATTCGAGCATTTCCCACCAACTCGCCAAAGGATACACATATTTTAATGCTGCCTCGCAGATGTCACCAAAGTGCTTTCTCCGTTTTATGCGTCATGGTACCATCAGATTTTTAAAACGGTTGTACAAAGTGAAGATTTAGTTTATATTAATACATTCAAACAGAAACTAAAACAATGCCGTGGCAAAACGAAAGGTATTATGCGCAAAGCCCTGCACTCCCTCAAATCTTCAAATCTAAAATGCTATGGGAATATCTTGAGGAAAATCCGAAGTCCTCCAGGTCCAATATTTGAGAAATACGGGGTAAATGTCCAACATTACATTATCTGAAGACAGAAAACGGCAAACCAATTACAGACAGCATGAAAAGGGCAAATATTTCAAATAAAAATTGCTATAGCGCCTACAATAGAGACACAAACGCACCAAACGATCCTCCACACCCACCCGGTGAACACATGAGCGATATAACACTGACCAAGAAAGGAAAAGAACATCTGCTCCGTAGTATCAAAGCCAACAATGCCCCAGGTCCGGAAGAAATACCTGCTAGAATATTTGAAGAATTAGCTGAAGACATTACCCCGTTTTTAGAAACTGTTTTTCTAAAATCCATAGAAGAAGGCTCAGTACCTCGCGACTGAAAGCTAGCCCTTATACGTAACTCCCATAGAGGCGGCGATAGGGATAAACCAACCAATTACCGACCCATTTCTTTAGTATCGTTCTCTTGCAAAATATTAGAGAACATTATTGTCAGTAGCATTATGAGATTTCCCGATAGTAGGAGGATGCTAACCACAACCGGCGCGGATTTAGGAAGAGCAGATCTTGCGAAACACAACTGGGTCTCTTCATTCACGATATACTTTGATCGAAAGAAGAAAACACGGATGTCGATACAGTATTTCTAGATTTCAAGAAAGTATTCGATGAAGTCCCACACAATAAACTCTGGCACAAACTTCCACACAATAAACTCTGGCACAAACTTAAATGTCATGGTATCAATTAGGAAATAATAAATTTGATTGGAGACACTATGTAAATGCAAAAAAAGGTATCGTAATAATCTCCAAAGATTTTCATCGACTGATCATTTGCGGTTGTTTTAACGGGCCAGTGATCCACCTCTGATAATCTAGTCACAGTTTACTCAAGAGGCTTTCTTTCCAAGAATACACTTCATCCAAATATGTCCACAAGGAAGTAATTTTTCCTTAATTTACAGTTGCATTTCCTTTCATGGAATATTTCTTTCAGCCACGCAAAAGAATTCGGAAATCCTCTGGCGCTCCGCCCATTTTATACGCCAGTTGTTCCCCGGAACTCGAAACTAATGATTCCAATTTTTCGCGAACTCGGAAAACCTTTCCTTTATCCAATGACCGAGCACTACCTGCGACTGGGGGTGAATTTTCAACTGTCCGTGACCACCTCAACAGATGCATGTTAATAGCCTCCAAAACCACGGCAATAAACTCGAAGGTTGATTTTAATAGGGAAGAGGACGAAGTCACATCGATATGGTTCTCCGAAATTCATCAAAAAGGAGTGTGGCAGGGGGAGCAAGCACCAGGTGAAAAGGGAAAGTGGAGGGAGGATATAGGAGAGGAAGGAATAAGGGCAAATATTTAGTAACTATAAAATAACGTACAAATTTGTATGCATGCTGGAGGAATACTTAATTTAAAACAAGGATTCATTCACCTAATAAATTAGTTATCTACATCTACACAGCACCCCGCAAGCCGTTGCGTCGTACTCGCTAGGACGTGTGGCAGGGGTTGGTAGGCCACCAGCCATTCTACATATATTCACTCATATTTCCTCGTGCACATGGCACCCCGCGATCCCCCGAAAACTGCGTGGAGAGGGGGCGACCGAACACCATTCATGCAACATGCCAACACATATCCAGGGAGTGTTACATAGCCAGCGGCTATTCCTGTGCCTACACGAAGAGGACAAGAAAACACGTCAAATGAGGGCAGGCATACATAAAATTCAGGCCCTTATTACCGGTAAGTATTCTACGCATTTCGGACGGGCAATTCACTAATTCAATAGTGTTAATATACGAGTATATACATTCGCCTAGACCCCACCCGGCTCAAGGGCGCACCGGGGGGGGGGGCGTTTGGACGCCAAGTTTTTTTTGGATAGAGTTTTGGGGAAGTTTAATATTGTATATCCCGAGTAGTAGTAGTAGTTTTGAGGGGAAGGAGGCGACCGACGAGAGCCGAGGTCATTTGCGCCATTTGGGATGGACAGGAAAGAATGAAGGGTGGAGAGAAACTCGGCGTCGGCATAAGGCTACTCTTTACGAAAGGCGCCAAGGGGTCCGCAGTTTAACGTCCCATCCGACGGACGTCCTACTCACTCAAAGTTCTCTCCACAAAGCACCTCAAGTAGTGTGTTTTCTAGTAATATTTTTGGCCCAGGACTTGTCCTTAGTTATCGTAACACCCAATTATGATACCGATTCCACGCGTGCAATGCTGGTTTCCTGTATGGCGTTGCAATGTACGAGGGTCATCCGGAAAGTAGTACCCGTTCGTGAAATAAAGACACAAAAGTAAATATTAACAAACATAAAAAATTTTATTTGAAAGAGGATACTTTAAACTACTTCTCAACATAATCTCCAAGCAAATTAAGGCATTTGTCATAACGTGTGACAAGTTTCTGTATTCCTGCTGCATAGTCCTTCGCCGCCAGCTCATTGAGATACGCGAGGGACCCATCTTGCACAAATTTTTGCATAATGCAGATGGTGTTTAACAATTTCATGAACAATTGTTCGAGAAACATTGGGAAAATGCTCACAGATGTCATCAATTGTGACGCGCCGATCGTTCCTCACGAATTCGTCAACTGAGCTCACCAGTTGGTCTGTAATGACAGACGGTCTCCCCGAACGCTCATCGTCGTGTGTTCCCCCTCCCCATGTTGAAGTTGCGACACCACCGCCGAACAGACGACTCGTCCATTACATACACCTCCTTTAATTGGCGATGAATATCACATGGGCGAACGTTTCTTGCATTGAGGAATTTAATCACTGCCCTCACTTCACAACTGGCGGCGTTCTCAATTTTTTTAAACATTGTAAACAATCACAGAAACAACACAGGCAATGCTAGCGTCACGCAACTTGGCTCAGAGAAGGCAGACAAGCCACTGAAGCTATCTGACCTCGTCCAGCGGCTACTCGCGTCGTCAGCACTTCATGCGGCACGAACGGGTACTACTTTCCGGATGACCCTCGTACTTACAGTGGGAATTTGGTCTTACAAGGTGGCATTTTTGTCCATGTACTTTCGAAGGGTTGATTTGATATGCATTGCGGGGGATAGGAGATCCAGGGACGAGATCAGAGACGTTTGCTCCAGCCACGCCATTGTCGGCGATACATTCGGCGGTATTGCTTTGGCGATTGCATTTTCGGCGACCTCTTCGTTCCCCTCCCCAGTTGGAGAGATGGCGCATTTTAATCCGCTTTTTCTGAGCACATTGAGCACAATATTTGCAATTACCCACGACATATACGCACGTAAAAATGAGAGGGACTGATCTACGGGTTGGAATGAGTCCATTTACCAAGAGTATACGAATATGTATATCCCGGTGAACTTGCGTATATAAGACCGTGGCTACTGGGACATTTTACACGTGAGATGGCTAAAAATTACCCAGGATACTTTGCTTAGTATAAACTGTTTTTTTTGCAGTTGAACCCAATTTTAACAATGTAACAGCATCTGTGTTTATTATTACGCGTTGTACCTTAACGGTATTAGTAAAAATATTTTTTCTCTTTTACAACTAATATGTTTAGACTGGAATAACTCTTGCAATTGTTAAAAATTTTACAAATACGTAAACGGTTTTTGTAAATATATCTTTTGTCTTCTTACAACCAATATTTTAAAAAGAGGAATAACTTTTGTAATTTAAGATGCATCCCGTGCAATTAATTGTCTTAAAGGTATGATAAATATTATATTTTTCCGTTCGCACCTTTAACGGATGTCCTCATCCAACCCATTCTACTTCGTTCCCAACCGTTCCGTTAACGTGGAACACCCGCGCACGAGTCCCACCCATGCGTCGCCCGCCCTGCATCGACTGTCCTTCGCTATCTTGTCTCTAGTCACTCACTCATTCGAGGAGTGCGCGTTGGTGGAAAAGGATACGCGAGCCGCGCTGGGGATCTTTCAAGCGATGCGTTAAGTATCAAGAAAGCGGAAGTGAAAAAGGAATGTGAAGTCAAGGTGCTGCGATGGGGACAGGGGGGAGGGGGGGAAGGGGGAGGTTGGGGCTGCTCTCTTGTGCGCTTTCGTGTGACGAGCATCGGGCGCATTGCGCGGCGTTTTCTTGGTTCATGCGGTGACTTAAGTTCCCATGGCAACCATCCAAGGTTAAGCACCCCAAACGTCTGTCCTGCCGATAACACTCACGCTGTCCGAGTCTATCGCGGACAAAAATATTGAGCAGGTCTTACTCCTTCTTTGATCTGTGCGATTGAAAACTTTAGAAAAAAATTTGCGATTTAAGAATTTTTGGCAATTAGAATTTAACTAAAAAAAGGTGCGTACTCATAAATTTTTGTAAGAATAGCAATTCCCACCTAAACGCCTACTACATTGGAAGCACCGAAATGTAATGTGTAGACTCACTCAATTAAATATATACATAAAGGCGTTTCCCTCTCTGACGACCTCTTCTGGGCGAAACACATACTCGGGGAATATGTGGACGAGCTAACAAAAAATTAGTATTTATTAGAAGATTACTGAGTAAATGAAATAAAAACGTCAAAGAGAAATGTTATCTGTCGATGGTTAGGCCTCATTTAGAATATGCTACAAGTGTAAATGGGATCCTCACGGCATTGGATTCAATGCCGAATGGGTTCGCAGTAGTAGTAGTAGTATATAGGGGAGGTGACCGACAGCTGAGGTCATTTGCGCCATTTGGGATGGAGAGGAAAGGAGGAAGGGTGGAGAGAAACCCGGCGTCGGCATTAGCCTACTCTTTACGAAAGGCGCCAAGAGGTCACACAATTTAACGTCCCATCCGACGGACGGCGTACTCACTCAAAGTGCTCTCCACAAAGCACCTCAAGTAGGGATTGGGATACCACTGAAAAAAAACTAAACTTTGAACTCAGGCCCTCTCGGTGGGAAACCTGTACTTTAGCCACTGCATTATCCCTATTCCCTTAGGCATGCGTAGTAGATCAGCGCGGGGCAACTGAAACGATAGTTAATCAATTTTGAATGAATTTAAGAAAATCACGAATATTTCCATTGCATACCCATTATTAATTTCCATTTATAAGTCAAACCACGTTACTGATGGTGCAAAATGCGTATGCTAGAATCATTTATGTCTAAATGATAACCTACGGATCACCGATAGGGTGTACGGCAGGGGGTGATTCCACCACAGGCATGGACAATAGCGCTTAAAGGTAGCTTAAATAGACTAATCATCGTTATTAGCAGGGCAGAATAGATTTGTTTATGATGGACGCAGGCGTTGTTGACCCTGTCCTGTATAACGCGACATTGCATGTACTTAAACTCCACAGTAGTTTAGTTAAAAAGGTATTTGCATGAATGTATACGCCAGTGTGGGTGTAGGTTTGCATGAATTTATTTGGTTTTGCATGTTGTTTTATTCTCTTTTACGGGTGGTGATCCAAGAACCCCTGCCACACGCCCCGGCTGTAGGTTGTGGGGTATTGTGTAGATGTTCTACACATAAAAATTACTCTTCTTCAGTTGCGTATGGAACTGCTAAATAATGACAATAATGGATATATTTAATTTTTTGCACCTATTTATGCTCACTGCGTTCTCAAAGTTCAAATACTTTTTCTTGCACACAAAAGGGGCCACTGGTTGATTAATGGGGATTCATTTTTACGATGAGTAAAATAGCAAAAATATTTTTATTTACTTAACTGATTTGCGCGCCGGCTATCCCATCACATGAGGAATCATCGAGTTAAGCAAAATATACATTGAAAGCAATTCTGCGATTGTAACAACCTTAAACAAAAAAAATAAAAAAAATGTAAACCTAGAATTTGAAATCACTTGTTTGAAGTAATACCCTGAATATGCATTAAGTGTTGAGTGAGTGAGCACCATCCTCCATCGCCGTTGAAAATCAAGAAAAACTACTAGAAACGACGTTTCATTGGCCGTTTGGATAGCTGAGGGTTTTGCTATTGACCGTAAGATTCAAAGCTTTGTCATATATCAAGCAACACGATCCGTTTGATATTTTTGTCCGGCAGAACTTCTGGGCGATCCGCAGACGCCACAGAGCAGCTGGATGCCCTCCTTGGTGGTGAGCGCCCGGATTCGACGCTCCTTGGGCACACACTGAACGTCACGCGAGATGTATTATCAGGGATCCATGAAAATAGAACCCAACTCATAGTTAGCTAGGTAATCACCAAGACCTCGGTTACAAATTACTTGTTGGTGCTACCTAGGGCAACAGCAATAGATATGTTTCGTGGTATACAGGGAAATAAGGTGCCAACTAGATCGCGAGCTACTCTCTAAAGACTCGGAACGGTGCAAGAAATGGGGATTAATGCTTAATATAGACAAATGCGCATTTTTGAAATTTTGGAAGAAAGGTGGAGGGGAACAGGACATAAACTACGAAATAGAGGGAAGAAGTATTTGGGATCCTTGGGAAAAAATTTGGCAAAAAGTATTACATAAAATCCAGGGAAAATCCGCTAGATTCGTTAAAAATTGTTATGATAAGAACACAAGTGTGACAGGTCTCTTAAGGGATTTGGGCTGGGAACCACTTGAAGTATGGAGAGAACAAGCGAGGCTTAGACTTTTAGAAAGGTTCAGAACAAACGAGTTTAACTATCACATTGAAGGAATTATAATGGCCCCAAACTACTTAAATAGATCAGACCACAAAGATAAAATAAGGGAGATATATTCCAGTACAGATAGATACAAATACTCATTCTTTCCCCGAGTAATCATAAATCATAAAAGCAAGAAACCGAAGTAATTTTAGAAATATTAAAGACATTTGATTTACAAGTCAGAGCAAGATTAAACATTGCAAAGATATCATGTATATATGTTGGTGCATGTGTATGTTAGTTGATAGTTTATGTATTGTATTTGTACTTGTGTGGGTGTAAGTGTTATTGCATGAATGTATGCCATATTTTTTTGTGGATGTATAAATTTACGGCTTTTTCATGCGGTTATATTTTCTTTCTTAATTACGAGTGGTCCCACCACACGCCCTTACGGCGGATTTCGGGGTATTAAGTAGAAATAGATGAAATGATTTTAATTCCAATAATAAGGCCCCCGAGGAATTTTTCCCTTTACTTTGTCGTGTTTACTTTTACCTTGAATTAATCTGTAACAAATCCCCGGGATTTTCTCTCAGTCGTAACCGCTTTGATAAATTACTTTTCGCTCACATTGCGTGATGGTCAGTCTCTCTTGTGGTCGTCCCAGGGAGACATTGAGAGTGTTTTAATACCAATGTGGGATGCAACGCTTTACCTGTCCGTTGCTATCCATCAACATCTGGTTCCCTGTACCCGTCGCAGGACAATTTCTTACCTTGTCTTTAGCATCCCCAAATAAGTAACCTGCCTCAAATTTAAGCAGGGAATTTAACCTGCATTTAAGCCTACGGTCAACTAGTTGCTCCCCATCCTAATTCTTCCGATAGTGCCTTGACACTTCTAACTTGTTCATAAACACTTTTCACAAACCTAACTGCACCACGTTGCACTCGGTCTACTTCCGAAATTAAGCATACTTCATGAGGATCCCATACACTTGCAGCATACTCAAGGTGGGGCCTAAATAACGTGAAATAACAAAGCTCCTTCTCATCACAATTCCCAAGTATCCTTTGCTTGAATCCTAACCTTTTTTTTCGAATATTGCTCGTGGGATGGTGCATAGATTTAGAGATCCTCAGCAGATGAGACAGAAGCGTTAATGCTCTCCAGGCATCTTAGCCACTGAGTCGGCCTTTTCGTTTCTTATTAATTTCACGTGCCCACGAACGAGATGTTACTCCCTTCTTATCAAGGGATAATACGGAGGCCTGAATATTGTAGGCGATAGGCTGGGTCGCGTCAAGGCCGATAGTACAGTACATGATATCTGAAGAGTGCATGCAATAAAAGAGGCATTATTGCATGCGATACCACTTGGAAGGATGCTAATGGCCAATAGCCCCATCGTACGTATAGCCACTGCAGGGCGGTGTGTCAAGCTGATTTGGTCCCTGGTTCCATTACGGCTACGGCAAATGATACAGCCGTCAGTCCTAATGGGAGTACATGTAATGCTTCCCTGGGATCTACTTGGATTATGCCGGTATTTAATAATGCATGGTAAAGAATTTGAGGGATGCAGAAAGTTTGAAAGCAAATATGATTGGTGCATGGAGGCTTCTTAGGATACACTTAGGGTAAACGACATGTAACGTAAAACTACGTTCGATAAAAAGTGATCAAAATTGGTGCAAAGAAGTCGAAATCGACATAAATACCCGGCGATCCACCAAAAAGTGTGTGGCAGGGCGTGCGAGCATTAGGTGGGAAGGTTAAGTGATAAGGGAGGACATGCGAGAGGAAGAGGAAAGGTAAAAATATTCAGTAAAAAACTATCAAATAACGTGAAAATTTGTAATATACATGTTGGAGGAAGACTTAGTTCAAAAGAAGGGTTAATTCACCTAAAAAATTAGTTATTTGTCATGCGAAAATTTTGTTAAAATTTATTGTTCGACATGTTAAGGGAAAGTCGGTGGGAAAGTAGAACAAAATTGATTGAACACATTTCGAGGCACAATGGTTTTGTTAGAAACAATAAAGGAAAATTGAAGAGAAGACCACACGAGGAATATGGGGAGAAAAGTACATACAGTTCTTCACGTTAGTTAGGCCCCATCTTGAGTACGCTGCGAGTGAATGGGATCCTCACGAAGTAGGTTTCATTTTGGAACTAGATCGAGTGCAACGAAGAGAGCAGCTAGGTTGGTGAAAAGTTGTTTTGAACAAGTTTGTAGCAGTGCCACGACACTATTGGAAGAATTAGAATGGGAGCAACTAGTTAACCGTAGGCTTAAATACAGGTTAAATTTACAGCGTAAATTTGAGCCAGGTTACTGCTCTGAGGATGTTAAATAGACATATTACAGGCCCCCATATGGTAGATAAAATCACCAACGTAAAATCAGGGTGGTTATTGTAGAACGAATATATTTAAAATGTCGTTTTTTCCGCGTACTATTAGAGATAAAAATAAATAAGACCGCAATCGCGTAGGAGATAATTAGAATTGGCAAGTTCATACATTTTTTCAATATTCTGGATGTTATATTTTATTATACCTCCATCTATTTCAATGTTCTACAGTATGATTTTAATATACGTATCCTATGATTGAATATTATAGCATGTAAGTACTTTCTTTTGTGCGATTAAAATTATTCGAGTGCATGATCAAACTAATTTTTATGTTTAGCGGTGGCACAATTGCGATTGTGCATGAATGTTTGGTGACCTCACACCCCCTGCCATTAGCCCTTGCGTCGACTGGCGGAGTATTGTGTAAATGTACACAGGAGATGAATTAAAAAGGACGATAAACAGAGGCGCTAATAGATTGTGAAAGAATTAGCTATGGATAGAAGAGAATGGAGGATGGCAGTAAACAATCCTAGGATTGAAATACAAATGATAACGAAAACATGGGTGCGTTCTCATAGATGAATTAATCGCAGCATAGTTGGACACCAGTGTTTCTCTGCCAGTGGTCAGTGGCGGCTCCTCGGCGTCCACATTGGTACTGACAACCAGAGATATAATGAAGGCGTTTTTTACTCGTAGCGGCCTTTATTAAATACGTTTCTCGCGAAACGCATGTAATTGCAATCGCACAGGTGAGTAAACGAATGAGCCATGGTGAAACCTACCCACCACGTGTCAAATACTAGTCAGAGAGTACTATGAGCATGACATAGTACCAGCATAGATGGATTGTATAAAAAGTATCGGGAAAGGGCTTCTTCGACGGCACTTAGGGTCCCATGGTGGTGTCCTTTGATGGAGGATCACACTTAAGGAATAGGAAATAGTCAGCTGGTGCCAAGTCGGCACTGGAAGGGGATTTGGGAATCGTTACGATGCTGTTGCAGAAGGTCATCGCAGACAGGCTCTTCTGCAAGGTTTAGCAGACACACGACTCTTCCCTTGGTCGCCCGTCAAGACCTTCGGGAGGACGAGTTTAGCGCAGATCTTTCGAATCGCCAACTTTTCAGTGATAATGGTGTGCACTGTCGTCTTATCAATGCAAATATACGACCTGCGATCATACGCACACTTAACTGACACGGTCTGAATTCAAAACTTCAGGTGCACACGTCAGGAAAACATTGTTACCGATACTTTTTTCGTTCACCTTGTTTTAGTGTGATCTGCACCCTATGTCGATGGCTCAAAAAACGGAAAATGTTTATTATTTTAACTCAGTTAACTTTTAAAAATATTAATATGTCCCCGCCAATTCAGTCCCAAAGCTTAAAGGTTTGCCGAGGAGATGGACGAAATCGTAGACAGCGGTAATCCTCGTCATCCGGACGTGTTCAGAACGGTTATGACGAGAACAAGTCTCCGGTCCCTCCTTGAATCTTGCTTTGAAAGATTTCATTCTCCCTTCATGAATATGAAGCATGACTCTCTTCTTCGCAAACCTCCTCCTCCCTCAACTTCAGCGGGAAGGGCGATGCAAATATGGAAAAACCCCTTCAAACCCACATATCCCCACTCACCCCGTGATATCGTACGCGCGGAGGCCGTTTGTGTTTGGGGAGAGGGGGAGGAGGAGGAGGAAGAAGGGGGGAAGGGGGCACGGTGCGCTCGTGGCGGTTTGTTTGTTTACGAGGGGGAATGCGGGGGGGGGGAGGGAGCGGAGGTGGAGGGCGGGAAGAAGGCGCCTATCTCCATTATTATCCCTCCTCGTAAGCGCGGTGGCAAACTCTCAATTATATCCAGTTAATGCGCGCGTGTTTGCCCCTGGCCGAACGATAAGGTGGGCCAGGGGTAGTGGCGGTGTGCCATGAGTCAACAGGCGGCAAAGTACACAGCGGGCAGCCAGGGGAGCGGCGACCCACCGGTCTCTGATCGTGTGCGCAGGCTCGTGTTGCCTGCGTGTCGTGATAAATCACGGCCTAAGAATCCGGATTTATTTTGGGGGCTTAAGATGTTCCCCTTCTCGTGGTTCAGGTCCTCCGACGCATCCGCCGTGCACCAGCTGTTCTCGCACCCCCCGTCCACTCCAGGCTGAGGTAGAGCAGCGAAGACATGGGGGCACCCTCACCAGCAAGGATGCCGCGGGAAATACGAGAAATAAAGACCATCGGATCAAGGGAAGGATATCATTGGCAAGGAACCTCGTCCAATTAAAAAAGTAAGATTTTTAATTGAATATTCTTACCATCGCACCACACTAATCAACTGCAAGGTTGGTTACGAAGGTGGAGGTCATCTGATGTTGAGTCCTATTTAAGCGTGCGAAATGAATGCACCGACAGGTTATTCTAAGGGAGGTCATCTCACTATTACCTGTGCCGTCTGCGGTTTCCCAAGAGGATCTGCATCCAATGGAAATCACAAAAATCTGAGTAAGCTGCTGGTTTCAATCGGATTTGAATCGAGGAGCTTGGGAGAAAGTTTGGCAAAAAGAATTAGATAAAGTCCCGAGAAAATCCGCGAGATTCGTCGAAAATTTTTACCGTAAGAAGACGAGTGTGACAAACCTTTTAGAGGAATTAGGCTGGGAGACACTTGAGATATGAAGAAAACAAGCGAGACTTTTAAGAAAGATTCAGAACAAACGAGTTTAACAATGAAGCTAAAGGAATTATAATAGCCCCACACTACTTCATCAGACCACAAAGATAAAATAAGGGAGATAGATTCCAGTACAGATAGATACAAATACTCATTCTTTCCTCGGACTATCAGGAATCATAATAATAAGAAACCAAAGTTATTATAGAGCATTGACGACATTAGATTTACAAATCAGGACAAGATTAAACGTTGCGTAGACTCAAGGTATATTCATAGGTGCATTTGAATGCTAGTTGATGGCTTATGTATTTGCATGTGTGTAAGTTATGGAGGTTTTTGCATGAAGATATAACATCTTTGTGGTTGTAGATTGACATGGTTTTTATGGCTACAAATTTTAAACTTTCAACAAATATAAAATCCAGTCGAATCTGCGAAGTTAAATCTTCCCTCATTTACTATGAAAGTCTTCCGAGTTAACGCCTGAGACAGTGACTTATATATAATGCAGTGAATGGATATGCAACACCCCCGAAAACAAGTGAAAATCTCGTAGAATGCGATGACCATGAAGGATTTCTATCACTCACTTTGGATAGTGATGATGACTTCATATTGTTTTTATTCATTCGGGGTAGTTTTATGATTTTTTTCTTCAATTATCCGCGAGAGAATCAATTCCATGAGCTATGAAGTTTCCCTACCGATTCGAATGAAATTTTGGGGAAAGGAATACAAAAATGCGAGGGAAGGAACGTTCAAGATTGGAAGAGCACAGCAATGGAAATCAAGTGTCCTTGGGTTTGGAACAACGACGTGTGAAATCTTCTGCCGTTTCATCTCGAATGGACCAGCGTCCCTGCAGGCTGCGTCACCGCTTCAGGTCTCTCCTCGAGTTAAAAAAGCTCTCCATTCATAGAGTACATTCGATGCTCTCCATCTTGTGGCGAGAGATAGCCTCTCCAAAGAAGAGATTAGATTCGGTCCATCCCAAATATTTTCCCTTGATATATACCTCTTCTTTCGTAATTCGTTCTCCAAACTACCCCATGCAACACCCCTCTCGCATTGTTCTACAGTCAGTCGTAATGACCGTCCTCTTCAGGAAATCCATTCTTCCATCCTAAACACTTGCCGTGAGAGATCGGACGAAATTATGCCGAGGCACCTGCAATTCATTCGAGGACTGCCCTGAGATATCAAATGGTGGCAGCACTTGATTGCACCCCCCCTGTTGCGCTTAGTTGACCCTAGTCATCGATGGACAAGTGGGGGAATCCGCGATCAACATAACAACGTCCGTGGCATAGACAGGTTTCGAGCATTTGACGTTCGGTGACAGCCAGTGGAGGTTTTGATCGACAAGGGTGACTCGAAATTTTGAATATTCGTGAGGTCACGGCCAAGAGTAAATGTTTACAACAGGGTCACCGCCGAAAAAACAACACACCGTAGAGCAGTTAGGTTTGTGAAAAGTTGTTATGAACAAGGTAGCAGTGTCACGAAACTATTGGAAGAATTGGGATGGGAGCCACTAGTTGACCGTAGGTTTAAATACAGTTTAAATTTAATGCGTACATTTGAGGCAGGTTAAATCTGAGGATGTTAAATAGACATATTACAGGCGCCGACTTACTATGTTATATCAGATCACCAACTAAAAATCCGGGAGGTTTATTGTAGGTCGGATGGATTTAAAAAGTCGTTTTTTCCTCGAACCACCAGAGATCAAAATAGATATGACAGCAATCGCGTGGGAGATTATTAGAATTGATAGTGTATGCATATATTTTGTCCTTATTCATGTATGCTATTATTTATTAATTAATAGACTTATCATTTTAACAGTTCTGCAGCATAATTTGAATATACGTATCCTGTGAATGAATATTGTTGCATTCCTGGCCCTTCCTCGTTTCTCCCCTCTATCGCAGTCTTCAGCATCCATCTCCCGATCAAAATTCACTGCATCCGTTTTTCCTGTCCCCTTTGGATATCTCCCAACAATCACCTAATTTTCCTCATGGATATAAAAAATTATTGGTCATTCGTTAGAAAAATAATTCGACCTAGACTTAAAATATATTTTGAAATAATTGACGAAAATGTATGGTCAATATGACAAGGATAACAGTATTGCTTGCTCTGCCTTGTCTATTTTTAAGATTCCCTTTCCATCCCTCGTCTCTCTCCGTGGGGGGACCCTCCCGCTACCTGTGGCGTTGGGTCGCATTCCCTACCTCAGTCCTCGGGGAGGAGACCGTTGTATGTTACATCTCAATGTGGTAGTGGAATTTCTCCATCTTACTTTTCAAATACGAGCTTGCACGTTATAGCATACATCTCTTACTGCATCCTCAGGTGCAATTATTTGTTCGATGATAGTATATATATTTGCACGCGTGTAGAATAAAAGAATTTTCGCATGAATGTATACGCCCCTGTGGGTATAGGTTTGCATGCATGCGTTTATTTTACATGTGGTTTTGTTCATTTTTACAGGTGCTGTCGTGGCTCGTCTGTGAGATGGCATTGTACCCATCGTGCACAGATTTTACGGTATCCCAATTGTTCGATAAGTAAGCCAACACGTTCCTTGGATGTCCTAATATGGTTTGCTATACGCTTTTCAGTGATTCCCCGGTCAATTTTAATAACCGCCGTAAATTTTCGTTAACACCTTGACGTGTCTTTTTGGTTGAGGAAAAAAATAAAAATAGTAAGGCGCAAGATCGGGGGAATATGGAGGGCGTGGAATCGGTTCAAATTTAACGTTTCGGTGAGCCTCTCCAGTTGCGCGCGAGGTGTGTGGACGAACGCTGCCATGTTCCAAGATTATTGTAATGCTTCCGCTTCCATACTTCCGCTTATCAGAATACGCTGGATGAATGTAAAGTAAGCCAAATGCATTAGTATAGTTTGATTTCCATCCTAGGGTGAATTATTTGCGAACAAGATTGATTTAGATTTTTAAGAGACTATCACCTAAATAATCTTGGCTAAAATATTGTGATTTACGAGAGGATACGAGAAGGAGAAGAACCAAATGTGGTAATTGAGTTTGGATTCTCATTAAGGCACATGGAGCGGTTGCCATGAGTCATGAAATGCTCTCCAGGCTCCCCAGCTTCTCTCTCCGCAGAATGCTCGCATTTGGTCGCTCTGTGCTGTTTTCACAGTTCGCATTGCATTTTTTCCCCGTACTCTAATGTGCACTTCGCTGTTGAGGAGCCTCAGATTGATGTAACTGAAAATAAATACGAAAAAGATGTCGCTTGGAGATTTTCGCTTCGTCTTAGCGGTAGCGTCAATGTATGTTTGTTAGCGTACATAAAACCGAAAAACAAAAAGTAAATTGGCGAAATTAAAATTATAACATTAAACTGCCGTAGCATTAGAAAGAAAATGTCAGATATTGAACATATTTTTGTCAGTTCAAAAGCAGACATAGTAGTTGGAACGGAAAGTTGGCTCACGGGAGATATAGCAAACAATGAGGTTTTTCCAAACGGTTTCAAAATTTACAGAAGGGACGAACCAAATAGATTGGGTGGGGAAGTAATCATTGCAGTAAAGTCACATCTTAGTAGCCAGCGGTAAGAATGCGACGTAAATGACATAGAAAGCGTTTGGTCCAACATAAAGGACCACAACGGCAGAAGCCTATTCATGTGTTCATTTTATAGACCCCCAGATTCTAACACAGATGTCCTACACAAGCTGGACGAACAAATATCCACTCTCAGCAGCAGACATAGTAACAGTATTATTATAATTGCTGGTGACACAAATCTACCGTCAATTGACTGGAACACGTGATGCGTAGGAAAATCTGCCAAAAACCGAGATTCATGCCAAGAACTCCTTCATATATTCACAAAAAACTCCTTAGAACAAATTGTTAAATCACCAACACGGGGCCAAAGCCGGCTAGATATCTTTGTGACTTCTACGCCCGAAATCATAACTAACATTGAAATAATAGACGGAATCAGTGACCAGAGGGCTATTCTTGTTGAGTTAAAAACTAAGTTCGTCAAAATAAACGAAGTAAAGCGTAAAATATATCTATACAACAAGGCAAATTTTAACGGACTAAGAGAATATTTAAAGATAAAATTACCAGAATACAAGACAAAAACATTGACAACCAATACAGAGAACACTTGGAATTATTTCTTAAATATTTTACGGGAAGGAATGAGGACGTACATCCCGTCCAAACTCAAATGCGACAGTAAGGAACCTAAATGGCACAACGGGGAAGTCAGATCGGCATTAAGAAGGCAAAGAAAGCTACAGTCAAATTTTAAAAAGTGACGATATAGTTTATATGAATACATCCAAGCAGCAACTAAAAGAATGTCGTAGTAAGACGAAAAGTATTATGCGCACAGCACTACACTCTTTTAAATCTAAAATGCTAAGCGAATATCTTGAGGAAAATCCAAAGTCATTCTGGTCCTATGTTAGGGAAATACAGGGTAAACGTCCAACTGTTCATCCTTGGAAGACGGAAAATGGAGAAATCATTACAGATAGCGTGAAAAAGGAAAATATTTTAAACCATTTTTTCCAGAGCGTCTACAAAAAAAACACAAACGCACCAAACGATCCTCCACACCCACCCGGGGAACACATGAGCGATCTTACACTGACCAAGCAGGGAATAGTACATCTTTTCCGTAGTATCAAAGCACACAAGGCACCTGGTCCGGAAGAAATACCTGCTAGAGTATTAAAGAAATTAGCTGAAGACATTGCCCCGTTTTTACACAATGTTTTTCTAAAATCGATAGAAGAAGGCTCAGTACCTCGCGACTGGAGGCTAGCTCATACAACTCCCATCTATAAATGTGGCGATAGGGATAAACCAACCGAATGGTGGATAATAGGTTACATTTTCTGTGTTATTTTGAGGCAGGTTACTTATCTGAGGACGTTAAAGACATAATACATGTCCCGAATTGCTATGGTGGATCAGTACGTAAAATCAGGGAGATTTATTGTGGACCGGATAGACTTAAAATGTTGTTCCTTCCTCGAACCTTTAGAGATCAAAATAGTAATGGCGTTAGAGATAATTAGAAAATTCAATGTTTATATTTTGTCGACATCCTGCATGTTATTTTTTAATTTAATGGACCCATCTTTTTAACAGTTCTACCGAATGATTTGAATACAAGTATTATTGTTATTAAATATTGTTTTGCATGAAAGTACTTTCTTTCGTGTGATTAACATTTTATGAGGGAATGATCAGGCTAATAATTGTGTAGAGGTAACATGATTGGGATTGAACATGGATGGCTAATAGCCTAACATCCATTTGCCACATGCCCTTGCGACGGCTTGCGGGATATCGTGTAGATGTAGTTCTAGAACTAAGCGAATATTTCATATTAGCCCTTAATATTACATAAATGTAATTGTGTATAAACCTGCATAAAATCTTGCAACATGAGACTTGTTCAATTGAGAAGGAATATAGACTTTTTAACGTATAATTTCCGGAGCAAAGTTTTAATGTTTTGTTGCATTGATAGCTAAATGTGTAATGCATGTGTCGTACAAGTTTTATTGACTGGAATTTGGTATTGAATCAGCGGCAGCTGTTACAATTTGAACCATGTTCAGTTCGCCTACACCTGTTTCTGATAATAAAAAGCGCTCTCCACGAAATTGTTCCTTCGCATGCGGAAAAGGAAAAAGTATCAGTGAGCTAGATGATGAGAAATACAATTCACATTGATTCTCATGAAATATTCAGCAACATAATTTGCGATATGCTGTCTTGCGTGAATTAACGTTATGGAGCTTCCAGCATGGTGCTTAGAAATGTGGCCTTTCGCGATGGATATGGCCTTGGAGGATTTTCAGCACATCACCAACGCATAAGTACTCGTAGTGTCCTGCATTTGCTGTTGTATGTGAGCTAGTTTAAAATGCTGATGCACCATTCCCTGAATATGACCCTAACTTTGCCACCACTGTGGCTTTTCACCTGCGAATTAATTTGCTCGCGAACAAACTCTCGCACACAAATGAGCAACCTCGCAACCTATTTATTTATTTATTTTATTTATTCAGTATTAGTCCGAAAACAGCACATTTTGGCCTTTACATCGAACTTTTAACGACGATAACAATGGCCACATTTAGAAACACCCAAGCCCTAGATGGAGAGAAACTCACCCAGGCGGAAATCGAACCCGCGACCCTTGGAATGGCAGACGAGGACGTTACCCCGCCGCCACCGGGGTCGGCATTAGTACTTGTGCACAAACACGCCTCCCGTGCAATATTTATTTGGCAACGCGTGGGTGTTACCTGATGGAATTTTCAATGTTTCCGATTGCTCTAAAAGTCATTATAGAATATTCCCTCCCGGTGCCAATAGCGATCTTATTCATTCCAATAGAGAAGTGATGGAGATTCGGAGCCAAATTCATTAGAAATGTATTGTCTAAGCTCTTTAAGCGTTTTAAAACATCTTCTAGTTGCTATACATTAGGAAATATACTTTTCAGCCTTTTCACCTCCTGTGGCATAACATTGGTTTCTACGAACGATTGTTTCAGGCGAAAGCAAATTTTAAATGCACTCCCGTCTCGCGGCCTCTCCATTGTCATCAACATCGACATGAATACCCCGCCTCCACCAAAATGGTGTGTGGCAGGGGGCGCAAGCATAAGGTGGGAAGGGTGAGTGATAAGGGAGGATATGGAAGAGGGAAGTAAATGGGGAACATTTTCGTTGAGAAAATTATCAAACAAACGTGCGAATTAATATGCACGCTGGAGGGAAGACCCAATTCAAAAGAAGGATTAATTATCCTAATAATTTAGTTATTTCTTATGCGAAAAGAAGGTATAAAATATAGCTCCACACCCTAGTAGTGTATGGCTATATTTTACACCCAGAGCCATTTATAGCTCAGGCTTTCACCAAAACAAGACAGGTCATACAGAATTAGAAGGATAATAAGACTTTTCAGTTTGAAACTGCTGTCACTGACATAATGCCAGTGAAAAATCAATGAAATCCGTGACAATCACGAACATATTACATATGTGTTAAGATCACAATGCAATTTTGTTATTATCTTTGTAGAAATAAGTATTCAAATAAAAATTCCCGATCGATATTTGAGAACAATCCTCGTGGCGATAAGGGATTGGAATAACGTTGTCCGACCGCGAAAGGGGTAAAAACATTTGAGTCAAAATTAGTCTGTTGTGTATTCAACCCATGCCACACACTCTAGCGGTGGTTTGCAGGACACTAAAATATCGTTCTATATATTCTAATGGGCAATAGTCCAAAAAAATGAAAATGACTTATTTTTGAAATATTTCTTTATTCAAATCAATTTTGATATCTCTCATTTCATAATATTTAATTAAAAATCTAAATATATATTGAAAATTGACCCACAAAATATTTTTTTCACAGGATTAATCAAAAATTAGATTTGCTGATCATATGCATAATTGCCAGTAAACTCAGCCGGACCCTGGTAATTCTCTTCGTAGTGTTTCATCATATCAGCCAGATGCAACTTCTTCATGCTTAGTTCATCTTCGAGGTCTTGTAATTCTCTTGCACGTAATACCTTAATGTCCCTCACATATCCTCTAGTCTCATACAATTCCAGCATTCCCTTCTCCATAAAATCTAAAAGGTGCACATTTCGGCGTTCCAGTTCATCCAGCTTGTTCAAAAGGGCATTGACATTTCTTGCCAATGCCCTCTCCTTCTCGTCAATTGCCTGTTCCCGTGCCCTCATCGCCATTTCATATGACCACCGCGCAAATTGATACTTCCTTTGAGCACGTCTCAAATCTTGGTTAACATTTTCTCTCGCATAGGCTTGTTTCTGGTTGAACTCAGTGTCGCAATCAGCCTGAAGTCGGTCTTTTGCTCGTTCAATAATGTCTCGAACATGCCTAGACTAAACAAGGAAGAATACGATGCTTAGAAATATTCATTCTTTATTATTAATTTATCAATGGAAATAGAAATGAAAGAGTAAGTTTAAAGGGGTGACTGCATTGAAAGCTTTTTATTATCCGCCATAATGCTGTTCTCATGAATATTTAATGCTGATCTTGGGTATATATGGGATGAAGTTCATAAAGAAGAGAATGATACATTTTCGTACATGTTTAGAAACTTATCGATGGGTAAAAAATGGGTGGTAGTACGCATATAATGGCAATATGCGGAGCATTTGCAATTGTGTTGTCATTTAAATTTGAGCTGCTATACCTCAGTGGATTGTCCTCTACTCATGTCTTGAGGTGCAGTAGCGGGAATGCATTGATGCTGTGTTGCTCCAGCCCTTGCTTGTTGCCGGTGAATGGGGTATTGTTCACCGCGGCATGGCATCTTTCGACCCGTCGCATTTCTCCTCTCGTCCTCTCCGCTTCTTTCTCTAATTGTCGGGGAACCCCCTCTTCGCATGTCGTCACCGGCACCTCCTGATATGCTCACGAAGCCGCATGCACCCGGCCGCCCAGGGAGAGCTCTGGTGGCAACGTAGAGTCGCCCATCTTTCGAGGTGTGATTCACTTGGGGGTCCTTTGGATGGTCTGCAGGCGATTGCTCGCGTCCTTCAATGAGTCTCGTCACCCAGTCAGGAATCCGGAAGGCACATTCCTCTGTGGGTTGACTTTCTTCAACCGGCTGCTCCTCCCAGTTGAAGCGGATGATGGTACGTCCTGGGGGAGCGGCTCGTGTGCTTTCGGGGGACTTCTGAGGTAAATTCCCCTCAGAGTCCCTAGAGACATGTCCAGAAGCAAGTTGAGGAATTGCATATTTCGGGTTCTCATCTATTTTACGCTTAGGGGTTTTGATCGGATCAAGAACTTGATCCATGCCCCCGCTTGTTTGCGCAGGGGTTTGGGAAGCATCTTGAGACACCATTGTGCGTGCGTCAAACAGAAGAAATAGTCTTCCATTACTATTTGACCTCCAGAACACTGCTTTCCGTAGAGAGCATCACTTCCATTGCACGACGCCATTATAGCAATTGCGCTTGTGGTGTACTATATATTAAGAGTATATCAAGTGATAAAGCGAACCGAAAAGTAAATTTCTCTTCACAACTTCACCACTGATAGCGTTTTGAGTATCGGTAACTACACATATGTTTTGGGCAGTATTGTTGCGATATCTCCTTGGTTCTCATTGTTATAATTCCCGTAAACATGAATAAATGTATGCATTAAAATAAATAATTAATATATCTATGTTTTTATTCTAAGAAAAATGATGAACATGTCGCATCCGGCATTATAGATATAACTAGACCCCCTAATTACCATGGTAGGGCCGACAATGGACACAAAATCAGAGAGTTAGACTGTCGCACTGATAGATTCTAGCATTTGCTTTTCCCGCCCACTGTTCGCGACAGCAATAAAAGCGGGAGCATCTAAGAAAGTAATACGTACGTGCTGCTGACAACAGGTGTATACGACGTTGTTCCCAGAATTACCCGACCCAACAAAGAAGACAACAATTTGGAAGAAAATGTATTTGTTTTTCAACATAATCTCCTTTCAGCTCTATACACTTTTCCCAGCGATGTTCCATAAGTTCGATACCCCTTTTATAATAAGAACTGTTGTACTCCTCAAAATAGCCATTAACTGCCGACATTACTTCTTCACGTTCGGTAAATCTTTGACTACCTACCTATTTCTTCAAGTTTTCGAACAGAAAATAATCTGACGGGGCTACATGTGGCCAATTAGGTGCATGAGGCATCAATTCAAACTTAAATTCATGAATTCATGACATTTGACCATTGCAATGCGGATTTGTGAGATGGTGCATGGTCTTGATGAAATAACACTTTTTTCTTAACCAAATGCGGCCGCTGTTGCTTGATTTCTTCGCTCAAAACGTTGCAATAAGTTCTCGCCAATGGATACCTGCCGTTGATAGTTTTTCCTTTTTCAAGATAGTCAATGAAAATTATTCCACGCGCATCCCAAAAAACCGACGCCATGTCCTTGCCCGCAGATAAAATGGTCTTTACCTTCTTTGGAGGCGGTTTTCCCTTTTGAATCCATTGTTTTCATTGTTCTTTTGTCTCGGGTGTGAAGTAATGGACCCATATTTCATCCATGGTTATAAAACGGCGCAAAAAGTCTGCTATGTTGCTGTGAAACTTTGCTAAACACTCAATTGAAACATCTTCACGACACTGTTTTTATTCGAGTGTGAGCAAACGCGGCAGCCATTTTGCACACAGCTTTCTCACGTCCAAATTTTCAGTTAATATGCGATATACCAAACGTTTTGAAATGCCTACTATGTCTGATAGCTCGCGCAGTTTGAGTCAACGATCATCCAATATCACTTTGATGACTTTCTTCACTCAGCTTCTGGAGTCGTCACCTCATTTGGTCGACCAATGCGATCGATGTTCGTGTTGACAGCTCGTTAGGCCTCATTTAAACTCTGCTACCCAATATTTTACTGTTTTGAATGAAGGAACAGACTCACCCAGAGTAGAATAATGATTGGGCTGACGCCTTTCAAATAAAAGTATTCTATCACATAACGATAACCAATTGTCTCCATTTTCACAAATTCACTGAAAATGTTCACTATTGATGGCTGGCAAGCAAATACTAAACAACGTAGCGTCGTCAAACTTGAAACAAATGCTTCATAAATTGCGTATTTTCTAATATTTCTACCGTGATACTTTTTAAACAACTACCGCCATCTCTAGGTCAGGCCGGGTACTTATGGGACTAACCTCGTACTAGATTAAACTACCACCAAACTCTCATTCAAAGTCTGAAGACCTAACGCCCCCCGCCGTGCGCCTTTCAGCATCTATCTACATAATATCCCGCAAGCCGCCGCAAGGACGTGTGGCAGGGGGTGATAGGTTTGCCAGCCAGTCTACATACATTCACTCTATTCCCTCATGCAGCCGGCAAACTGCGATTCACCAAAAACCGTGTGGAAAGGAGGCGACCGAACACTAATCATGCAAAATGCTTGCAAGCAATATAAATCCATAAACACAGTAATCAACCCGTAGGTCGGTTTGTTATGGTTAATAGAAGAGTTCACCTATTACTAAGCCCTATACGGCGTGGGAAATTCACACATCAGGGTAGGGGGTCCAGTTCCTTTCCCTGTGCCGGTTATGCTTTCCCAGGAAGATTTGGTACCCGAAAAATCATTTTAGCTTGGGTGGAGCTGCAGGTGCCCAGAGTACCTTAAATAGGAATCGAACCCGGGATCTCCGGTCAGTAGTCCAACGTTCTACCCCCTGGACTACCGCGACCCACACATTCAATATGTAAATGTATCTCTTGTGAACAGCTTTTGGCAAAGTCATGGTCAATGAATATATATTAAACCCCTGGGTGGAAACACGGATTCTGGCATAAATTGGCTGAAAAAGCCACAGTCTATTCAAGAAGTGGGACATGAAATAATAAATGACTGTGGTATAAAATAAGGATGGAAAGTGAAATTGGCTGAACACTTTTCATTGAATGTGTAAGCTTGGCTTTAAAATGTTAGACTAAGTTTAAGAAAATTTTGCTAGAAGAAGAGCATTAGTCGGAATAATTTCTAGCACAAGTAATTCATCAGTTTTTTCGGATGCTATATTAACGTAATGGGGCAGCATAGGGTGCTAATGATGTATGCCTGGAAAACATGAGTTAACAAGACGCTCGGATGGCAATATGTAGGTGCTGAATTTTTGCGTTGGTTGAAGCATGGCGTGGCAGGGGGTGTTAGGTCATAACCAGTAAAAGGGAACAAAACCACATGCAAAATCAACACATACATGCAAACCTATACCCAGAGTGGCGTATACATTCATGCAGAAATCCTTCCATTCTACGTGCATGCAAATACATATACTATCATCTAACAAATAATTGCACCTTAGGATGCAGTAAGAAATATATACAATTTAGCCATAATTTATATTATTATTTAGAAATTTATCCAATTTATTCAAAGCACTATCTATAGAAATGCGTACATTGGGTATCTATTTTAAGAATTTTCAACGTTATTAAAAATCACTTTTGCCTGATATTATTAATGTTTTAACGCTGTTTACACATGGTAGAAGATACCGAATGGGTACATTTCGACTCTTCAAAATGTAAAATTTATTATGAGTGGCCGTAAACATTTATATGAACACCGATTTGATATTGTATCGTATTTTCGGAATGATTTATCTGATATGCTCGTTCGTGGTTTTGATATCGCCATCAATCCGCCATGTCACATGCCTGGATTTTAATATGGCGGTATGACATCACCTGAGCGAGCCAATAATATAAAAGCCTTTGCTAATGCCATCCATGTAGGACTGTCCCCATTTTCTTGCGGCCACGTGTAGACAGTCAGTCGATCGATTGGTCACTGGATGACTATTTCAAGCGCGTAATTCGAATGGCTTATCGGTTGTAGTGCCCTTTTATCTTATTTATGGACCAGCAATAACAATAAACACCATTCCCGCCGGGTTATTATTTTATATCCCCCTAAACATGTAATTAGGTCATCATTCCCTAGACGGCGCGCCCGCCGTGAAGCGTGCGTTTACGGTGAGCGAATGAATAATGAAAAGCGTGAGCAGGTTCCGAGTACTACCGCTATGCCGAACTCTTATCGCAGTTTTAACATGTTTGGGGGGGGGGCATTTGAAACGAGAAGGGAAGAGAGGGACTTCCGAGAAAGTAGATGCAGAACCATTAAGATATTTCTCCCCACCCTCTCCACTCCATATTCGTACCTCCGAGGGCGAAACGTTTTCCCCGAAAACGTTTCGCCCTGAATTCGGGGAAACTATCCACTTAGCCACGACGAGACGTTTCCTTTTATTTTTCAATTCGGTTGCAATAAACCCTCTCTCCACGCCCCTGTTTGAGCCTCTTCAGTCACTAGGAACCCATTCCGCTCCCGTTTTGGGGAAGGATATTTTTGGCGAACCGAATTCGGCGTCGTTCGGAGCATTAACCCGGGGCCCCGGCCCGTTTCGATGGGGGGAGAGACGGGGGTGGAAACAAGGAGGGTATGTCCACATAATACCCTAGCAAGCCGCCGCAGGGGCGTGTGGCGAGGATTCTTGGATCACCACACGCAAAAGAGAATAAAACCACATGCTAAACCAAACAAATTCATGCAAACCTACACCCAGAGGGGTGAATGCGATATAAATGCAAAAACCTTTTTAACTTACAGGCATGCAAATACATGTATTAACAACTAACATACACATTCACCCACGAGTGTATTAAAAATCTATTCAATAACGTGCAAATTTGTATACGTGCCAGAGGAATTCTATTCAGAAATTCAAAACATCTACATCTACATAATACCCCGCAAACCGCCGCAAGGGCGTGTGGCGGGGGGTATTAGGTTACCCCCCGTAAAAAGGAACAATACCACATGCAAAATCAACACATAAATGCAAAACTATACTCACAGTGGCATATACATCCATGCAAAAATCCATTCATTCTACACGCATGCAAATACATATACTATTATCTAACAAATAATTTCTCCAATAACGTGCCATTAGAAAAGTGGGAAGGCGAAATTCCTCTACCACATGGACATGCTACATAAAACGGTCTCCTCCCCAAGGACACAGGTAGGGAATGTGACCCAACGCTACAGGTAGCGGGAGCCCCCCCCCCCACCCAACGATAGAGACAAGGGATGGAAGGGGAAACTTCAGTGACTCTTCTTTCAGAAAACTAGAGTTAATTCACCATATTAAATTAGTTATTTGATATAAGGAAAAAAACATGAATAAAAATGAACTACAACCATTTATACGACAGGCCTCCACCATAACAAGACAGGGTGGAATGGGGGAAGATGGGGAAGAGAGAGAGAGAGTATGGTATTGCACGAAGGTGACTGATGGCCCTGATATGCGTGACCCGTTGAGTCATATTGATTGAAAAGTGAGTCTCTCTGAGGTCAATGGTTTCACTTTCCACCTCCTGCTGGCGAACTTGATCATCTCGCGGTCCCACCAGCGAATCATTCATTCCCATTGGCCGGTCGGATTATTGAAAATCGTTAATTAGCTATTATCAGCGTTTTATTATTTAGGACGTATTCCGAATAGAGGAAGGTTATAGAACCAGGAACTGGACAATTTTCGTAATCCAAGCATATTACTTAACGTGGATGAACTGTTGGTGTTTCATATGGTCGCGAACTCCTAATACGCCTCCGCAGCACATCACCCAACACCTCTGTGGGTAGTCACACGATAGCGGTGTCTCCTCGAACGTCATTTCACTAGTGGTTGCGAAATGGCATACTTTCACTTAGTCGTGCTTAAAAGTGACCTCTTTATGTTGCTGTGTATTGAAACGGAACTATTCGAGGAATTGACTTGCACAATGTTAATTTAAATAGATATACGTGATACATTTGATTATATTGGAAAATAAAAAACTTGGGAAACATAACAGTTTCAGGCTTAACTTTATGGAATTCCTTCACGTTGAGGGTAGAGAAAGAAACTTTGAACTTCCACATAAAATGTTAATATTTCACACCATCATGGCTCCGACGATGCGCATCGTCGGAACCATGATCGTGCGAAATATTAAATCTTTATGTGGAGGTGCAAAGTTACTTTTTCTACCCTTATAAAACTTGGAGACATGCAGAACAATTTTTCTGTCTAGGTTTATCTTTATGTGGAAGTGCAAAGTTACTTTTTCTACCCTTATAAAACTTGGAGACATGCAAAACAATTTTTCTGTCTAGGTTTATCTTTATGTGGAAGTGCAAAGTTACTTTTTCTACCCTTATAAAACTTGGAGACGTGCAAAACAATTTTTCTGTCTAGGTTTATCTTTATGTGGAAGTGCAAAGTTACTTTTTCTACCCTTATAAAACTTGGAGACGTGCAAAACAATTTTTCTGTCTAGGTTTTTTGCGCCATTTCCTCTACCAAAATTTTTTGAATCATTAAATTTGCAACAGGGTATGCTCAATGATTTTAGCAATTCACTTCACTTGAAATACTAATGTTTTATACGAACGTCCTGAAATGAATAATTCCTGAGTGAACAGCCTATTAGCCCCTTAACTGTTTAACAATCACTGTTACACTATGGTGGTTGTAGAAAGCGGAGTTTATTGTTTATTTTGAAAAACTCCTGTGACTTGAAGACTCTTCACAACACTGTCACGAGGTGTGAAGACTGACCACATCGGCGGTGGACAGTCTTCACATCTCTTGCATAACACATTCATTTCTCAACATGTCACTTGAATTTCTATTGATTCATAGAATAGGATATTGTTTTGATTCTATTGACCCTGTCCAATAAATACGCGAACTGGCATAAAAACCTTATTTTGCAAAATTTAGTCAACATCGATGTTATCCCCTGTTCAAAGTACTCTCCATTCGTAGGCTATGCACTTATTTTATCTTCTTGTCCACTGTTTCAAGCACCCTTGGAAGTCCTTCCCGGCAGTTAGGCTTTTTAGTTGTCTATCGTCGTCTCTTGCTTTACTGTGTCCTCATCTTCCTAGTGATGCCCCCCTCATCACATATTTGTATTTTGGGAACAGGAAAAAGTCGCAGGGGGCGAGATCTGGCGAATAAGGAGGATGAACAAGGATGGTTACTGATTTTATTGCCTGATACTGGCGAACAATCAATGTTGAATGTGCAGGTGCATTGTCATGGTGAAGGATCCATCCATCATGTTCGGTTGAAATAATGAGCCCCGTTGATTTTCCTAAATTAAGTTCATCCGCTATCATTCGGACAGTTTTTCGACAATCGTTAAGGACAAGGGACTGCACACGATCAATGTTGTCGTCAACACAGGTGGTTGAAGGTCGTCCCGGCCTTGCATCATCCGTGGCGTAGTGTAGGCCATCTTTAAAACGCTTAATCCAACTGAAAACGGATGTTTTCTTCAGAGCATGATCACCGTAAACAGCTGTCAAAATTTCAGTAATTTCTTGAAAACTTTTACACCGCACTCCACCACAAACGTGATTCGTTAATCCGTGATTTCGTCAGTTTCCATTTTCAACAAAAAGTAAAAACAAGGACAATATTTCCAAATATAGTCCCTAGAGTTTACATCGCGACGGTTTAAAAAACTACTGGGACTAACAAACACGGGAATCAATTAACCCTGAAGACGAACTCATGTGATTTCCGGGATACTTCTATCATTCCAGTACCCTTTAGAATACATGGGGATTCATAGAGCATTTCAGATTTCCGAACAACGTAGGGGAAATAATCAAGGACATAAAAAAGCACAGGATTATCAAAAAAAGGAAGAATAGATAGGAAAAATTAATGCACATAATTAAACAAAAGTACGGCAAGAAAGGGCTGAGGGGAATATTTACAATCTATTTCACTTCTACCAAATTCAGGAAGGTTGGTTGAAAGAATAGCATGTTCACATGAATTAAATGTGTGAAATTACAAGGGAAAATTATATAAGTTGAAAAATTAAGCAAATTAGAAGATGTATTCATATGAACAAACTGTTTGAGTGTTGGAATATCTTATGCGATCTCGTACGTATCTGGAGTAGCGCATTATTTAGATTTAGATTTGAGAAAAGGCACTCTGATAGCGTTCCTGGATATATCGAAAGTTTACGCTAACGTCACAGAGGGCTCATCGGAAAAAGGAGAAATGGACGATGCCATTTTGGCTAGTAAACATTGATCTATTTCATGAGAGAATGATATTAAGGCAATAGTGACCCAATTTTAATCATTGAGACCAGCATTCTCTGATAGTTGAGGTGACAAATGTCACGTTCAATAGGATCAGTGGGGCTCAATGGCTGCATCATATGACCAAAGTGACCCTCTACAGTAACGGTGTTTACCCCAAACAAACTATAGCAGAATGAATGGCTGGAATATTCGATAATATCATTAAATAATATATGATAAAGAAGACTGGCACATTTTTTCCGAAACATTATCCAATTTGACAAGATGGAAAGTCGACATAGATTATTTTAATATCGCTAAAAAATACCGATCAAAACTAAAAAATAACAGAACCTTAAATACATGGCTTGTATAAAAGGTATCGGAAGATGTTTCGGAAAAATAGATTGATTTTAGTTCCTGTTGCTTCAATGTCTCTAAATTCTTCAATGTACTTCCCTTGAGCGTGGACTCATTTTTGCCAGAGTGGCTTTTCCACGACTCGAAGGTTCCCTGGTACGCGGAAGGCCCTTAAAAGTACGCGTGCAAGCTTCTTTGTCGGCGGCACTTAGGGTCCCTTGGTGGTGGTGTCCCTTGAGGAAGGGAGACTTTTGGGAATAGGAAATAGTCCGCTGGTGCCAAGTCGAGACTGTTAGAGGGTTGGGGAATCGTCGCGATGCCGTCGCAGGTCTTCGCGAGCAGACACTCGTATCTGCTCTTGGTCGTCCGTCCAAAGACCTTTGGAACGAATTTAGCGCAAATCTTTCTCATCGCCAAATTTCCAGTGATAATGGTGAGTGCATTGCCATCTTGTATCAATACCAATATCTGCGATCAGGGGCACACTTAACTGACTGTCTGAATTCAGCACTTCAAGTAATCGCCAGGAATAAATTGATACCGATACTTTTTATACAAGCTTGGTACATGTCACCCACACCATTGGATAAGAAGTGGGAGTTGGGGTAAGAATACATATGTCCTCCTTTAACCTCCAGCATAGTTGTATAATACATCGAAACTATATGAATAGCAGCGATACACTCCAAGCCCGAATGCAGCGCCACAGCAGACGGGACTTCTAATGAAAACCAGCTGGAAGAGACTAAATTGCTTGGGAAGAGGACATGAGTATCAATTTGATCGACAGCCAGCGGTGATAACACAGAGAGCGTATGTGCGTAGAAGACTAGAGGTACCTACGCTCCTGGATGATGTTAAGAGGCTCTCGGTGGAAGACTTCGTCGAAACAAGAAGTACAAGGTGAGGGCTATGAAGAGATCTTGGGGGAAGCTCTCGAGGGTTGTCAGTCTCGCAGTAACGAAAATTTTGCTTCTTTACTGAGCCGGAGAGGTGGAAATGCGGTTCATCGCTAGACCACAGCACCCTCTGCGTCGCCATCATGCTATTATTGTTCTTAAGGATCGTTTCTACGATAAAGCCTCAATGCACACCAGACCACTGCATGATAACTACTAAAAATGTCGTTGTTCCCGCAACTAACACCACTACTCCCACTCCGCTAATTTACATGCTCGCTCTTCAGTGTTTTTTTAAACTAAGTTCATTCGGTCTCATATATATATATATATATATATATATATATATCTATATATATATATATATATATATATATATATATATATATATATATATATATATATATATATATATATATATATATTCGGGTTCGATTCCCGGGCAAGGCGCTCTGGGATTTTTTTCGGGTACCAGGTCTTCCTGGGAAACCATAACCGGCACAGGGAAAGGAACTGGCCCCCCTACCCTGATGTGTGAATTTTCACACGCCGTATAGGGCTTAGTACTGGGTGATCTCTACCATCACCTACTAAACCGACCTTCGGGTTGATTACTGTGTAAATGGTTATATATATATATATATATATATATATACACATATATATATAATATAGAATCGGGGCACTTGGTTGCATAAAGCATCGCAGATTTCAGTCTATGTTACGTTTCCCGGATAGCGTAAGTGGTCGAGTGCATCCGCCCGGCAAGTAGAAAGATCCGTTCAAGTCCCGGTCTAGGAAATATTTTTACTCTCGTGACTTGCCTGATTCCGCCTTCCCCGTCTTAATGTGTCCGTCCTTTATATGTGTTCCTATCCCTTTTCCTTGTACCTATTTCTATGTGAATGAGAATATATATATATATATATATATATATATATAAAATATATATATATATATGTGTATATATATATATATATATATATATATATATATATATATATATATATATATATATACATATATATAAGTACATATACATGAGTAATATGCGCAACCCCCTATCGTCGACGATTTGGGAGAGTCGCCCAACCACATCTTATCCCGTAAATTCAAGGAAATCCGAACGGTGTAATTCGAGGAGCAGGTCGGAAATATTATAATATATGGTTTATGGCTTCACATGAGGCAATGCAAAAATTGGCCCTCCGGTTCAGTCTTGATAAACGGGCCAATTGTCCCGGCTTGCTCCAATTCATAGAGGACAATAACGGAGGCAATGACATTGGGGCAATTATGCATTAAGGCCCGCCACGCGTGGCGACCCGGAGGGAGTATGGGGGGCGGGGCATTTTGATTTCCAGGGTGGGAGGGGTCTCGGTGCGGGGGAGGGAGGGATTGCTCGGCCGTGCGCGCAGAGAACCACGCCGTGAGCCACACGTGCGTTTCTCGGGGGGGGGGGACCCGGAAATGGTGACTGAGGGGGGGGGGGCGGCTGCAGGAGGTCACCTTTTGAACGGAGCGCCGCTGAATCACGTCGCGAGCACTCGAAGAACGACGAAGGGGCGGACTTCCCTTCTTCGAATCACTCTCAGGAAATACGTACCCATGAGAAAAGGGAAAGTGTCATTCATTTTGATTTCTTTTTATGTTTATAAAACAGTAAGAAGGATGCGGCCAATGAGCTCTGCTTTTACATCTACATAATACCCCGCAAGCCGCCGCAAGGGTGTGTGGCAGGGGGGGGGGGGTTAGGTCACCACCCGTAAAAGTGAATGAAACTTCATGCAAAACCACCAAATTTTTCATGCAAATGTACACCCATGGAGCCGTATATTTCCATGCAAACACTTTTTTAACTTACATGCATAATTCAATGAAGCTAGCCATTTAGACAGAGTCAATTACAGTGTAGCCCATTCCAGAATCAGTGTGGGAGGTAGAGGATGATGGGATCGGGATGGTGCGGTGGCTAACGTACCGGCTTTCCATGCAGAGGGTCCGGGTTCGATTCTCGACGATGTTGAATATTTTTCAGCGGTATCCCGATCCCAACTTGAGGTGCTTTGTGGAGAGTACTTTGAGTGAGTGACAAATATTATATTGTTGGAATAAATAGTTGCTAATGCAGGGAATAACTTCTCCATAATGAGAAAAACAAAATTTGCACTTTGCACATAGACTTAAATCTGAGGAAAAGTGTAAAATTTGTTTTTCTAACAATGGCGAACTTCCACTACACCTCGGCTGAATCTGTCAAATAACTTCTGCATAACGCCCCAATTGGCTGACCTTTTCGCTGATCCTTCAGTGCATAACAACCAGTGCAATGTTTTGTTCCAACCTCTCTCTTTACATCTCTCTTATACTTTTTGCTATTGAAAATGATATTCTCAGAAGCTTCGTTGCCTGCAAAAATGAAGAAACTCCGGGAATGTGCATTCAACACTGTTTGGGGGGCAAGTGATGCAGGGCTACTTTTCCACTACCTGGGCTATCAATGCTTGAAAGATGACCAACTCTCCTTCCTTAATGTGTACTTTTGTTCATTACTTATTCAGTGCAATATAATTGCCGCTTATAATCCAACGTGAATATTTTCAACCTCCTGTAATAAGTGCCAAAAGTGTTGCATTATTGAGTTTTTTCTTTCTTAAAACATTGCTATGGTTTCTACTTACCTGAATTAACTTAAAAATTAACTTTGCCATTCAAATTATTTCCCACATCTTCTTGAACTCTCATTCCCATTGCATTCCTGAATGTGAGGATGTTACTTTTGTGTCTACTTTATCATTTAACACGAGGAAATGCCACGTGCTTTAATTTCATATTATTGGCCTTTTGAATTATCCAATCGCATGCAATAGTTAAGGTGATGAGATATTTTCAGCTGTGAGGTTAGTGCTACGATACAAGTGTATATGTGTATGTGAATTAAATTTCATTATATATATCTGAAATCTGTATGGAAAACCTCTTCAGTGGGCAGCGTAGTTTATTTGTTGAATATTATTAATGATATTCTACCGGTTAAGGCAGGATTTGGATGGACGCAGGCTATACAATTGTACAACATTACATTTACCTGCCTCTCACAAAAAAACACAACCTGACATGTAGTACCCTACAGTAAGTCCCTCTTTAAATTGTGTATACTTCCTTCCGTCCGACATGAATACCCTTTTCTTGCCCCTTCCTCGTTTGCCACACATTATCCCCTCTATTACAATCTTCAACATCCCACTGCCAATCAAAACGCTCTGCATTCGTCTTTCCCGCCTCCTTAGAATTTCTCCCAGCAATCCCCTCTCCTTCCCCACCGTACTCGTTGCACTTTCTCGTGTGATTCTTTTCTGTCCGCTTCACCTTCTCCATTCTTCTTCAAACCCATATTTCAAAAGCCCCCAATCCACGTCTGTCATCTTGCATTAATGATGATGTTACCGCTCTGCACAAAACCACGCTCCATATCAATGTTTTTATTAGCTTTTTTACTTCCTTACTTAACGTCTCTGTCATCAATTCCCTCCTCCTTGTCAAAGCTTCTTTCCCCACTGAAATTCTTCTCATTATGTCCCCATTACTTGCATTTATGGTCCAGAACACTTCCAAGCCAGGTGAACCGTTCCATTTGCTCTAGTTTGTGCATTAAGGTAAACGGGTGGTGACCTACCCCCTCCCAACCCCCCGCCACACGCCCTTGCGGCGGCTTGCGGGATATTAAGCAGATGAACGTTCCCTTTAACTTTCCCGGGACTTTACTTTATGTTTAACTTTGCCTTTATCTTTCTCGGACAAACCTTTGTTTTATTTTCATTTATTATCATCCAATACCTATCACCCCGGCTTTCCAGTGCGCTCAGCAGTGTTTCCAAACTAATGCCTGCTTGACAAATTAAAACTTGACCATTAACAAGCCTAACTGTTTTTAAGAATTCCTCGCCGACTTTCATTCCTGTCTCCAGTATTTCCCATGCCTCTTAAATCATTTACTCCACACACCCAAGCACACTCACGCTGAACAGCACCGATGATAATGGGCAACCCTGCCTTACGCCTCTTCCTAACACTGCCCATCCGGACTCTCCGTCCCCCACTCGTAACTGAGCAATCTGAGACATGCACAGGTTGCGAATTAACCTCTTATCCTTCCAATGTAATTATATTTTCTGCAACACATTTCCTCTATCAATTTACTCTCTCGATTTATCGAAATGTACGAAATAAACAATACATACTTATTGTATTATGTATTCCTATCCATCGCTGACTGACCTTATTACTGCTACGGCAATGCGCGTACCTCTTCCCTTCCTATTCCCAAATCGACAGTTTCACATCCACACTTTTTTTCCTACCAGCTCCTTTGTCACTTGGGCTCAAAGTATTCTTGAGACACTCTCTTCAAACAAGACGAGACAAAAGCGAGGAAAGAACAATGGACGAGCTTGCCGCGAACCTTCCCTGACGAACCTAAAGAGCACTCCGCTAAGCGGGTCGCATTGAAGTCACTCTTCGGAAATTGAAGGCCATTAATCGTGGGTATACGCTAATGTTTAACTAAATCATGGATTTTAAAACGTCATTGGTCTCAGGAACTTATGATAGGTTTTTTCCCAGAGGACGCTTAAAAGGGAGGATATTTCCTTTCGAAATATTCCTATTCAGTATTTCAAGAAAGTCGGAAATAAAAGGCAGGAAAACGTGAAATTCGCGTGAAATATTTATGCATAAAGCAATAAAATTGAGAAAAATCAGGATATTCAAATCAATGCGACAATATTATATCTTGAAAATAATTGGAGGACGCTTTTGGTGTGCTTTAAAAATATTTCGCCGATAATTAATGTCATAAAATAATTATTTACTACAATGAACATGAATCAATTTTGGGAAATGCTGTTTTATCTCAAGTTTTGGCATTGTGTAAGAAAGAAAACTTTTATGCGTGGCGAGAGAAGAGAGGAGGTGGCTTGTTTGTTGGCGATTGACTGGGACTTAGAGTTGCATGCCCACGGACATACGAGGGCAGGCTGAAAACGAATGCACACACGCTTGTAGAGCACGTACAAAACGACCAATAGAAGCATTCATGGTGGCATGTGGAAGCAACATCCCCCTAAACACTTATGTGCAGGTTTGAGGTCGTTACATTAACCCAGTGTATTTTGAGAAGTGGAAGTATGGAGACGTGTTCTAGTACTATGTCTCGCGTTTACATGGCACTAGAACACGTCTCCGTACTTCCGCTTTTCCAAAATACACCGGATGAATGTAACGACCTCAAACCTGCGCATTCATGTCGAGGGGGAATGTTACTTCCACATGCCACCAGGAGTACCTCTGAAGCTAAATTTTGTTTGTTGTCTACAAGCATGTGTGCATTAGTTTTCAGCCTACCCTCGTATTTTTAACGGTCAGAATAGTACCGTTTATGCTGAACGAATCAAAATCTTTCTCCTCTGATCTGCGCAGTAAATATGATCACCGTTGGGGCTCCCAACGTTTTGCAAGTGCTTCCAGCGAGCGAGCAGCGTCCGCAGTTCACTCTTTTCCACTCCACTTGCACACTGACCCCTCGACGGCGCCACACCTCCTCACCCCTATCCCACTCTCCCCTTGCCCGCCCGACCGAGTTCCTCTCGCCCGCCGCTCGTTCCGTTACCTCCGCGGAATTTCTCCGGCCGGAGGAGCCCTCGGAAACAAACCCTTTCGCCGGCGTGCGCTCATCACTTAGAGCGCGAGCAGGTCGATGTCTTCCGCTCCATCCTCGGGGGGAAGTCTTCCCGTTCCCACGAGGTGCCTCTCGGAGAGGGGTCTTTGATTCCGGTCAAGTGCGAGGGGGTGGAAGGGGATGATTCCGGGAGGGTTGAGCGAGGTATTCCCCGTAATCCAACTTTGCAATGGAATGATTATTCCTTGTGAAGGCTTCCGCGGTGTGCAGATATTGAGCATCAAAGTTTTATGGGACTTACTCCCAGTTGGTCCATATTTCTGCATTTCTGCGACTACAGTTTCGCCGGCGTTTCAGACGGTGTCTTCTGGTCAGAAGTGGTTGATGCTCGCTTTCGACGTTAAAGGTTGTTACAGGGTGCGTTCCAAAAGTAATGCAATTATTTTTTTATTTAGAGAAACTTTAGAGGATTTCATTTATATGGAACAGATGTGTACAAACCCCTAAAATTCTTCAAAGTACTGTCCTTGGACCTCAACTCATTTTTTCCAGCGACTCTGCCATGACCGGTACGCGCCCAGGAAGGCATCTTCGGGGACCTCTCGCAAGGTCTTCGTCACGGTTGATTGGATCTTTTCTATGGACGAAAAATGGGTTCCTTTCAGGACTACCTTAATCCGAGGGAGCAAAAAGAAGTCTGCCGGGGCGACGTCAGGACTATATAGAGGGGTGAGGCAGCGTTGGCACCTGGCGTTTCACCAGGAAATCGCGGACTCGTGGCGCTTTGTGGCATCGAACACCTTGGCCTCGAGCTTGGCGTACACTTTCCGCATCGCTGAATCTTCAGTAGGACAGAGCACGTAAGCCTCATGAATCATTTTGTTAGTTTTCTCAAGAGATTTTTTCAGTTTAGCACAAAACTTAGTAATCGCGTCATGTTGCTCGATCGTCGATTCCATTTTTCTCAAGACACGTTCGGCGCGCAGAGGTTTGCAATAACTGAAGTCCTTCCGCTTCCACAGCTTGGAGAGCACTGAGATTGGTTTCGCAACAAAGCTTAGCGTCTCCCCCCCCCACCACCTCCTCCAATTGGTTTGATCGCAGTCCGACGAATAGGAGCGGCGTGGGAAGTTAAATTGCTTAACTTTAAGATCGCACTCTGTATTTCCACAATGTAAATCCACAGCGAAAGAAGTAATAAACTCGGAATCAGATAGCAGTAACATAACCAAAACCCCGTTACAGAATAAACTCCTCTTTGGGGTGGAACGATAATATGGGATGTAGAAGTAAACAGAGGAAGCGGTGGCGGAAAAGGGAATGGTTCATGCCGGTTTTGTTCGTCTTTTAAACCTCTGTTCAGGTGCGCTCTGATTGGCCAAATAATTAACCGCCCTCTGGGGCAATATCTGATTGGTCAATTTTTTATGTTTTCTTGGTTACTCTGTGGTTGGCTGTTGGAGTTATCAGGTTGAAGACGCGTTTCCAGGAGCTTCTCTATTGAAGTTTTTGAATTTCTTGTGGATTTCTATGGCTTCCCGAATGAGTCGTAGGCGAAACTGTTGTCCCAGGAATACGGACCCACGCGGAGTAGATCCCGGAAGACATAGATTTTATAATGTAATTATTAGTTGGCCCAATTTGGTTGGTATTGCTCGAGGGGCCAGAATAGGATGTTGGTAAAGCGGCTTTTTACTGTGGCGAGGGATCGCCGATCAGTGGTGTTGTATCAATGAAATAATGGCCTGAATAGGCCAAGCATTGTAGTAATGAGCGTAATTGCATAGGTTTTTTTATGGTAATTCTGGGTTTTCAGGTTCTCTTAAATCCATAAAAATCAAGCGAAGTTCCAGGCGTGATGGGGGAAGAGAGGGCCACCGGGAGAATTCCGAAGTCAGGATACGTGGATGCGGGAGACACTGAGATGCAGAGGGAAAAGCTGCGTGAGGCGAAGAAGCTCTTACAGAGATTCCAGAGTCGATGGCGAGCACCTGAAGCAAAGATGTCAAGAAAAGGCGAACAAAAACCTCCAATGGAGCAAAATTTAAAATTTCTCGGAAACTTGGTCATTGAAATAATAAGATGAGGGTAAGTTGGAGACTAGGGGATGCTGAAAGCGGGAATGGAGGGGAGGAGTATGTTTGGTGGAAAGGAGGGAGGAAAAAAAATAGGCATTACTGTTTAAATGAAGCAAGGTAGAAAGTATGCAGAGCTAAAGAATGAGTTACTTGTGAGAGAAGCGGAATTGTGGAGACGTGTTCTAGTGCTTTGTTAACGCGAGTTAAACAGCGTGCTGTCATCGAATATTTAACTGCTGAAAAAGTACTCCCACTGAGATTAATCGTCGTTTAAAGGCCGTTTATGGTGGCAATGCTGTTGATAGGTCTACTGTAAATCGATGGGTAGTAAAATTTCGTGGTTGCGAGCCTGTTAAAGCCATTATTGTTGATGAAATACGCAGCCGACGTCCGATTACTGCCACAGACGATAAACATCGCAAACTCGTCGAAGATTTGATACAAAATGACCGGCGAATCACTCAAAAGCGTATCGCAAGCCATATTGGTATATTCAAGGAGCGTGTCGGCTTCATTATTGAACAATTGGGATACCGTAAAATCTGTACACCATGGGCACCACGCCGTATCACAGACGAGAACAAACAGCGCCAATTGGAATGCTGCGAGCAACTTTTGCAGCGCTACCGTGACGATGGAAACGACTTTACATAATCATTGCACATCTGACGATGAGGTGAAGGCAGCTGTCAAGTCCTGGATTCGGGAAAGTCGGAAGAGTATTTCAGTGACGGAATGAAAACACTTGTTACACGTTGGGAGAAATGTGTTAGCCTTAACAGTAATTATGTTTGAAAATAAATATATGATTTTGAAATTTAAGAATTGTAGTTTAATGTACTCGTTGTTCGTTATTACTCTATGTTTTTGTTCGCTTTTTACAAGCATGTGTGCTTTACTTTTCAGCCTACCCTCGTCTTTTAGTTAATGGTATACGCATGCGTGTAATTTAAAAACGTTGTTGCACACATATACACCTGTATACGACCGTAGGTGTAGATTTGCATGAATTTGTTGTTTGTGCATATGATTTTACTCTCTTTTACGGATGTTCAACTAACAACCCGCCACACGCTCCTGCGGGAGTTTTGGGGTATCATGTAGATGTAAATAGATGTAGAAACCATGAATTGACCCTGCGTTCATTTTAGGCTAGAATTTCTTGCATAGCCACACTGATTTATTTCGTTCCCTTTTGATTCTACATTATTGCGTCGTACCTCGCGTTTTTCTTCGGTTGTGAGATCGGCCCTGGATTCCAACACTTTCGGTGCTCCGGCAAAGTAAATCCATTTCATCCGCCAATTTAACAGATGCGGTGCCTTACCTGCCTATTCCCGTCCTCATGTATTTATGTGGCCTGATTTATTCGGCTATCTTCCTATTTAAACGGTATGTAAATCGACGAAGAATGGAAAAGACTGTCTCATTCTTATGTCTGACGTCTGACCTGTTCCAATTGGTCAACCGCCCCCTGCAAATTGTTTGAACGGCCGCTGATTATTTCGCGATGGACAAAGAGAGAGAGAGACATGCGAGGCCTGTTATCGGACGTGGATGCAAGCGTAAACCGCCAACCGTCGTCATGGTCCACGACAAATGCCATACGCCTGCTTTATCTCCCCACTGAATGATCTCCCTCCTTTCTCGAATAGATTTTAGTCCCACCTGGGACGAATATGGCCGTGAGGGTGCGGTTAACAAATAATTCCGAAGTTTTCAGGCAATAACACGAATGTCCTTCGTCCGTCGCGTTTAACATTAGTACCAGTGATTGGTATTGACGACCGACAACAGAGCTCATTCGCACTAAATCTACATAGTATTTATTTTTCCCCCAATAATGACCAAATTTTAAAGGCACCAGAGACGACCTACTCTGAAATCCGAGGGCGGTCCAGAAAGTAATATCTGTTATGCTATTAAAAATACACTGGAATAGATACAGAAAATTTATTATTTTCATCTCAAAATTACATGTCTATACTATTTTTATGCATATTCACGGAACAGATTTAAATATTTTTCATATCTCTGAACTATTAGCGTTCAAATTCCCTCAGCATGAAATTCTGTCGCCTGAGGTGACGCAGCCAACCTAGGACGGCATCTGTTGAAGTTCCTCGTCGAGACGAACACAAAACATGTAGTAGCCTAACTTTTCAGTCGTGTTTCCATGCAACAGAGTCGTAGAAATCTGTGGGAAAACTTTCTAGAGATTTCAGATGTCGTAAAACGCCGGTTTTCACGAACTTTTTCGTCAATTTTCAGGTGCAGTTCAATTGTTGACCACCGACGGGGGCGTCCACTTCTGTCATCATCGTCATCATGGACATTTGTCCGTTCACTCTTAAACGAACGACAACACTGTCATACTCAACTCTCATTGCCATTTGGTCCATTGAGAGCACACATTTCCCAGTGATGAATGTCAGCAGCGTTGAAGTTTTTTTTATCAGTATAAACCTTGTCGCTGAACGAACTTCTCATTTGGCGGGAATTTCAATTGCATTGTTCATTTTGACTTGCTATTGTATGAATAAACGACAAGGGGAGAGACCTTCCAACCGCTGCAGATCGAGGCGTACTGACCTACTGTTTGGGTAAATACAGCGCCCATTTGGCTCCCTCTTCCATTAATCCTCACGCTACACGACGGGAGATATTTTCTGAACAGCCCTCGTAAATTGAGTCATTTTTGACAGATGTTCCACTTTTAATCTCTTTTGAATTAACTTTTGAGCGATTAAGAATGAAAAATGACAAATTTTGGTTTATTTAAATTTTAAAACAATGAATCATAGCCCGGAAAATGGGAAACGACAGAGAAAAGACATGTATCGATGCCTTAGAGGAGAATGGGTATCATCGGACGTAACAACCCATTTCTGACTCTTATCAGGAGCCATGCAAATTTTTAATAAATATCTTCTTAATCCTATGGCAAGGCGTTGTGAAATGCACCCCTAATTCTGTCACGGTATGCCTATGAAGCCTGCGTAAAATAGCGGGTCTCATCTACATCCACACAATACCTCGCAAGGCGTCGCAAGGGCGTGCAGTGGCAGGTGTGAGGTCACCAACCATGCATGTACATTCCCAATCATGTCACCCCTACACAGATATTAATTTGATCGCACACTCGAAAATTGTTAATCACACGAAAGAAAGTACTCACATGAAACAGCATTCATTTACAAGATACGTACTCGTATATTAATAAACGTCTCGTGTGGCCTTAAATCACTATACATGTATTTCCCTCTACTCACTCCCAACCACTGTTCTCATATTACCATCTACATCTACGTAATACCCCGAAAGCCTTCGCAAGAGCGAGTGGCGGGGGGTGTTATGTCACTACCTATAAAGGGAACAAAACCATATTCAAAATCAACACATACATGCAAAACTATGCCCACAGTGGCGTAAACATTATTGCTAGTTTGCATTACTAAATGCAGTTCAAAATGGGGATTGTCATTAAATCTTAATAATTGTTTGGTGGCAAATTTCTTTAAAAGATCGACCTGATTTTTTTACAAATTAGCTGGAGTTGACCTAGAAGTAGTTGATGCGGCAAAATACCTAGGTGTTACATTCACTAAAGACTTAACTTGGGGGATCCACGTAAAGTCTGCGGGAAAGCATATAAAAAATTAATCAATAATTTTTTGGTGGATATTATTGGAATATTGTGCTAATACAGACAATTACAGAGAATATTAACAGTGACACCAGCGGCTCTGATAATCATTGAAAATTTAATTCGCTCTTATCCCGTTCACAACCCATCGCAGAGTTCATGAGTATTATGACTCCATAGAAAGGTCGCGTATGGCTGCAGATAATTATTCAGATTAAGACACTCGCAGATGTTCACATTATAATTTCAATACATAATTTCCCAATGTGTGTGTTTTTTCTCAGACAACCAGCCCCACTATGACCTTTGAAAGGTCAAAGTCTTCTCACTGAGGGCATCGATGATGGGTCATAAAATATATCAAATGAAATCATTCCAAAGAAGAGCAAAATGGTGAAGAAACGTCTGAATGAGCTCATTTGTGGCAGTTAGGACTCGATTTGATCAACATTATTCGCCACCCCATTATTAAAGTTTCGAGCAGCGAACTGCGAAATCCAGAAAACTATATTTACATAATTAATAAATAACATAATTAATAAAATAAACATAATTTCGCACATACCAAGGGTCGTAATTTCGTGCATCAGAAAAAGAGTAGAGCGAAAACGAAGCTATCCCAGACCGTAAACTTCATTGGTGCCAGGTTGTAAAGGGGGGGGGGAGTTACAAGTAAAGGGAAAGATAGGAAACTCGCAATAGGTCACTAGGGTGTGTTTGTGGAAGAGTGACCCACATATACCACCTCACTCACACTCAAAAGGGCAAAATTAATAATAAAAATAAAACAAACTTACAACCACTCGATCCCTAGGGTATGTGTTAAGGAATATCAATCACTCTCGTGAATCGCATTCCCACACACTCAGGGTTAACGAGGGTCCCTCCTATGCCCTATGCCCGTTACCCGTCAATCACACAGATGAATGCAAAATTATAAAACGGATGTAACGAAGCAGAAAGGACTTACGCAATCACTCAATCACTCACTCGGGTGTGTTAGGCCTCTGTGAATCGTACTCGCTCGCTCGCTCAGGGTTTACAAGGATCCCTCGTATGCCAGTGACCCGTCAATCACACAGATACATACAAACTTTGGATTTTTTGAGAGGAGCAGAGGTTATATCTCATCTGTAATTATGTCACTCACTGATGGAAAGGAATGGGAAATAAAACCAGGATGTATTTTTATGTTCCGTAGCTTTCGAGAAGGCGTTCTATTGAGTAAATTGGGTGGAACAACATATCTAATGGTCTCAGGTTTTCCCGGCGTATGGTATTCAAGAAGTTCTCTCGGGTTTTCCACCGGGTCAGGTTGCAGTACACCGACGTTTCGAAGGCTGACTCTGCCATCGTCTTCAGGGTGAAGACTCACATCACTTCACCCTGAAGACGATGGTAGAGTCAGCCTTCGAAACGTCGGTGTACTGCAACCTGACCCGGTGGAAAACCCGAGAGAACTTCTTGAACATATCTAATGCATTACAGAAGATAGGAGTAGAGTTGAGGGATAGGGTGCTCCGTGATCAGGGCATATCCCAAGGTGTACAGGGACGGGTGACGTTTAGTTCAGAGCTGTCCGCTCTCACCCGTGGTTTTCAATGCCTTTGCAGAAGCATACCGCATTCACCTCTGTTGGTGTAGATTTGAATGAATTTGTTGGTTTTGGTTGTGGGGTCATTTTTTTACGGGTGGTGACCTAACACCCCCCGCCACACGCCCTTGTGGCGGCTTGCGGGGTGTTGTGTAGACGTAGATGTAGAAGGAATGGCAGGAGAGGCATTGGAATAGCTAGTCGAAGGAAGAATGGCAGCTGATCAAGCCAGATTAAAGGATTATCAAGGTTTGATTGTAAGTAAGCCATGGGAATGTTTTAATAGCTTAATCTATTTCAGAAATGGTGTAATGGTAATGAATCATCAGGAAAGTAAAGTTACTGGATGTTTTAGAAATAGGGTGACGTTGATCGTTTTGCAACTTCCGGCAACGATATCGAGAGTACTCGACCTCCATAAGCAGGGAAGAGTTGTGCAAAAACTGGTTTTTATTTTATCATTCAATATCGAAGTGAAGGAATTGTAGGTTCCTTTAAGGTAATGATTACTTTCTGTAGATTATGAACTCATAACCAGCAGCAGATAAATATGTCTAACTATAACCATAGCAAAGGCAAAATACCTGAATATATGCATTAAATATTTAGGTGTATACTCCGTTTCGCCCAATCACTGCTGTGCATAATTGTGAGACTCTTGGTGAGTCGATCTTTGGTGCGGAAACTTGGTCTTTGAGCATTTAATTCAGGGTGTAAAAAATCATTCCCATTGGCCGGGATTCCAACCCGGATTCCTCGATGTCTCACCGAGTGCTCTAGCCAGTTAAGGTAACACTTTGAGATTTTGGGGGATTTAAATGAACAAGGCGAGATACCGTACATGCGTACAATGTCCCAGGCATTCGTAGTCGTGCGCGACGCGCCACAGTCCGCGAGGTTAAAGCCAACTTTAACCACTGAGGGTGTTTTACCTTTGTCATATTTCAAAGACACTGCGGGAGATGCTGCAGAAGTAACTTTTGACGGAGTCATCCTCTAAATGTGCATTACATTGCACTAATTTCAGAGTGTAAAAACCATTCGCCTCGAGCAGAATACGAAACCAGATCCCTTGATGTCCGGACGAGTGCTTTGAAGTGGACGCCTAGGTAGCTCAATTGGCTAAATGCTCGTATCTACTGAAACTGTGTTTTAATTGGTTTCAATCCAATAATATCGTGAAATTTTCATTCTACAAAAAACTTGATATGATTTGCATTTACGCCAAAAGAGTTAAAATGTATGAAAGAGGGCAATACTGGCAGTAATGTCATTGTGGTCGATGCATTGCTTCTCAGCAGGCAATGGAATAGTTGTGATTTAAGTTTTATGGGTGGAACGCTAAGTTCCTGTGCTTATATCTAAGTCGTCTTGTACAGGTTTTAGGCCAAATTTCGTTGCATCGTGTGAAAGAGGTCTTAGGAAACCACAAAACTACTGCGAATCCTCTAACTTTGAATTGCCCAGAGATTATGCGGTGGCTAACGTACTGGCTTCCCACCCAGAAGGGCCCGGGTTCAAATCCCGGCGGTGTTGACTATTTTTCAGTGGTATCTCGATCCCTACTTGAGGTGCTTGAGATGTGGAGGGCACTTTGAGTGAGTACGCCGTCCGTCGGATGGGACGTTAAGCTGCGGACTCCTTGGCGCTTTTCGTTAAGAGCAGGCTAATGCCGACGCCGGGTTTCTCTCCACCCTTCATCCTTTTCAGTCTATCCCCTATGGCGCAAATGACCTCAGCTGTCGGTCGCCTTCCCTAAATATTACTACTAGGTTGATATTTAGCATATGCATTTTTCAAATAAAAAGAATGCAGAAAAGGAAATTTACACCCTCTTTAGAGAAAAAATCCCATGTAGCAGTCAATGCAAATATTTAGGCATTTACTTAACTAGGGATCTTGGGTGGAGAGTCCAAGTTGATAATTTAACACGGAATGCATGTAAAGTATTGCATTGGGTAATGAGAAATTGAAAAGGAAGTAGCGTAGCCACAAAAGAAAAAGCATGTAAGGTACTGCTTATCCCTATCCTAGAATACTCCTCCATAGTATGGGATCCATATGAGGTGGGACATATTAAAAAGATAGAAAAAGTTCAAAGAAAGGCAGCAAGATATGTACTCGGAAGGTACAAAAGAACAGATAGTGTCACAGAAATGTTAGATATACTGAAATGGGAGAGTTTGAAAAATAGAAGAAAAAGGAGTAGGTTAGGCGCGATGTACAGAATTGTTAAAAAGAATGAAGCGTGGGAAGATTTATGGAAAGAGATAGAAAATCCTAACTGTAAAGGGAAAAAATGATCACAGTTTCAAAATAAAAATAAGGACTCAAAAAACAAATAAGAAAAAATACTCTTTTTTAAATAGAACTCTTATTGATTGGAACCAGCTGCCTGGAGGTTTGTTTGAGCCCTTTCCATCCAATTTTAAGGAGTTTTAAGTTGAAATGTAAAGCAGCCACTGGGTAATAACCTTCATTGTAGTTATTTAAATATTGTTTGTATGTGATGTGGACAGCATTTTGTATGTGATGTGGAAGCTTGTGTGCATGTGATGTGGAAGTGTCATTGTATGTAAGAATATTTTGTCTCTTATCTGTTTTTATAGTGCGTGTATGTATGTCACTTTCGTTGTGAGACTTCTTTGGCCAAACTTGATCGTTGCCACCAGGAAAATCGCCTAATTGCAACGTAATTCTAAAATAATAAAAAATAATTTAGGAATAAACTAAGGGTGAAGAGAAACCCGGCGCCATAATTAGCCTACTCTAACAATTAGCGCCATCGTCATCTTAATAAACTAAGTTTAACAATTTAAAAACTCGATTTGAATTTCAACTTATGGTTTAAATATGAGGAAGTGGTCTTAAGAAAAATGTTGATATAGTGGAGGGGAGGACTAACACTCGTAGTTTTGCATTAGAAGCATGTAATTGTGTCAGTTATGTTAAGGAATCTTAATTCCAATGATAGAGCCCCATATTCAGGAAGGTTAAGTGACGAGTAGACTTAAGAAACTTTTCATTGAAAGGGTTAACTCAGAAAAAAGAAGAGTATGTGTAAGGTGGGGATGTAAAACAAAAGTGCTAAAACTTTTGATACAAAATTAGCAAGATTAAGGTGGTTGGTAGTGGCGAGGGAATGGATTCACGGGCGGCAACGAAACACAAGACAGCCCCACGCTCTTGCAGCAGTCTTCTGTGGATGTTGAAGAGAGAGGAACGAGAAAGAGCTCGTCACCATCCACTATTTGATTTCTTTTTATTCCAACACTAAGCATTTACCTACCCTTACGTATATAGATGAGTTAGGCATATTATCAACCCCTTCCGCAATACCACATGGCAGGCACTGTTACCACAGAGAATAATATTTGTATGCCTATTAGTAAATATTGGTTCAAAATAAAATTTAAATTGAAGCACCATAGCCCAAGTTACCTGAGGGTGTTTACGAAGCTAATTTACTGCCTTAAAATTTGTTTATACGAGAAAATGCATTTCGACACTTTTGCAATACAATTTGACCCTAAGATGCAATTATTTGTTGGTTTAAGGTATACATGTTTGTATGAGTGTTGGATGAAGGGATTTTTGCATGGGTGTGTACGCCGCTGTGGGTGTAGTTTTGCATGCATGTGTTTATTTTGCATGTGGCATTGTTCCTTGTTACGGGTGGTGGCCTAACACCCCCCGCCACACGCCCTTGCGGCGGCTTGCGGGGTATTATGTTGATGTAGATGTACCCTTAAGTCTCGCTTGTTCTCTTCGCATCTCAAGTGGCTCCCAGCCTAATTCCCATAAAAGGCCCCTCACACTAGTTTTCTTACTGCGACAATTTTTCACGAATATGGCGGATTTTCTCTGTACTTTATCTAATTCTTTTTGCCAAATATTTTCCCATGGATCCCAAATACACGCGGTAATTTCCAAATGAGGTCTAACTAAAGTCAAATAACACCTCACTTTAACTTTTTCATTACATTTCCCCACCACCCATTTTATGAAGCCAAGTTTCTTTAAAGCGGATCCGTATATTGTCCTGATATGTGCTCCTATTATCAGATCCCCTCTCTCTCTCGCAACAGCTCTTACGATGATTATTTTGGGACTTTCATGCGAAGGGGAAAATATTGATCTTTCCCTCGGAATCAAATTATCTCCATAATATTAGTCTATTCTCGTTTTGAAAAGTGTGCGATGGAGAATCTACGGAACGCACGGCTGGATGCGAATTGAGCATATACCATATGCGGTCAGAAAATGTTGACTTGATGGTGGACAGATGTACTTACTTGTCGAGTAGATGCCTACTCACTGATTCACGGATTCATTTTTTCCTCACTCGACCACCATTCGTGACCATATTAGGTACACCGTGCAATGAGAACATCCGTCAATGCGGATTTGTTCCTCTCCATTTCCCATTTCACTTGCCCTATTACCAGCCGCCAATCTTATGTAAGACATTCGTCTGTGGGATTTCATTTCCATTGTGATGTAGAAATTTGGCCAACAAATGAACAGGATCGTTGCGGAAGGGCTCAATGCTGTCGAGAGCCCCTTCCCGTTTAGTGCCTGCGATACGATGCCATCGGCTGATCGAGATATTGGTGCGATCTGAATATGTCGACACTGTCACATGAGAGCATATGAGGATGAGGCACCCTCTTGTGCTCTATGTGTACATGTACATTAATATGCCCCTATGTACATTTTTATTCTTGTCCTCTTCGTGTAGGCATGGGACTAGCAGATAACCATGGAATACGCGTAATATGTGTAGGAAGTTTGCATGATTGTTGTTCGGTCGCCCTCTTTCGACGCGATTTTTGGGTGGATCGCGGGGCGCTAGGTTCATGAGGAAATAGAGGGAATGCATTTAGAAAGGCTGGTGACCTACCGCCCCCTGCCACATGTCATTACGAGGGCTTGTGGGGCATTGTGTAGATGTGTAGAGGTGTAGATGACTATGCTTTTACTTGCTAACGTGTGTACATGCAGGAAACTGTCGCTGATCGTAAATAATTGTTTTAAGTGGTAACATACCTATAAGGATTAAAGAACATATCAAATCTGCACAAATTACTTTGCCATGCTTAGTCCTTTCGATTCTTTTTGCCTGCCTTTGTTTTACCTATCTCTGCGCATGTCACCCGCACGTCGTCTTCTTGCTCGATGGCGCTGGGTTCTAGTAAAATCCGGTTAAGGTAGTTTAAGCATGCACACACAAACTACCAAATAATTCTTTTGTTCCTCCTAACTAAACACAACCAAACATCCAATACTACAGCAAGCCCCTCCTCATCTCTGTATGCTTCCTTCCTCCCTTCATTCCGTCCAACATTTGGAGGTGTGGACGATGATTAAGCATGACCACGTTCATGTTAAAGAGCATCGCACGGGAGATTCGGATGATGTGGATGGAGGATGGATTACTAATGAGGCACAGATGATATTGTTCATATGATTTGTTCAGGACATATTGGTTATATTCTGGGTATATGCAAACGAGAGAGACATGCAACAATGAAATTGTACAAGTTTTTATTGAAAGAATCGGGAAAAGTCTCGGAAAATTAGATTTATTTCAGATATGGTCTCATTATTCTTCTAATATTAAGTACATCCCTTGAGCGAGTCAACATACTTTTGCCACTCCCTGGTAGGCGGAAGGTCCTTAAGGGTACGCGTGCGTGCTTCTTTGACGCCACTTTGGGTCCCATTTGGTGGTGTCCTTTGAGGGAAGGAGGATTTTACTTTAATAGGGAATAGCAAATAGCCCGCTGGTGCCAAGCCGTGACTTTAAGGGTGTCGGGGAATCGTCATGATGTCGCTGCAGAAGGTCTTCGCAAGCAGAGACAATCGACTCTACTCTTGGTCGTCCGTTAAGACCTTCGAGACGAATTTAGTTCAGATCTTTCGCATCGCCAACTTTTCAGTGATATAATGTTGTGTGCACTGTGCTCATATCGATTCCAATTCAAGCACCAAGTCTTTTTAATATGGATATAAAATACTTCCACGAAGTGAAGCCTGAAACAGTAGAATAAATTCCAATTCAATCTGCGATCATGCGAACACTTAACCGACGGTCTTCATTCAGCACTTAACGCACAATTCAGGCAAATATTGTCACCGATATCTTTTATACAAACCTTGTACACGTGTATTTTCGGGTTTGAATAAGTTTCCGGGGAGAAATGTGGTTTTTGGCTATCAGTGATTATTATTTGTACTCTGTTGAGCAACATGGATTGAAAAGTTTACTTACACGTCGGGAAAAAATTATTACCAACACTTTTTAAACAAACCTTTCATTAGAGTTTTCACTGGAATGTTTCGCGAGTCCTTGTTCGCCGGTGACTCCTTCGTTAGCTCTTAGATCCATCCATCTCATTGACACTCCCTGCTGTGTATGTGTGTGTGTGTCACTATATTTCCCATGATCCCCGTCTTCTCCCGAATCTGCCACAATCGCCATTACTCGTTGATACGGACCAGCTTGGTCCAGATGGGTTTTCATTGAAGTTCTTCCTGAGATTGTAAAGAAATGCTTCTATTCTCTTTAATGAACCCGAAAAATGGTGTTTAGCCGCAGAACCGCAACATCAGGCTCACTAATCGACGTCAGTCTGGCGCATGGACGCCGTGGCATCAGCGCACTCCCTCTTCGGCTTCCGATTTGGTGCTCTTCCTTAATCGGTTGAGGCAAGGCATTATACATGTGTTGATTCCAAGGCATCACCCAGCACTAGACTGATACTTTGGTGTCGAATGGTGGAGCCTATTTCCCTTTGTTGTGCATGAGCAGTCTAATTTGCTTATCTCTAGAGCAGGGCCTTCATTAATTCCCTCCTTGCGTCGAGGGGTGGCAGTGATCGGAGTGAACTACAGATCCCTCTCTCCCTCCCTCCCTGTTACGGTCCATATCAATAGTCATCCGTCTTGTTTTGTGGCACCTTTTGAGCGCCTTACGTCAATATTCCATTCCTTGTCATTTCAATTGTTAAAAAATAAGTGAATCTTGTTTGGTCGTGACCTTATTTATAACTTGCATTGCCAAGAGAATCGCATTTTTTCATCGATCTTCTCTCGCTTGATTTTTGCCCGTATCGAAAGGATTCGTGTGGCGATCATCTTCTTTGAACGCCGCGTATTTTCTTTTTTAATTAATTTATTCAGTGGATCGAGAGTATGTACCTGCACCGTCGTAAACCGTTTTCGAAATGTCTGCTTTGCGAAAATGACAGTATCCCCGACCTACTCTCTCCTTCGTGAAGGAAGACGCATTGCTTTTCCACGTGTATTGCTATTCTTACGACCTAGGTTTCGTTCCTGCGTAACACCTTCAGGACCTTGAACTATAAGGGACCAGAATAACATTGACCGACCACGGTAGGGTCATATTCGGCTCAAAATTAATCAAAATGTGCATTCAACCCCTGCCACACACCCTATCGGTGGCTTTCGGAGTACATAAATATCTAATGTCTCTTTCAATAAAATCTAATTGGTATAATTCCAACTAAGAAATTAAAATGCAAATGACATTTTGGAATATTTCTTGATTCAAATCAATTTTGATATGTCTTATTGAATACTATTTAAGTGAAACTCAAAATATATATTGGAAATGCACCCACAAAATATATTTTTTTACAGGATTAATCAAAAATTAGAATTGCTGATCATATGCATAATTGTAAGTGAACTCAGGAGGACCCAAGTAATTCTCTTCGTAGTGTTTCATCAAATCAGCCAGATACAACTGCTTCAGGCGCAGCTCATCTTCGAGATCTTTCAATTATCTTGCGCGTAATACCTTAATGTCCCTCACATATCCTCTCGTCTCGTACAAGTCCATCATTCCCTTCTCCATCAAATCTAAAAGGTAAACATTTCGGCGTTCCAGTTCATCCAGCTTATTCAACAGTCCAGTAACAGTTCTTGCCAATGCTCTCTCCTTCTCTTCTATTGCCCGTTTCCGTGCCCTCATCGTCATGTCATATGACCACCGCGCAAATTGATACTTCCTTTGAGCACGTCTCAAATCTTGGTTAACATTTTCTCTCGCATAGGCTTGTTTCTGGTTGAACTCAGTGTCGCAATCAGCCTGAAGTCGGTCTTTTGCTCGTTCAATAATGTCTCGAACATGCCTAGACTAAACAAGGAAGAATACGATGCTTAGAAATATTCATTCTTTATTATTAATTTATCAATGGAAATAGAAATGAAAGAGTAAGTTTAAAGGGGTGACTGCATTGAAAGCTTTTTATTATCCGCCATAATGCTGTTCTCATGAATATTTAATGCTGATCTTGGGTATATATGGGATGAAGTTCATAAAGAAGAGAATGATACATTTTCGTACATGTTTAGAAACTTATCGATGGGTAAAAAATGGGTGGTAGTACGCATATAATGGCAATATGCGGAGCATTTGCAATTGTGTTGTCATTTAAATTTGAGCTGCTATACCTCAGTGGATTGTCCTCTACTCATGTCTTGAGGTGCAGTAGCGGGAATGCATTGATGCTGTGTTGCTCCAGCCCTTGCTTGTTGCCGGTGAATGGGGTATTGTTCACCGCGGCATGGCATCTTTCGACCCGTCGCATTTCTCCTCTCGTCCTCTCCGCTTCTTTCTCTAATTGTCGGGGAACCCCCTCTTCGCATGTCGTCACCGGCACCTCCTGATATGCTCACGAAGCCGCATGCACCCGGCCGCCCAGGGAGAGCTCTGGTGGCAACGTAGAGTCGCCCATCTTCAGAGGTGTGACTCACTTGGGAATCCTTTGGATGGTCTGCAGGCGATGGCTCGCCTCCATCAATGAGTCTCGCCATCCAGTCAGGAATCCGGAAGGCACATTCCTCTGTGGGTTGACTTTCTTCAACCGGCTGCTCCTCCCAGTTGAAGCGGATGATGGTACGTCCTGGGGGAGCGGCTCGTGTGCTTTCGGGGGACTTCTGAGGTACATTCCCCTCAGAGTCCCTAGAAACATGTCTAGAAGCAAGTTGACGAAGTGAATGTTTCATATCTTCATCTCTTTTACGCTTCGGGGTTTCGTTCTGATCAAGAACTTGATCCATGCCCCCGCTTGTTTGCGCAGGGGTTTGGGAAGCATCTTGAGACACCATTGTGCGTGCGTCAAACAGAAGAAATAGTCTTCCATTACTCTTTGACCTCCAGAACACTGCTTTCCGTAGAGAGCATCACTTCCATTGCACGACGCCATTATAGCGATTGCGCTTGTAGTGTACCATATATTAAGAGTATATCAAGTGATAAAGCGAACCGAAAAGTAAATTGCTCTTCACAACTTCGCCACTAATAGCTTTTTGAGTATCGGTAACTACACATATGTTGTCGGCAGCATTGTTGCCATATCTCCTCGGTTCCCATTGTTATAATTCCTGTAAACGTAAATAAATGTATGCATCAAAATAAATTAATAAAATATATATGTTTTTATTCTAGGAAAAATTATGAACAATGTCGCATCCGACATTATAGATATAAATAGGCCCCCTAATTACCATGGCAGGGCCGACAATGGACACAAAATCAGAGAGTTAGACTGTCGCACTGATAGATTCAAGTATTCGTTTTTCCCGCACACTTATAGCGACAGCAATAAAAGGGGGAGCATCTGAGAATATAACAGGTACACGATGTCGAATAAAGGGGCATATAAGATTAAACTACCGCAAAACACTCTCTATGTCTAGCGTCCTTATCCCCCCTCGTGCCGTGTGGAGTGTAGGCGAATGTAAATATATAATGTATGTATTGTATTTGTGAATTGCCCGTCCGGTACCTGTACAATACTAACCGGTTATAAGTGTCTGAATTACACGGGTGCCTGCCCTGTTTTAAGTTTTTCCCAATCCTCTTTATGTAGGCACAGGAACAGCTGCTAACCATTTTATGCTCGTGATCTGTGTAGCCATGTTGCTTGAATGGCATTCCGTCGCCCCATTTCCACGCGATTTTTGGTGTATCGCGTGGTGCCGGGTGCATGAGGAAGTAGAAGGATTTTATGTAGATAGGCCTTGTTACGGATTACGGGGTATTTCGTAGATGTAGATGCACAAGTACCTTCAATGATCCTTTTTAGATATGATTGAATTTCACACGATTTACAGGATGTTTTTGTTATGGGTAAATTATCGCCCCTTCCATCAAAAATCGACGTACTGGTTGATTACAGTGGTGGGGGGTGATTCCATTCCCTTCCAATCATTTTTGGTAGCATAACCTTTTGTGCACATAGATTTCCGATGAGCACAGATACTGTCCCTGGTTGCTGTTCTATGCCCTGCATGACACGATGCTATGCATCGCAATGCTCTCCGCTGCAGTTGCTATCCTTCCTTCAATTCCGTTTACTTTCCACCTCCCTCCATTGTGGTTAGGATTCATAGTCATTTACTCCCACTATCTCTCGTGCAGAACATTCTCTTCTCTCTATTACTGTATGTATATAGTATCCCAAGGTGGTCAACTCAATATGCCCATCACTCAGCCTTCTTCGAATTTTTGCTAAAATCATTCTCTCTTTGCTTAGGAATTCGTCAATTTTTCTCCCGTCAGGCATATTTCTATCTCACTTAATCTCAACATTGCAATATCTCCAATATATTTAATATAATTTACCAATTGTAGAGTACCCATCACTTTCTTGGGACCCGCACGAAGAAAGACATATTACAAACCTGGAGAAGTTTCAAAGAAAGGCTGCCCGATGTGTACTGGGGAAGCAGAGGAGGATGGAGAGGGTGACTGAAATGTTTAAAACGCTGGGCTGGGAACCTCTACAAACTGGAAGAAAAATAAGCAGACTTCGTAGAATGTTCCGCATTCTGAAGGGGGAGAAAGATTGGACAGATCCTAAGAAAGAGGCGGGGAACCCAAATTTTATAAGGAGAAATGATTAAAAATTCAAGGCAAAATACCGGCCACAAAGAACAAATACAAAAAAATTTCTTTTCTTAATAAAACAATTGTTGATTGGAACACCTTATCTGCAACACTATTCGAGCCCTTTCCCAACAGGGTTATTACTTTTAAGATAAGATGTAAGCAATTTATGTAGTAATTCGATTGATGTGTTCTTTAAAATTGCATGCAGCAGCTTAATTTTTGCTTTTTTTCTTTTTGATTGGGAAACTGATGTTACTGAGATGGGGATTTTCTTTTTTTTAGTGTTAGCGATTTGTGTTTGGGAGTTTCCTTTAGGTGTATTTTTTTACTGACTGATTTCATTTATTATCTTTTATGATATTGATTCATGTCATAATATGTCATGTTATTTTTTTCCAGGACAAGTCTGATTATAATACTTGGGACTTGTGTGCCAACTGACATTGTTTATCTGCACGTGTGAGGTTTAATAATAATAAAAATATAAAATTATTACCTCGGCAAAAGAGGAGACATAGGAAAACTAATCCCCATTTCGAATTTTTCTCAAATCATTCTTTTACATCGTAACCTATGGTCCACGTCCTCACCCCTGTCCACTTGGCATAGGATTCTCTTTCAGGTTCAGTTATTCCTCCGACTTCAGCATCAATTTTCCCACCTCGGTGTTAAACATTTTTCAATCAGGCGAACTATTCCACATTCTCGGTGTCCTCCAAATTTATTGTTTATATTGGCCATCTGAGTTGTTGAGAAACTAATGATATTCGTCCCTTATATTTGTAGGCGCATGTGTATGTTAGTCGGTGGTTTGCGTGTTTGCATGTGTGTAGGGTGTAAGGGTTTTTGCATGAATGCATACCATGTTTTGTTTGTGGATTACATAAATGTGTGGCTTTTGCATGCGGTTTTTTCTTTCTTAATTACGGGTAGTGCCCTAACACCCCCCGCCACACGCCCTTGCGGCGGCTTACGGAGTATTAAGTGCATGTAGGTGTAGACGTGACGCAAACAGGACGGCGTCTTCCCTCGCCTGGAAGAGGCCGCCCCATCGCACCGCCACTTTTTCCGCGTTCCATTGTCTTCTGCCCGCGTGTGTGCGCGTCCCCGTCACGGCCCCCAATTCGCGGGGCAGGAAGCGGGGAAGGCGTTAAACGGACGATTACCGCTTCGCCCGCGAGAGGGTGCGGGGAAGGGGGGGGGGAAAGGAGGGGTCCCCTCGACCGTGAACCGCCCGTTATGTTCCCGGCTTGGACAAACAGAAACATCGCGCGTGAGGGTGGGTGTGGGGCGGGGAGGGGAACGAGAAGGAAGGGGAGGCGAAGCATTCTTCCTCAATGAAGCGACGGCGGAGGAACTCCCGGGTTCCTCACGAGGAAGGGGGAGTGAGGGGGGTGGGGTGGGGCGGGGGAATGAACCGACACAGGAAATTATCTCATCCCAGCGCGAATTCACGAGAGCACGAATGCGTTTTTTTAACGACGGCGTATCAAAAAATTATGATATGAATCAAAGGAATGGGAAAAATTGAAATGTACGAAAGGCAAAACAAACGAAGAGCTGTTTTGATTAATGGGAGAAGGGGCGGGGTTTAGAGAAAATTCTCAAAAAGGCAGGAAAAATTGACGCAGCAGATTACACTTTGAGTGACCAAGGAAAGTCTCTGGGACACTGACTTACGTATGTGGAAGAATGCAGGGAGGAAATACGTAGAACAGTCATATTCGATGGAACTACGGGGGGCAGGAAGTACATGGTTTGTATAAAAAGTATCGGGAAAAGTAACGGAAAAATTGATTTATTTCAAATATTGCTGAAATGCGTTGAAATTCTTCAAAGTGCATCCCTAGAGCGTCAGCACACTTTAGCCAGCAGCATTCCACGACTCGAAGGCTCCCTGGTAGGCGGAACGTTCTTAAGGGTACGCGTACAAGCTTCCTTGACGGCACTTCGGGTCAAATGATGATGTCTTTTGAGGAAGGGGGGATTTTAATTTGATAGGAGGAGGAGATAGCCTGCTAATGCTGAGTCGGAACTGTAAGGGAATTGGGGAATCGTCGCGATGACGTTTCAGAAAGTCTTCGCAAGCAGACACACTAGACTCTGCTCTTTTGGTCGTCCGTCCGAAGACCTTCGGAAGGACGAGTTCAGCACAGATCTCTCGCATCGCCAAATATTCAGTAATGATAATGGTGTTGGCACTGCCATCTTATAAATGTCAATATACGATCTGCGATCATGCGCATACTCAACTGACGGTCTGAATTCAGCACTTCACGCACACGTCAGGAAAAAATTTTGTTTCTGATACTTTTGTTTCAAACTTCCCATGTAGAATTGTAAAATACTTCATTTGAGTGCAGGGCGTGACGATAAACAGCGCCGTATTAGACGGAGCCTGAAGTGTAGCTTTGCTTCATCTTTGGAATGGCCAATGCTCTACCTTATTGTAGAATAATGTGAATAGTAATTAATATTAAAAATTCAATTTCGCCTTAAAATTTGTTACTCATACGAAGTTTACAGAAGTAACCGTACTGTAGGTAAGTGGCTGTTATGCGGATTATTACTGTTCACGCACCTGTATACTCCAACGAGCATAGGAACTTCGTACAATTAGCGATAGCAAAGGAACCATGGAATAAACTAATCATTAGGATTTATTTCTTCGTTATATCTTTGCATTAACTTTGTTGTACAGGTATGTCAATCTTGTCAATCTAGCCCAATGGCTGTGCCAATTCTTTTACTGTCAAGGAAGACCAAAGAAGGTCAAAGAATTTCTTTCAATTTTCTTTAGCATGTTTGTGGAGTATATTTACGAGGGTAGACTGAAAACGAATGCACACATGCTTGTAGATCACAAACAAAATGACCTTCAGAAGTGCTCCTGGTGGCATGTGGAAGTAACATTCCCCCTCATTATGCATGCGCAGGCTTGAGGTCGTTATCCAGTGCATCCAGTGCATTTCGAGAAGTGGAAGTATGGAGACATATTCTAGTACAATGTCAACGCGAGTTAAACGGCGTGCTGTTGTCGAATTTTGCAAACTGCTGAAAAAGTGACTCCAACTGAGATTCATCGTCGCTTAAAGGCTGTTAATGGTGTAGCTGGATATTTGTAAAGATGTCTCTAAATTAATGTAGTTCCAAAATTCGGTCGCTCGAACGTAATTTGATCCTCCTCTCTATTGTCAAACAATCATCCCTCATGGGAGCTTATTTTTTTTAAGTTCCGAATACATTTTATAATGTGAATTGAAAAATTAATAATGGCAGAGAGTGGGTGACTACAGCAACATGTATTTATTTATTTAAAGGTGATTTAAAAGTGGTAATAATACGGTTGACCTAGGGACAGCAAATATTGAGGCTTAATCATCAAGATGGATGGATGCAACCTAGAATTATTTCTGTCGTTCATTTGAAAACTCAGTGGGAAAGTGAAAGAGGTATTATATTTTACGAGATCTTAAAGAAATCATTTTCAGAAAACATTTAGCTGACATGCGACTTCAAAATCATGTGTTCGAACGATTCCAAGATATTACCTCTTGAGAATACGCTTGTACCCTATCATTGTATTACCAGGGTTCTGTTTCTCGGAGCTATGTGCCAATTTATAATCCTCTGAAAATAATTATAAACAATTCAAACCAAATTCGAAATTTCAAATTCAAATTCAAACAATTCGCCAATAACTTCATGGGGTAACTGCTGGAACTGATTTCCATCAGAAGGATGTGAATAAGTTTACCACATGGACTTCAACTTAATCTACATATACATAATATTCCGCAAGCCGCCGCAGGGGCGTGTGGCAGGGGGTGTTAGGTCACTACCCGTAAAAGAGAATAATTCATGCAAATCTAGACCCACAGAGGGGTATTTATTCATGAGAAAACCTTTCTAAAATACACGAATGGAAATGCATTAACATACACATGCACCTACGAATATACCTTCTGTTTACGCAATGATTAATCGTGTCCTGATTTTTAAATCGAATATCTACAATATTTCTAGAGTGACTTTGACTTCTTACTATTATGATTTCTGATTGTTCGGGGAAAGAATGAGTATTTGCATCTATCTGTACAGGAATCTATCACCCTTGTTTAATTATCTTTGTGGTTTGATCTACCCAAGTGGTGTGGGGCCATTATAATTCCTTTAGTGTCATTGCTAAACTCGTTTGTTCTGAAACTTTCTAAGAGTCTGAGCTCCCAGCTTAATTCCCCTAAAAGACCTGTCACACTCGTCTCCTTATCATCACAATTTTCCACGTATCTGGCGGATTTTCTCTGTAGTACATCTAATTAATTATGCCAAACTGGATTGCAGCTGTGAGATACGGGTCCTATGCTGTCAAGTGTTTTTGTACCCCAGCACCTATGCTTTCCGTTCCCTCCTGAGTCGGTCCAGCAGATATTGGCGTCAAGGTGGGTGTTGGCTGAGGGCGTTCCTGGAGGGAACTCGGCTCGGAGCGGTCGGGCGTGCACGCTCGCGGGCCTCGGAACCCACTTGCCTTGTCTTCCGCGAAATTCCGCCCCCGAGGGACGAGTGGTGGTGCTCGATCGGAGGGTTAGCTTAGAGTACACTATCACCCCCGCTGCTTCCCACGCCGCCGCCGGCGCGCCCTCCGCACATTCCCGGGACGTGCTAATCGCCGTCTCATTTACATCAACATAATACTCCGCAAGCCGCCGCAAGGGCGTATGGCGGGGGGTGTTAGGTCACCTTCCGTAAAAATGAACAAAACTACATGCAAAATAAACACACATGCAAAACCACATCGACAGCGTGTACATTCATGCAAAAATCCTTCCATTCTAGGCGCAAGCAAATACATATACTATCAAATAACAAACAATTGCTCTTGAGGATGCAGTATGAAATTCATCCAATAACGTGCCAGCTAGAATTTGAAAAGTAAAATGGCGCAACTCCACCACCATTTGGACATGCAACATACAACGGTCTCCTCCCCAAGGACACAGGTAGGGAATGTGACCCAACGCTGCAGACAGTGGGAGGGTCCCCCCACGGAAAGAGACGAGGGATGGAAAGGGAAACTTAAAGACAGACAATGCAGAGCAAGCACTAATGTAACGAGCACTACATTACTTAGTGGCATTCTAGTGCTGTCATGTGGAAAGAAAGGGTTTTGATAACAAAACACACAGGAAAGTGCATGCCATTGAGTAGACCTAATTATTCCCTGGACGCGTGGCAATTGGAATTTTTGCTATTTATAACATTTTCGTTGCTATCCCGTATTGTCCGTGGGAAGAAGGAGTCCTCGAGTCTGCTAGTTCTGGCATCTATTTCCCGAATTTTATATACATGATCCAAGCGACCAATGTATGTTAGAGTGCGAATAATTTGCGAGACCTCGGTGCTGGAACATGCGGATCAAAGTTAAGACCAATTGGAACCATCAATGCGTCCAAATTGAAAAAAAGGACGGAGTATTATGCAATGAATTTTATTCAAAACGACCGGGTTCGCCAAACAGTGTTCATCATCAGGAACTGACCTGTTCATCTACATGTCGCTGTCTCGCGTTTCTATGCGATGCGTGCAATTGGCTCGCCTCGGCGACCACTGTAATTGTTTAATCCGAGTTGTCTCTTGCCCTTCTCAAATGCCATGGGCTCTCGTGGGCTGGCTCAAGTCTCGTACGTGGGCTGGGGAGAAGATGGCGCTTGATTTTGCAAGGACCAACTGCATTGAAGCGAGAGGGGTCTGGCCTCTCGGGAAATCAGCCATGAACAGTGCTGTCAATCCTCCGTTCGTCTGCTTGACTCTCTAGAATACGCGAAGTAGGTAAAAAACGGCAGATTTTCTCATTTTTATTATACATAAGAACTTCTACAGTGGGCGACATTAATGCTTTCTTCGAGTTAGTTTTCCCGCTAGCATGCGTATGGATTTCTTCCACGTCTTTATTTGATTTTTAAAGAACGTGTTTCCCTTTTCCAAACGTGGGGAAACGAGACACTTTGCTTTTCCATATAGAATATTTTGATTATGACTTTGGTCTTGTTACAGCGTTACATCTTCAGGTGCTGAGGATATTACGCTGTCACGAAATCAAGGTCGCAATGAAAATACTCTACATGGAAAAGAAAAGTGTCTCGTTTCATCATGAAGGATTCCAATCAAGTTACTCCTAAAAATTGTGCCATTCATTTTCCAAACCCTTTAACCACTTTTCCTCTCTCTTAAAACCTTACTCATCCCACTCGGTACTTGGTGCACCCCCTGACACACACACACCTTTTTTGTAGCTTTTGGGGTATTTATGTAAATGTAGATGTACATTTTTACAGCGCTAGGTTTCAAGCAACAAAATATTTACTAAAGGCAAGAATGCATTATTTTTTATGACACACCATTAAAAATAGAATCTTAATTTATATTCCATGTGCTCACTTCTACAAGAAAACTTTTCCTCAAAAAACTGGTTCATGAAATCGATGTGTACATGAATTATTATTATTAAAACTTATATTTGCAGATAGACAATATCAGGTGGCACAGAAGTCCCAAGTATTATGATCAAAATTGCCTTGGAAAAAATATTTCATGCCATGATATTTCATGTCATGACATGAAGCAGTAAAATGGGCAAGCAAAACCCTCGGAGTTGAAATAAGAGTGACCAAGCATCATCTCTCCCTTTCTTCGCGATCCTGGACTTAGTGTGTCTTTTGCAGGCGGTTCTAAATCTAGCTGCGTGTTGGTATTCGCCTAAGTGTCCTGAGGATAAAAAAAGCTTTAGAAAATGACATTAACGCTATACAACGTAGTTGTGGCCCTTAGCAATTAGAATTAAACTTAGAAAAAAGCGTAGTGATGAATTTTTGGAAAAAGAGCAATTTTTCCCACCCGAACGCCTACTACATCATGAATACCGAAATGGAATGTGTAGACTCGATTAAATACTTGGGGGTTACCCTCACTCACGATCTCTCCTGAGTGAAACACATACGTGGAATATGTGGACAAGCTAACAAAAAATTAGGATTTATTAGAAGAGTACTCGGAAAATGTGATGAAAAGGTCAAAGAGAAATGTTATCTTTCGCTGGTTAGGCCTCATTTAGAATATGCTGCCAGTATATTATGGGATCCTCACGAAGTTGGATTGATTGCCGAATTGGATCGCGTGCAGCGTTAAGGAGCTAGATTTTTAAAACATTGTTATGATAAACTGAGTAATTATTATAGGTGATCTAACGGTTAAGTTTTTTAAGGTTTTGGATAGGCACGAACTACGACACGATACAGTGAAAATTCCCTTGTCTCTCGTCTAACGAACCAACTCAACATCCTAGAGTACCATAAACCCCACTTCAATTCCTTCATTCCATCCGATATCCCTATTATATTCCAGCCACTTTATCGTTTGTCTAACATTCTCCCTTCTATCGCAATCTTCAACATCCATCTTCCGATCAAAATTCACTGCATCCGTTTTTCCTGTCTCCTTTGGATATCTCCCAACAATCCCCTCTCCTCACCCAACTACATACCCAGCACTGCACTTTATCGTATTAAACTGAGTGGCCTACCAAAACTATTAGATGAGTTAGGTTGAGAATCACCTAATTTTCCTCATGGATATAAAAAATTATTGGTCATTGATTAGAAAAATAATTCGACCTAGACTTATAATATATTTTGAAATAATTGGCGAAAATATATGGTCAATATGACAAGGATAAGAGTATTGCTTGCTCTGCCTTGTCTATTTTTAAGATTCCCTTTCCATCCCTCGTCTCTCTCCGTGGGGGGACCCTCCCGCTACCTGTGGCGTTGGGTCGCATTCCCTGCCTCAGTCCTCGGGGAGGAGACCGTTGTATGTTACATCTCAATGTGGTAGTGGAATTTCTCCATCTTACTTTTCAAATACTAGCTTGCACGTTATTGGATAAATCCCTTACTGCAAGGTGCAATTAATTGTTCGATAGTAATATGTATTCGCATGCATTTAAGTTATAAAGATTTTCTCATGAATGTATATGAATTTTTGGGTGTAAATTGGCATGCATTTGTTGGTTTTGCATTCGGTTTTGTTCTCTTTTACGGGTGGTGACCTAACAACCCCCGCCACACGCCCTTGCGGCGGCTTTTGGGGTATTATGTACATGTAGATGATATGATAAGGAAGTTATGCATTAATATATTTGGGAACGACGACTGAATGCTGTCGCATTATTTGAATGGGGTTTGATATTGAATTCACTTCGTCTTCAACCCCGGCCTCCGACTTCAGGCAACGTCAGTTTTTCGCTTTCCTGCCACAAGTTAAATCAATCGGCGCAGAATATGACGTTTCAAATTCTATCACAAAAGCACTCATCCGCACGCCACATTCTAAAATGGCCAGCGACATTCCGACAGGATTCTTATGTCATATACAATGTGGAGGGGTAGTAAATACTGCAAAGAGTTCGTGGAAATGGCACGTGTATTCCGTAGTGAATATATTTTTAACGCTTTACAAGAGATTGATTTCCTAATTATTTCAATCCACGAAGCATCCCCTTTTATTTCGGAATAATATGAGATATTTCACTAATATCACTCTTTTTATTGGGTATATTTGCTCTAAAATTCCAATCACTGGCGAATGCATTTTTTGCTTTCCATTCTCTCTTGGTGAAACACCATTTGGTCTATTTATACTTATTACAATTATTTCATTACATTTCAATATGTTATGCAAATTCCACAAAGTTACGCCTGAGACAACAAATTCTATTTATACTACTTTTGAAAAAAAAGGAATTCATAATTCCATGATAATCTTAATGCGATCGAATGTGCATTTCATGATACTGAATAAAATGTTTTCATAAACGAAAGGAATTTGTTTTGATATTAAAACGACATTGGCACACTTCATTCAAAATGCAAAACCAAAGAACACTATCAGAATTTTTTGAAAATCTATCGGAATATTTTAATCATTTACAAGTTAGAGAGTCAAAAAGTGTTCGCCAATTTGCACGTTATGCGCGGACCTTTGTTCCGTAGTTTCCAAAGGCTATGGATTTATGAAAACATAAACCCAACGTAGAGGTAATTAACTAAACTCCGATATTTGCTCATAGACTTGACAATTTGAGAAACCAAGGTTTAATTTAACCCATAATCGGCCTTTTTATTACTTTTCTCACATTTTTTTGGCCCACCGTCGCACGGAGGGTCACCTTGCCCCCGCGGGCCCTTGCCACTGCGGCCGCCCCTCCAGAAAGAGGAGAAATGTTCGGCGGTTCTCCTCCCCTCTTGTGCGCCAAATATTTCTTGAAACGGGGACTCGAGTCATTCCAGGTTTAGTCCGTCAGATTTGCGGATTATCCTTTCGGTGGGCTGCGAGAGAGACTTGCTTGGCGTGGGCATTTTCCGAGAGAGTACTTCGGAGTGAGAGCACGCCCTGACCTTTCCACCAAGTGTGTGTGCCGCCCTCTCACGTGCGTGCCCTCTGACCCGGCGGAGGCGTCGTCGCCTCGGAACAACTTTCCAAAGCACCCGCAGGCGAGAGGACCTCGGTGCGCTGCATCAAATGCCCGGGGGTGGAGCATTTTGCCATTTGGCGCACAAGGTGATTCTCAGGTCATAATCGCTTCGGAGGAATGACTGTGGTACTTTCCCCTCTCATTAATGGCGGGAACTTTCCTCATTAATGTTTTAATTTTTGATGATACTAATAATTGAGTAAATTTCCACTAGGCATGAGGTCAGACATATCGCGTTAGAGTTTTAGGACTCATTTTTTCGAAAATCGACCGGAGAACCGATACTGACACCGATGGATGTGTTCGTCAGAAAAAATCTTCTCTCGACATTTGCAGGTACAGAAACCTGGAACAATCAGAAGGAGTTTTTATTTTACTTTAGTATCATGCAAAGGTGTGTGGCAGGGGGTTAATACATACCAGACTAATTTTGACCCGAATGTTTTCATACCTACCGCGGTCGGACAACGTTATTCTGATCCCGTATCGTTCGTGGAAAAAATGACATCTTAAATCTATCTGTTCTACACTTAATCACTCTAATTTTATTGACATGATCTCATATCATCATATTGGAGTACGATGGGGGTAATAACACATTTTCAACATCACTGCTACAAAGACGTCCTTCCAATTGATGCGAGAGCTTCAATCTGTCATCTAACCTTCGCTCCATTGAGTGATTCCCAGCCTAGCTCTGATATTTTGGATCAGGTACTAAGTTTACCATAACAACGTTTTACAAATCTAGCTCCTCTATTCATCACGCAATCAATCATTCGGCAATCAATCCAACTTCGTGAGGATCCCATGATACACTTGCAGCATATTCTAAACGAGGCCTAACCAACGACAAGATAACATTTCTCTTTAACTTTTTTATCACATTTATCCAGGACTCCTAATAAAGATAATTAGTTTTCAAGGAGATAACCATCATTCAAACATATGTATTTGCAAAAGAGCTACAATCTGTGATATCTGCGGTGTCATCCCTTCATTTTTTATTCCTTTTATGCTTTTAACTATCCATTGCGCCTCACGGTGTGCCCATTCCACCCAGTTCTTCTTCTTCTTTGCCCCAGAGGTCTCCATATGCTCCTTCCGCCTTCTGCTCTTCTATATACGTACTTCATTTGCCCCTCCTCCACTTTGTCCATGCAATTTATCTTCAACATTCTTCCCCTCGCCCTGTTCACCGTTTCATTGTCTCATCCTTTTGATACGTAGAGTACCATACTCCATAAGAACGTTTTCACAAGCTTATTCCTTGCTCATAACCTCAGGTTCTTTGAATACAACTTACAACTTATAACTTCTACTCACGTTTAGCTTAGGGTGTATGGCAGGAGTTTGCCATTAGAATTGCCGATAATTTTTGGCATTCGCAAAATTTGACAAGCTAATGTTATGTTTTGTTCTAAATATAATTTGTTCTATGCAAAACCATGCAAGCCGTCATAAGGAGGATGTGTGGTAGGAGGTTGTTAGGTCATAAGCCATTCTACATGCGTTTCCGCCATTTCTTCGTGCACCTGGCACCCCGCGATCCACCCAAAACCGCTTGGAAAGGGCTTGCACACCCTGACGGTTGTAAAAATTTTGCGTTCCCAAAAAAGAGTACACGGAAGACTATACGTATAGTCAATTGTTTGGGCAGCAGAGGTAGGGGGAGGCGAAAAGAGCGGCCATCCACCGCCCTCAGCATTGTCCATTTCCTCTTGTAAGAGGGCATGCACGCAGTTGGGCGCCAATGGCCGCAGCTGGTGCCGGGGAAGGAGGGAGGAGGGTCCCCGGGTACTGAGGACTTTGCCTTGCGTGCTGGACACCGAGTAATTACCGGTCTCCCGATGCATCTGAGCCTCGGATCTTTTCATCAGTCGCAATGAAATGCTTCCGCGTGCGAGAGGCTCCTTTTAGCGGTTGCAGCCGGAGGCGATTCACCATGGAATGCATGTCTTTCAAATGACTGACAGTTTCTCTTTTTAGTTTTAACTCCAAGAGAATAGGCTCATAGATACATAAGTCCAGAGAAAATCCGCAAGATTCGTGAAAAATTGTTATAATAAGAACACAAGTGTGACAGGTCTCATGGAGGATATAGGCTGATCGGCTGGGAGCCACTTGAGATACGAAGAGAACAAGCGAGACTTAGCCGTGAGACAATTGATTGGGACTCGTACTGCGTAGGAAAATCTGCCAAAAACAAAGATTCATGCCGAAAACTCCTTCATATATTCGCAAAACACTCTTTAGAACAAATTTTTAAATCACTAAAACGGGGCCAAAGCATACTAGATATCTTTGCGACTTCTATGCCCGAAATCATTACTAACATTGAAATAATAGACGGAATCAGTGACCATAAGGCTATTTTTGTAGAGTTAAAAACTAAGTTAGAGAAAATAAACAAAGAAAAGCGTAAAATATACTTACTGTGAATGCATCCAAACAGAAACTAAAATAATGTCGCAGTAAGACGAAAAGTATCACCCGCACAGCACTACACTCTTTTAAATCTAAAATGCTAAGCGAATATCTTGAGGAAAATCCAAAGTCATTCTGGTCCTATGTTACCGAAATACAGGGTTAACGTCCAACTGTACATTCTTTAATGACAAAAAACTGAGAAATTATTACGGACAGCGTGAAACAGGCAAATATTTTATACGTACAATTTTTCCCAGAGCGTAAACAATAAAGACACAAACGCACCAAACGATCCTCCACACCCACCCGGGGAACACATGAGCGATCTTACACTGACCGAGCAGGGAATAGGACTGCTCCGTAGTATCAAAGCACACAAGGCACCTGGTCCGGAGGAAATACCTGCTAGAATATTAAAGGAACTAGCTGAAGACATGGACCCGTTCATGTTCGGACCACTTCATTTGTTCCAAAATTTGAAAACTGCGAATTTCCCTAAGTGAAATACTAATCCCCATTCCTTGCACCAATCCGAGATTGTGCCTAAAACTATAGAGAGAGTAGCGCGCAATCTGCTGGGGTCCTTATTTCCCTTTATACCACCGTTTCGTCAGCGAATAATCTGAAATTGCTACTAGGGTGTGAGCTTAAGTCATCAATGTATACTAAGAATAGAAGCGGCACTGTTACACTTCCCTGGGGGACGCCTGAAGTTGCATGTAAATATATTGAGCACAACCCATCGATGACTAATATTTGTTTATGGAGGGGGGCTCCGAAGGGCGTCAGGGGGCACCTCCCCCCGTTATTGTATTCGAGGCCATGCCTTTCATGAGCGTGGATATGGGGAATGCGACGACCACTGGTCAGTGCCGACCTTCGGCTGCTTTTTAATCGCACGCCTCCTTGTTCCCCCCCTGTTGTACTATTGAGAGACTTCGACAGGTCGCGACGTGGAGCGATTGCCCTCCCTGGTCACGGATCGATGGGCTGGATTGAATCTGCGATGAGCAGGGGGACGCGGAAACAGTCAGCTCACCCACCCAACCGGGAAATGCGACCACTGCACCGCTCACCCAGAAGATTCCCCCAACCCCTGTGCATTTAATGCAATACTGCATTCGAACGGATAAATTGAATGTATTTAAAGGCATTCTCATACCGAAACGTACGCTAAATATAATATAATTCTCGTCCAGTCCTACGCTTGATGAGTGCTAAGGTGGCAGAACCCTTTATATAACTGGGGTACGAAATTCAGATGCATAAATCTTATCTCTCTCACGCACACAAACATATTTGCGCGGAGGACTGCTCGCGCGGCAAATTGCTCCACCGGGCCCAAGTCGATGCTCATTAATTTCAGGGATGCCAAGTTTCAAGATCAAATGAATAGATACTTGGAGGAATCGAGAATTGTACGGAGTAGAAGAGAATAGTTATAAGAAAGAAGAAGCAGATGGAATGATACGCTTCGGGAGAAGATGAATTAGTTCGGAAGATAATAAAACCAAGAGGATGAGATAAGTAGTGATGGTGTTAGGAGTGGGAGAAAGGGTCGAATACGTGCGAAGACAAGTGAAAATGGGTGTTAAACGGAATAGCATCTCTCCAGGCTCACCCAAAAGAGTAAGCGGTAGATAGGGAAGAGTGGAGAGTTACTGCATATACATCTACATAAATACCCAACGATCCACCAAAAGGGTGTGTGGCATGGGGTGCAAGCACCAGATGGGATCGTTGACCGATAAGGGATAATATGGGAGAGAATAGAAAAAGTGGAAAAATCTGTATTAAAATCTGAAAAATAATGTGAATTTTCGTTTGCGCAAAATCTTAAATCTCCGAATGTTCGTCACCGATCGCTTTGAAATTTTCACACAACGTTGTATTTGAATACGCGCTTGTAATTATATCAACTTTAAATTATAAAACATCTGTTGGCCGTAAAAGCAACACACGCTGTACTAAATATAGGAAGAGATGCCGTTGTAACAAGAGCCTGCCACCGGCAACGGAGGATGCAATGAAAGAGTAAGACAAACAGCTAAGGCGGGTAGTGAAGACGTAGAGAAGGTGATGCCGTATTTAGTTTCTTTCACTGTTTTTCTTATTTTTCAGTGCAATCGGCGGTGGAATGGAGCCGTGTGGATTTCAATGAACAAGGAGTCCGTTTTGAAGCATCTATTTGGGAATTTTGTAAGTCATTTGTCAAAAATTCATATGAGCATAAGGGCCAGTTAGGAAGATTTTAGAGGGCGTTTTTACTGAGGCGCGGGTAGATCTGGCCACCTACTCAGCATTTGCTACTACTCTGTCTCCGAGGGTGTGGTCATAAAATATCTTATAATCTACCAGTCAGCAGTCGCCAATATTTGGGTGGAGTGTTAGCCTAAAAAGATTGTAAAAGTGCGTGGACCATTGGTAGCGCCATATTCGGGGCGAATTCGCAGGCAGTAAAATGTTCTCCGTTTTGTCGAACTTCTAATCAGGTATGAGTCATGGAAAGAGGATGATAAAAACCTATAAAAAGCTGAGGAGAGGGGAAAAGGCATTGAGATAAAGTATAAAAACTTGCTGAAGGCAGAATTGGCAGTGATGGAAGGAGAGTGAGGGGAAGAGGGCATGGGAGGCAGTGAAGTGCAACGGGAAGTGAAACATCTGAAGGGCGAATTGCGCAGCGACGAATGGCAATTCGTAAGGATGGTCTCTCTAACCGAAACTCATTAATTCTTCAAGATAAAAAGTGAAGAGACCAGTGATGAAAAGAACTCAGATGCTTTGCTACAACAAATAAATTAGATTAGAGAGTGGATAATAGGTTAAATATTCTGAATTCACCCTTAAGGCTCGAGAATTGGATGAAATCTTTCTCATTAACCTAATGTTTTTTTTTTATTTTTTGCTAATAACCTATAGGGATGGGGATACTGGTGAAACTTTACTGATAATAACAAAATTGGCTAAGAAATTACGTGGATAATGGAATTAAATACATGAATTCAATAGGAAGTAAGTAAAAGTTCTACATCTACATCTACACAATAACCCGCAAGCCGACGCAAGGGTGTGTGGCGGGGGGTGTTATATCACCAGCCATGCATGAACAATCCCAATCATGAAACCTCTACACAAATATTGGCTTGATCATGCTCTCGAAAAATTTTAATCACACGAAAGAAAGTGCTCACATACAACGATACTCAATAACAGGATACACATACACAAATCATACTGTAGAACTGTTAAAAAGATGTGTCCATTGATTAAAAAATAGAACATGGAGGATATATACGACAAATATATACACTGCCAATTCTAATTAACTCCTACCTGATTGCTGTCTTATCTATGTCGATGTCTTTTGGTACAAGGTAAAAGCAACATTTTTGAATTATCCGTTCTACAATAAATCTCCCTGATTTTATGTACGTGATCTGATCTACCATAGTAAGTGGGCACCTGTAATATGCCTTTAGTATCCTCATATAAGTAACCTGCCTCAGATGTACGCGGTCAACTTAACCTTTATTCAAGCCTAGGGCCAACTAGTGGCTCCCATCCTAATTCATCAGATAGTGCAGTGACACTGCCACCTTGTTCATTGCAACTTTTCACAAACCCATCTAAATTTATTATTAAATCAAATGTTTAATAAAAGGACATGTATATTCAAATCTTGCTGTAGAGCTATTAAAAAATGTGTCTATTTAATAAAAAAATTACCCCCAGGAAAGAACATGCAGAATATCGACATGCTCAAATCCTTTGAGTTAAACCGAATCTTGGTTTGACAGACAAAGAATTCGTCACGTGCCCTATGGAACACGGAGTTAAGTCAATAAAACACAGCATGAAAATGAAGGATAGCTTCCCTTACTCTGTACCTCCTGCTATTTCCCATGAAGTTGTTTCCAAGAGCCGGAACGAAGTAGGGCGTGTAGCCGGAGGAATTCCATCCCAGGTCCTCCGGCCTAAATAGACGATTTACGAGGCTTGCCCTGTAAATACCCGATCTGAGGCCATAAAAAACTTTATTTTGCAAACATTAGGCCACGTCTATTTTGTCCCCTTCAAAGTACTCTCCATTTGTTGCTATGTACTTATTCCATCTTCTTATCGACTGTTTTAATAAGCACCCTTTGAAGTCCTCCTCGGCAGTTAGGCTTTTTAGTTTTCTCGTCGTTTCTTGCTCTATTGTGTCCACATCTTCCCAGTGATGTCCCCTCATCACATTTTTGCATTTTGGGAATAGGAAAACGTCGCAGGGGGCGAGATCTGGCGAATGAGGAGGATGATCAAGGATGGTTACTGATTTTATTGCCTGATACTGGCGAACAATCAATGCTGAATGTGCAGGTGAATTGTCATGGTGAAGGATCCATCCAACGTCTTGAGTCAAATTTGGTCGCACACGATCTCTCAAACGCTTGAGCACTCTAAGATAGCACTCAGCATTTACGGTAAGGACAAGGGACCGCACACGATCAATGTTGTCGTCAACACAGGTGGTTGAAGGTCGTCCCGGCCTTGCATCATCCGGCTTGGCGTCCTGTCGGCCATCTTTAAAACACTTAATGCACTGGAAAACGGATGTTTTTGTTCAGAGAATTTTCACCTTAAACAGCTTTCAACATTTCAGTAATTTCTTGATAACTTTTACCGCACTTCACCAAAAACTTGATGTTGATTCGTTGCTCCGTAATTTCGTCAATTTCCATTTTCGGCAAACAGTAAAAAACAAAGACAACATAAACTATAACATAACTGGCACCATACGCACAGCTCGACGATCCGCCAGGCACAGTCGACTCATTGGGTCTCAGGCAACTAGCGCCGCTAGTGGGAGGGGCTATCTACGTCATGGCCGCCAGATTGCACCAGTTCGCGTTGCATGAGTGTATGCGCTGTGGTGGGTGTAGTTTTCCATGTTGTTGTTTTTACATGGGGTATTGTTCCTTTTTACGGGTTGTGACCTAACATCCCCCACCACACGCCCTTGCGGCGGCTTGCGGGCTATTATGTAGATTTATCCTATTTACTACGTATACCCGCTCAACTACTTTGCCTCAAAAGAATACACTGAGTGAATAATTCATCATCTTCCGTGTAGCATGCGTTTTATAATAGTATCTGGGAGGGAGTCACGGCAACAATAGGGGGTGGAAGAAAGATGGGCAGGGAAGGGAGACTAGTGGCGATGACGGGAGACCGAAAGCACAGGAGAGGCTGAGGCGGCCACGGTTATGTCTTGAGATTGATCAGGTGTCCTGAAACAATAATGGAAGGGATAATGGCGGGAAGAAATGCATCCAGAGTTAGCAGAATGCATTACAAGTCTCACTGGGGACTTGGTAAACAAGAAATTAGGAATGGAAATATGGTGCTTGGAATTAGTGTTATGGAGAGTAGTAGCGTGTAAAAGTGTTTTTATTTGATTCGAATCGAAAGTAGAATTACCTGGAGAATTTGATGATTGTTACGTCCCTTTTCTTGGCGCAGACCTTATAATGTCGCCTCTCCCTTCTGACCGGTAAGGACACGTGCCAACTCACGCTCTAGGGGGATAGGGAAGGCATTCGTCACACCCCTATTGGGGTGCTACAAGTTTACGGTGCGGTATGTCAATGCACCTTTTTATGCGCCAACATCCTGAATTAGGTATAACCCTGAATTCTGGGGAAGAGAAACCACGTTGAACGCCGTGAATTTATAGTTCTTAACTCTACGAATATAAGCAAAATGAGAGAGTTGGAAAAATCAATTTCAGCAAAAATTTTAAGATTTTTCTCATATTTCTCGTTTTAAGAGCATGGAGATTTTTTTGGTCCTAGAATTCCATTTGCATTTGCCTTTGAATATCACTTAGATGATCAAAAAGTTTTCATTTGTACTCATTATGACATACTGCTCTCGTTACATGTGTTTATGCGTATATAAGTTATCGGCTTGTTGTTGGAAGTAATTAAACATAGGATACTCTGTGTAATGCGTCATTCACATCGTATTTAATGCTCTTCTTTTTCAGGAGAAGAGATTGAAATCTTGTTATTGTAATTTTTTTAATTTAAAAAAATTTTCTTTTTGCCCCGCAAGCCACCGCAGTGGTGTGTGGCGGGGGGTGTTAGTTCATCAGCCATTCATGCACCATCGCAATAATGTGACCTCTACACAAATTAGAGTTTGATCATGCCCTCCATAAATTTGAATCACACGAAAGAAAGTACTTACATGCAACAATATTCAATAACAGGACACGGACATTCAAATGGCGCTGTAGAATTGATAAAAAGATGGGTCTATTAAATAAAAAAATAAAATGTTGGAAAGAACATGCAGGATATGGACAAAATAGAAAAACTGTCAATTATAATTATCTCCCTCGCGACTGCTGTCGAGTCTATTTTGATCTCTAATACTCCGAGGAAATAATCTAAGTACTCGTTTTTCCTGAGTGCCGAATGGATAATATCTCTCAAAGAAGCTAGTGCGGAAGCTGCCGTAGTTTTCCCAGCGGAGTGTAATGATCCAATCTTGGGATCCAACGAGTGATCTTCTTGAAACTCCATGATCCGGAGCCTTCGCTTTTTCGTCCACATGCGATTACATCCATACTATCTCTGGATACGAGGAAATTGTCAATTAAAATCCATCCAAAAGTGCCCCATGAAGGGTCACATTTTGCGAGTGGTTCTCTTCGCGGCGACGAATTGACCTTTGACTCCAGTCCGAGTTGGGAGACAGGGGGGGTCTTGGTCCGGACGCCCCCCGAGCACAGCCTCCGAGAATTTGTAGCGACAACCCGGCGCCTGTCCAGTCTCCAGTTTATGATCTCGTGGTTCATTTCACATCCGACCGGATTTCGTGGAATTGAAGCCATTCAAATTTAAGTCCGTCGCTCCAAAATTGTGCGTTTACTTCTTCAGAGGACAGAGTTAGGCTCCCTTCCCATTCTCCAGTTGACCGCGTAAATTTCCATTGAATTGATATCGGAATAAGACAATCCGCCAGAGAGGTGAAAAATTGTTATAACAAGAAGACGAGTGTGATAGGCCTTTTCGGGGAATTATAGGTTGGGAGCTACTTGAGATGGGAAGAGAACAAGCCAGACACTTAAGACTTTAAGAAAGGTTCAGCACAAACGAGTTTAACAATGACACTAAAGGAATTATTATGGCCCCACAATATTCAAGTAGATCAGACCAAAAAGGTAATGAGGTAAGGGAGATAGATTCCAGTACAGATAGATACAAATATTAATTCTTTCCCCGGACAATCAGGAATCATAATGGTAAGAAACCAGGGTCACTGTAGAAATAGTAGAGAGTTTCAATTTACAAGTCAGGACAAGACTATACTTTCCGTAGTCGTAAGGTATATTCGTAGGTGTACTTGAGTACTTGATAGTGAGTTAAAAAGGTTTTCGTATGAATATTGCATTTCCCTCTGTGGGTGTAGATTTGCATGAATGTGTAGGTTTTGTATATGGTTTTATTTTCGCTTACAGGTGGTGGTGACCTAACACCACGCGCCCTTTGGGCAGCTTGAGGGGTATAATGTAGATGTAGAAATAATTACTTCACTTGATCTCTCCGATACCCTCTTGCTTGACCTGCACGCGGGGGCCGCACGAAGCGCTTCGGACTAGCGAGGCGCCCGGTGACAAACAAAACGCTCTCGACAACAGCTGGGAGTTTTCTGGGATTTTTAAAACAATTATTCATCAGCAATATTTTGATTTAAGGATTATATATTTCTGCAACATTCAAAATTATTCTCAAAAGAGTCGGGCGTAACATCATTGAGGGGTATTTTTTTGTCATCACTTCATTCAACTTGCCTCGAGTATCCCTTAGCACAATGCACAGCGTTCTTCAGTGCTGCTTACCCCGCTTAGTACGACTTCTCCCCTCCAATGGAAATTTTAGTAAACGGCAGAATATAAAAGTTAGCCGAGGGGTAAGCGAAATATTCCGACGAAATCACAATTAAATGCTCCGTACGAACTCCAATAATATTGATGCATTAGGTTCAGCAGAAGATTCAAAGAAAATATTTAGCATCCATTCCGTCAATAAAAATAAAGATGATATTCTCTCGTGGCCCAAAGCGGTGCCTCTGGATATCTGATATCTGAAATGAAGCAATCTTCTTAAGAATAAACGATGTCAATGCAGGCACAATTGTGGAACTAAGTCTCTAACTTTTTCATGTCTAAGTCTCATGCGTTACTTGGTGAAGGAATTCCGTAATGAATGAATGTGGTATAACTTGTGGAATTTCCCCTGGAGGATTTTATTTTTCACGATGGTCAGAAATCTTTTTCAGATGGTTAGAAAATGTTTTATTATGTTAGTGATTAACTCGTCTCGAGAAAAGCATTTCCTTATTTCATTCTAAGTGACCAAATTTACTTTTGATGCGTTGTAATTATTGATCGTTCATAATGTTTCGTTGCAATGCAATATCATGAGATAATTTGCCACATAACTAATTTAATAAGTCATATATCATAATAATTTCGCCCTTGGGAATTGTAATGAAAGGGTGCTTTGTTGTTTCACTTAGTTAGGCCCCACCTTAAGTATACTGCAAGTGTATGGGATCCTCATGAAGTAAGCTTAATTTTGGAAATAGATTGAGTGCAACGTAGAGCAGCTAGGTTTGTGAAAAGGTGTTCATGAACAAGTTAAAAAGTGTCCCGAAACTATGGGAAAAAATAGAATGGGGGCCGCTAGTAGACCATAGGCTAAATTACAGGTTCAATTTACTGCGTAAATTTGTGGCCGGTTGCGTATCTGAGGATGTTAAAGACAGGCCCCCACTTAATATGGCAGATCAAATCACGTGCGTAAAATCAGGGAGATTTATTGAAGAACGGATGAATTTAAAATTTCGTTTTTTTCCTCGAACCATTGGAGATCAAAATAGAGATGACATCAATCGCGTAGGAGACAATTAAAATTGGTAGAGTATATATATTTGTCGCTATCTCGCATGTTTCTTCCATCTATCGTCATTCTTTTTATTTAACAGGCCTATCTTTTTAATAGTTCCACAGCATGATTTGAATGTATGTTTTTTGTTATTAAACATTCTGGTATGCTAGTGTATTAAGTATGTATCGTGTGATTAAGGTTTGTTGGGAGCATTGGCAAACTAATATTTGCGTGGAGGTATAATAATTTGGTACAGTATGAGCTTTTATTCTAGTTAACGGTTGGTTACCTACCACCCCCTGCCACACGTCCTGCGACGGCTTGCGGGGTACTTTGTAGATGTAGAGTAATAGTAATTAGTATATCCTAGAAGCCGTCATGAGGGCAGAGGTGAGTAGTTCGTTAGCTATTAGAGTGATTTTTGGTTGTTAATTAATTATATTTTAGAAGTTCAATCTGTCACATATGCTATTTCACGCTGTTGTGGTCCACAATTGAACTGGAGAAAAATGAATTTTACATTGATCGGTGCGGCAATTATTTCACCGCAACTTCCCACCATGATCTCGCCTTCCGATTGAAATGTGGATCATTGCTGATGCATTATTCGTGCCTCTAAAGTCTCCCGTCAGAATCATTCCAACAATACCATTAATGGTGCTCTATATTCCTTCAACATGATTCTTTTCGTCACCGGCTGATTCTCTCTGAATACTTTGTTTAATTCTGAAGTAAAGTCCTTCTGGATACCAAACACTCGATACATATCCAATGTGTTGACTACGCCAAACGAAAACTCTCCTCAACTTTATCATTTTATCAATTTCCCTACCCTTTGTTTGATAAAACATGACTAGTTGTCATAGCTCTTCAGATATCCCTTGCGTGTTTTCCACATGATAGGTCGGATGAAACGATGGCTCCTAGGCATTTTGCTCGGTCCAGCAAACCTTATTTACGTATATCCCTTCGGGTTTGTAGTTTAAAGGGTGTAACTATGTGTTTTCCAAGAATTCCCAGAAAATAAACAAGGTGGAATGTTTATTGTATGGGGAAGCCTTGTTTACCTTTCTGATGGACTCGGTGGGAAGGTTTGGGAGCTCTCTATCGATTATTATGAATTAATTTCGCCTTCCCCTCGGGGTCCCTCTGCCACCAATTTAAAAAATAGGCGTTATTTGCGCGGTTTTCCAATTCTTAGGGACTTCGCTTTCTTTGCGGGAATTATTAAATATAAATTCAAGGTACGGGGTGACGTTAGAAGCTAAATGTTTTATCAACCTAGCTAGTATACATATTTTCGGGGCCCGGGGATTTGTTGGGTTTAATGTCATTGAGAAGTTTGATAATTCCTTGCTGGTCCGTTGTTATATTTGCCATGGGTTCAGTATGTAATTCTAGCTTGCACATTATTGGATAAATCTTTTATTGCATCATAAGGTGCAAATGTTTGTCAGTTGGTAGTATATGAAGATATTTGCATGCGTGTAGAATGAAAGGATTTTGGAATGAATGCATACACCACTGTAGGTATAGGTTTGCTTGGATATAGTATGTTGATTTTTCAATTGGTTTTCTTTCCTTTTACTGGTAGTGACCTAACACTCCCCGCCACCCACACTTGCGGCGACTTGCGGGGTATTGTGTAGATGTAATTGTAAAAAGCTGCTCACTCTCTCTCTTCCCCTAACCCGCTTATTTAGCATTGCTCTTTCTCTTACGGCTTTCACCATCCCAAAATCTCTCAATGCCTTCTCCACCAATTTTTATTTTATTCGGATTTCAAATATTACAGTCAACTGGGTTAGACTTAGAGCTGTAGGAAGACAAAAACCATTCGAGTTAACTTTGACATCTAAGAGATAAATGTAGCGCGTCACATAATAACGGTTGGAAAAACAAAGAGTGAAATTATTACGTATTTGGTAATCTATAGTTTAAGGTATGATGGGCACAGACTGAACACCGCTGCAGTTCTTAGCCTCGCCCAAAAAGACAACCTGAGCACTCGTACTAAAGTAAACTGGTTTTCAATTCCGAATACGCCTCTGTCTCCCTTCGTTATTTCCTTCATGAATATTCTTTTCCTCCCCATGCCTCGCTTGCCTAACTTTCTCCTCTCTATCAAAGTCATCAGAATTCCATCGTCAATCAATATACTATGCATTATTTCTACAATAAAATGCTATGCATTTTTATTTGGTATTTTACGGGCGAAGGTAGGTCTGGGTGGACACGGGCATAAAGGGACAAGGGTATAGCAATAATGTAGTGTGGGTTTCTCGGAAACCCCCACTATCGGTTAACTCTCCCAAAGATACCAGACAATGAATGGCGATGTAGTGCGGGTTTCTCGGAAACCAAGACAAGAAAATGTCCGCTGCCCAATTCCCTTGTTGCTACAATGTAGCTACTTTGAAGTCATCCCTCCCCCGAAGGCGCGATGCCTTATAAAGCGAGACGATCCTGGAGCAGGGACCCATTCCCTTCCCAATTCCTCTCCCGATACCATGCCTCTGATTCCGTCGGTTGAGCCTACGACCACAACAGAGATGCCCAGTCTTACTCTGGACCTCTCCCTACGTCCCGTGTCGCCTCTGTGTCCGTCGGTCGAGACTACGACCACACCAGAGACGCCCAGCCTTGCCCTGCACCCTTCCTGACGTTCCGTACCGCCTCTGAGTCCATCGGTCGAGCATACGACCACACCAGAGATGCCCAGCCTTGCCCCGCTCGCTCGTCCCTTCTCCCCGGTGCCTGAACCCCATAGCTGGAAAAGGGTTAAATAAAGACTCATAAACCGAATACGACTCTCTCACTCTGTGCTACGCTTCCACCAATGATGTCGCGGGCGCCAACCACGTGGCATTATTCTGGTGTCAGGTGTGGGGTAGCACAGTAATTTTGAGTCTCGAACCCGTAACGTAAATCTCAATCTTAAGTAGTTCATTAACATTCTGAAATAATTTTTCAATTTATTTTGAGAATGCTGGAATCTCATCTACCGATAATTTTGATTTTCACTTTTGTGTATGTAGTTTGAACCTATTGCTCTGGCTAAACTAGTTTAACTCTTGTTCATTCGTATATTTCGGTGTCGCGTGCTACTGTTTACCGTCATGGCTTGGCCTAGTTATTCCCTGTTAAACCCTTTCTCTCCCCATTTCGAGTCGGCTTCCCTAAGGGGTTTCGCTAGCATAGTTAATTTTTCAACCATTTTGTGCCTCGAATGAGCCTGCTACTTCAGCCCCTCCTTCAGGGAATAATCCATTCACAAGCAACACTTTGAACCATGTCTATTTGGAATCATATCTATTTCATTCTAAATTTTAGCGGTGACGATGATGTGGCGGTCGAGAAATTTTTAGAATGCTTAAAAATCACGAGCCACCTTAGCTCTTGGAATGAAACTCAATATCTTTGCGTAGATTTGATAAATTAGGAATAGCCCCGTACGACCCCGTAGTGAGAAGCGCCTCAGTTCCTGCATTGGTGATTAATGGTCCTAGTCGCGTACCTTTCTGTATGGGCAATCGTGTTTACCTTCATGACGCTTGAGTAATAAATCTAGGGGTCACACACTATGGCATAGGGGCATAATTGGCTTGGATTTTATGAAAAAGTATCGTAGCAATATTTCTTTCGAGAAAAACACCATTAAACTTGAACCTAATCACATGATGTCTTCAGAATCCGTATGCAGTAAAGGTTAGGAAGTAGATTTAATTTCGTTTGAGAATCCCCCGTTAGGACCCTGCGAAGAGCCCGAGAGGCCAACACGGTGCGACACAGTGTTTCATAACCTAAATGACTTCGTGGAGAATAGCTCGCCTTTACCCTTATTACATAGCAAAAGAGGAAGCGTTTTGAAGACAGGGACGTTGAGTAAGGATGTTAAGAAAAGAGCGTAAAAACTTTTATATGGAGTGTAGTTATGTACGGCCTGGAAACGTGGTCCTCGTCTTCTTTTTGCCAAAACGTTCCCTCTTGACGCTTGGCTTGCAGCTGCCCGATGATTTAATCATCCAGCTGCTGTGTTTGCGGCTTCTTAGCCCGTCGATGAAGGAGGGTCCAATCAACTCTCTCTTTTCCTTTTCAATGGTGGTTGGTCGTCGTCCCGTCCCGTTGCTGCTCTTGGGCGTTTGTGCATTTCCCAGGAGACAGGTTTTAAGCCGCCGATCGACCGCTAGTGCTCTTCTTTTTTGCCTTCAAGCTCCTCATAAAAGGCCGTCGCGCGAGTCTTGATGACATCTCTGATGGGCGCAGTTTCAGTTAAGGCGTGGAGAATTTCTGCGGCATAGTTCCAGCCAAGCCCAAGTACACTGTTGAGTGCCCCTCTCTCCGTCACCTCCAAGTGGTGGAAGGCCATCTGGGTCATTCTGCCACTCCATGCCGGTGAAGCGTACATCAAGATTGGGCGAATTGCCGCCACGTGTAGATACGTCTTTGTCTTGATAGAGAGGGACGGTGAACGCAGCAGCGGCGAGAGTTGCAGTCGTCTTCCTCTTGCCTTCCTGGTGGCAGCGAGGGCGTGACTTTTGAATGTCAGTCTTTTATCCAGTATGACACCTAGATAGGTCACCTCTTCCTTCCATGGCGCCTCCTCGGTGCCCACGAGGATTTCTCCTGGTTCTCGTAGTCCACCAGGGGAAAAAAGAATCGTCTGCTTATTTGAATTGTTGACGCTGATTCCCCATAGGGCGCACCACTCCAGCAGTTTGTCTACTGCTCGCTGCAACGGTATGTTGCCGCCATGTGTACTCTCCGCGAAGTGGTCACTATAGCTGCGTAATCCGCATAAAGGGCAACCATGGTATGTCGTCCATGGTCCACAGGGAGGTCTGCCGTGCATAGATTAAAAAGTATCGGTCCGATCACCGATCCTTGCGGCACGCCTGCGTGGACCTGTTTCGGCTGTGACAGCGCGCGTCCCCAGGCGTAACGGAAAGTCCTTCCTGTCAGGTATGATGTTAGCAAGCGGCGCTGCCAATTTGGAAACCTATGTTTTGCAAGTATTCGACTGAGGCCAGCGTACCATACCCGGTCGAAGGCTTTCCTGATGTCAAAGAACGCCGCCGGTTAGCAGCATCGCCGATTGAATCCGGCCGTCACCTGTTCCACGAGACGGACGAGCTGGTGTGTAACGGAGTGTTCCTCTCGAAAACCGTACTGTGATGCCGGCAAGACTGAGTAGGCCGCGATGTGCCTCAGGAGATGTGGCAGCAGTACCCTCTGTAGCAACTTTCCCAGGGTCGCTAGCAGGGTGATCGGGCGGTAGTTCTCCACGTTCCGAGCGGATTTCGACGGCTTCGGCAATAGAATGACTTTTGCCGATTTCCAGATAGCCGAAAAATGTCCCACGGAGAAGCAGGCGGTAAAGAGCTTAATAAGGTGAGTTGCGAGCGAGACAGGTATCTGTCGAAGGGCCTCGTTCGGGATGTTGTCCTCTCCTGGTGCTTTCTTGGAGCGCAGTCGTCCAAGGGCTGCTCTCAGGTCGTTTTTGGTAACCCTCGTTACCGTCATGGTGCCCTCCTCCGTTGTTTCATCCTCTTCAGGAAAGTCACTAGGATCATCTGGTACCAGTGGATCCGGTGTCGACGTGAAAGTGGCCTCCAGCATAGTTGCTGCAAATTCAGCCTTTTCCTCTTCCGTGATAAGAGGGCCACCATGTGAGTCAATCGGTGGGTCGATCCGAATGTTGTGGCGGAGAGAAGCTGCCATTCTCCAGATGCTCCCATCTTCGGTTTGGAGGGAAGCAACCTTCCTTTCCCACGTCGTCTTCCTGTGGTCCTCGATGAGCTGCCTCACTTCACCTCGTTTTCTTCTAAACCGTGCCCCATCCGCGGGACATTTGGTTCTTTGAAATCGTCGTCGAAGCCGACTTCTTTCGCGGATGCGACGAAGGATGGAATGCGGCAGAAGGGCGGATCACTTTTATTGGCACGGTGTTCTCTAATGCTTGGTCCACGCCAGCTGTTATGACAGAAGCATATTCGTCCAGCATAGCTTGTGACGTCAGTCACAAGCTATGCTGTGACGTCCAGTCTGTTTTATCCATGCATCGCACCTGCCGTGGGGGAAGTAACGTTGGACAGCATCTCAGATAGGCGCAGACTGGGCAGTGGTCGCTGTCCAACGTCGGTATCGCCACGAGAGAAAGCGAACTCGTGAGCCTACGGTGCAGCGCAATATCTAAGACGTCTTCGCTCCTGCCGTGGTGCTGATGCGTTGGCCCATGTGGACCCGCGACGCGTACTCCGTTGTTCTGAGTTCATGCGAGCAGCGCTTCACCATGAGGGTTCGATGCAATTGAATGCCATGCAGCATTCTTTGCATTTAGATCCCCGAGAAAAAGCGACGGCCGTGACCCGGAGAGGATGACTTCGAAGTCCCGTGTGGTTAGAGTTCGTTTTGGGGGGAGATAGAATGACCCCACTGTGAGAGAGCCGAGCGAAGTATCTACTTCAATTGCTGTCACCTCTAGATGCAGTCGAGCTGGTAGGTCAATTTTTCTCGCAACCAGGTGAAGCGAAACGAGGACCGCCGTGCCCCCTCCTCTTGTTTGCCGGTCATCTCGGTAATCTGCATAGCCTGAAACGCCGTATGAAGTTTCAGGACGGAGATGAGTCTCTTGTAGACAGACATTGACATTCTTGCCTTCCGTAGAAAGGCAAGCAATTCAGGGGTCTTTCGCTTCAAAGCGCCGCCGAAATTCCATGTGGCTAGGACGATAGATTTATTTGATTCTCGCCTATGGCCCATTTTTGTTTGTGAAAATAGCGGTAAGAGCGACAGTTAAAGCTTTCAGCTGTTGTGCTACATCGCAGCAGAGAACGTCAATGCTTCCAGGATGGAAGAGAGGGATGTAGCCAAAGTTGGAGTCGGCATCTGCGAGTCTGCAGCCCGCCTCTTCTGGAGAAGATGAATTTTGATTTCTTCCGCTGTCTCCCTGGCGACCGGAGCCGGCGTCGAGAGTGGAGGAAAGTCAAGGGTGCTTGCACATGGTCGGACGTTGGGTTGCGTCGGTTGGGTGTCCTGGCTTCCACGCGTTGCAGGTACCAAGCGTCTTCTGTTGATGAGAAGGCACCTCTGTTTCAGCGGCGGTGTTCTTCTCCCCCTGGGTTGGTGCGCCTTTCCTCCGGAGGCTAGCCATCTTCATCGCCTTCTGTTTGGCGTAGACAGGGCAGGTCCTGAAAAATGCAGGATGGTTTCCTCCGCAGTTACAGCAACAAGTGTTCTTCCTTTTCTTGTCCGGACATTGGATGCCATCATGTGCACCAGCACACTTGTAGCATCGCGGGGCTGCCGTGCAGTTGGAATATGCGAGTCCGAATCGGGTGCACCGATGACATATTTGTGGCTTTCTGTGCTGATATTCTGCCACCGTGACACGGGAATCGCCGATGTATCTTATGGCAAGCATTTCTTTTGTTTGCCATTCAGGGTTTTCCATGACAACGACAAGGAAGAAGGTTCCCTGCCGCTCCAGATTCACCCGTTCCACCTGAATCCCCATGACGCCAATATCCTCTTTCAGAAGCTGAACTGGGTAGGTGCACGGAAGTCCACGAACCGCGTAGAAATTGGCTTGTAGCGATTTCGGGCCCCCGGTCGAGAATTGTGCATTTGACTGCACCAAGAGCTGCTTTACGGCCGCATAATCAGCCGCAGTCTTCAGTTGAAGTTCCGTCGAGTCGGCTGGGTGGATTGCAGTAAAGGACTTGTCCGTTGCCTTGGATCGAACAAGTTTCAGCAAGGCCGCGTGGTCTACAACATCGCATATGATGAGTGCCGGGGGGCGTGGTCCTTTTTTCGGCTTGCCGGGGATCCAGATGGTGTAGATGAATTTTCAGCCTCCTTCGCCACGGGAGCAGAAGAGATGTCCGTGTCCGGGTCCGTCACGAGCGGTGAGTATTTATTACTCGTGCATACCGGGTGCTTATTATTTGCTTCTTCAATGGAGAGGAATGGTGAGCTACGCTTACCGGCTCCTCTGAGATCCTTGACGTGTCGCCAGTCGTCGTTGAATTTCGCTGCTGGGGCAGACGGCCCGTTCTGATGCATGGGAACGTCCATATTTAGAGCGCAGACAGTATGAATAGGGTTTGAAGAAGTATTTTCCGGCTGCTGGTCGAGAAGAGTCCTTCTAGTGTCCGCTGGCAGCGGCCCGATGTCCATATTTGGCGCCGCGGGCGCCTTACTGCGCCATCCCTCGATTATTCAATGATGTCAGCAACCAGGGTTATAAGTATCCAGTAGAATACTCCAAGGGAGTCGTACGTCGAAATTTCAGTAGGTTTATCGCCAGGTCAAGTCTTCCTTTCCTTCCACTCAGGTCAGCAGGAGGAGCGGCCGGTCAGGTCAGGTGCAGGTCATGGGTTCCTGCTCCAGGATCGCCTAGCTTTATAAGGCATCGAGCCTTCGGGGGGAGGGATGAATTCAAAATAGCTACATTGTAGTAACAAGGGATGGCGGACATTGTCTTGCCTTGGTTTCCGAGAAACCCGCACGGCATCACCATACCTTGTCTGGTATGCTGGGGGGTACTCCTTTGGAGAGTTAAACGATAGTGGGGGTTTCCGAGAAACCCACACTACAATAACTCCCTTGTTTGTCTCACAAAACACAATTTGATATCCAAAAATTCACATACATAATTGGCCCTTCGCATGCATTCATATAAGCCCTGTACATGAGAAGCCCTTCAATTCAGTGTACTTCCTTTCTCCCTTCGTTTCGACCAAAATGCCTACCTTATTTCTTATCCGTGATGATGGGGTGTGCCACTCCGCACTTTGTCTCTTCGACTCCGGGTCGTACTCAAAGATCCACGTCTCGTCACCCGAAACAACGTTCTCTAAAAAATGTGGATCATTTTTGCAGTGATCCGCAAGTTGTGTCGCGATTTCCAAACGATTGAGTCTTTGATCATCACTGAGCACTTTCGGCACCAACTTTGCACAAATTTTTCGCATCTGTAATAATCTCGTGCACTATTGTTTTTGGCACATTATACTGCTCTGCTATCATCCGAACACTAAGACGACGATCAGAGTTCAGTACATCGCGAACTTTTCGCACATTTTCGTCGGTGAGTGTCGTTGATGGGCGTCCAGGCCGTGGTTCGTCGTCGACCTCTTCTCTGCCCTCCACGAACATCTTGTGCCACCGAAAGATCATGTTTCTGGACATGGCTGACTCCCCGTAAGCCTGGTTAATCATACCGACAGTTTCGGTAGACGATTTCCCAAGCTTTAACGCAGATTTGATGGAATAACGCTGCTCCAAAAACTTCGGCATCGCGTTCCGTGACGTGGGTCGAGCGTGGAGGTTCGCGTTAACAGAGCTCCTCACTACACCACAGCTCAGAGCCGACTGCCTTTTTCAGCGTCGCTTGTCAACATACCCCCCTCCAATCGCAGCCCGTCAGAGCGGTGCTGGACGCGCCTGGAGCGGCGGGAAAAAATCAGTACCCTTATTTTCCGGACGAACCTGTAGCTCATCTTTGTCTACATCTACATAATACCCCGTAAACCGCCGCAAGGGCGTGTGGCAGGGGGTGTTAGGTCGCCACCCGTAAAAGAGTACAAAACTACCAGCAAAATCAACACATTAATGCAAACCTATACCCACAGTGGGGTATGCATTCATGCGAAAATCTTTCATTTTACACGCATGCAAATACACACGCTATCAACTGACAAACTATTGCAACTTAGGATGTAGTAAGAAATGTATCCAATAACGTTCAAGCTAGAATTTGAAAATTAAGAAGGCGAAATTCCGCTACCACATGGACGTACAATTTCGCATGATGTTAGGTCACCACCCGTAATGAAGAATAGAACTGCATGCAAAACCCACACATTCATGCAAATCTACGCACACAAAATCTCACTCACATGCAAATGCATATGTCATCAACTAACACACACATGCAACTACGAATATACCTCATGTCTACGCAACGATCAATCTCGTCCCGACTAGTAAATTGCATGTCTTTAATATTTCTGTAGTGACTTCGGCTCTTACTATTATGATTCCTGATTGTCGAGGGAAACAACGAATACTTGTAGCCATCAGTACTGGAATCTATCTCCCCTTTATCCTAACACTGCGGTCTCATCCCCCCAAATAGTGTGGCGCCATAATAATTCTTTCAGTGTCACTTTTTAACTCTTTTGTTTTGAACCTTTCTAAAAATCTGTCTCTCTTGTTCCCTTCTCATCTCGAGCGGCTCAGCGGATCTTCAGGCTGAATTAATTGCACGCATGCTCACGCTTAAGCATTTTGTGTACACCAAACAGGGCGAGGTCGAAGCGAGGAGTAGGAGCCGTGCATCACCCCATCCCTTCCTTTTGCCCCGAACCATGCTCTCCCCTTTCTCATCCCTTAAGTGCCACTTAAGCCACAAGTACAATCGAACTTTTTGTGTCCAATCATTCGGCTACCTTTCCCTTTTTTGGAATGGGATCTAACATTGATTTTATGGATTTGTCCGACCAAATTCTGCCCTCATAAATGATACGAATTAGCCCATAAAAACTCTACCTTACACGCTTTCCTAAATCGTTTGCTAGTCCAGTAGGATTATTAGCTATCCCCACGTCCTTATTTGATTTCGATTGCCACTAATACCCTTTCCATCTCACAATCAATTGTACCTCATTTTAAGATATACCTATCTTGCACGCTCCAATGGCCCCCGCTGTCTTTCCATCTCACCTATCACAGCCCTTAAATATCCAGATTTAAAATAATGTTCTAGTTTTTTGGTAATATTATATTTCCGAACAACTTTATCCGTCGCAGATACGTGTTGTAGGTATACTGCTTTTTTCCATCACGAATTTATTGCATGGAAGATTCCTTTCAAATCGATCTGTTTAACCGTCATTTTCCGTTATAACCCCCTAATGAGGGTCACACCTGTCACTGTGCGTGACTAAAATTACTGCTACTGTGTGTCACTGCTCAGATAATTTCGATTTCATTCCGGTTATTAAAGTGGTGCGTGTAATCTTCGTGCTTCTTGTTTCTCTCTCACACTCGCGTTTTCAACTAACGGCTCACCCTATTTCAGTTCGTTCAGTCATTACAAAGAGGAGGATCTTGTGGTGTGACGGCGTGGAGACCCGAAGCCACGGGGAGCGGCAACCATAAGTGGAATATTGTTATTTTTGAAGTAATAAATATTTTACTGCTCCATGTGGTGCTCCGTAAGCACTCAAGCTTTCCCTCGTCTTACCCCAAAAGGCGCTCTGTGTGCGAGGAGGGAATACTTGAATGAAACAGTGCTGAAAAAAGTGACGAATCGACAACGAGACGGGAGGTGGGAAACCTCGGCCTTGAGCTTGGCCTCTCTGGCATATGCTGTGGTTTGGCCTTCAACCAGGAAACTGCGACAGGTATCATTCCAGGGGTGAAGAGTTCTACATCTACATAATACCCCGCAAGCCGTCGCAAGGGCGTGTGTCACCACCCTTAAAAGGGAACAAAACCACATGCAAAATCAACACATATGTACATGCAAAACTATACCCACGGTGACGTATAAATTCATGCAAAAATCCTTTCATTTTTATCGCATGCAAATAAATGCACTTTACCTAACAAATAATTAAACATTAGCATGCAGTAAGAAATGTATCCAATAAATTGCAAGCTAGAATTTGTAAAGTAGGAAGGCGAAATTTCACTACCACATGGACATGCATCATACAACGGTCTCCTCCCCAAGGACATAGGTAGGGAAAACTTTTGTAAGGCATAAACCGCACATTCTTAAGATATCATAATCAAAGTCTATCTAACAAATAATTGCACCTTAGGATGCAGTAAGAAATTTATCTAATAAAGTGCAAGCTAGAGTTTGAAAAGTAAGAAGGCGAAATTCCACTACGACATTAATTAAATACGTATTTGGTAGTCTACAGTTTAAGGTTGAATGGGCACAGACTGAACACCGCTGCAGTTGTTAGCTGGGCCTAACAAGACACTACCCGACAACTCATGCTAAAGTAGACTGGTTTTCAATTCCGAATACTCTCTCTCTCCCTTCGTATTTCCTTCATGAATATTCTTTTCCCCCCTATGCCTCGCTTGCATAACTTTCTCCTCTCTATCACAGTCAGCAGAATTCCATCGTCAATCAATATACTATGCATTCTTTATTCAATGATATACTATGTATTTTTTTGTGGTTTGACATCCGATAAATTAAAACATAGTTCAGCTAAATAATTTATACCATTTCCTTTATTCATTCAAAGTATTTTATCAAAGGAAGGTTTTTGGACAGCCCATTGTTTGTTTTCTACGACTAGTGAGGACTTCCTCATGTTTGCCCTGCAATATTTCCTTGTTGAGGTCTCCGTAATATTCAATTTGACTGCATGCCATCCTCCCTCTCTTCCTTCCTCTTCCGCGCCTCAATAATGCCCTCCCCTCGAATTCCTTCCCGCAATTAAGTTTTTTGCCAACGCTGTTCTCCTAATGCCCCCGTTCAAGCGTCTTCTTTTATTATTATTATACTAAATGGAGAAGTGTAAAAAAAATATTCCTCTACGTGAAGGAATGAGCAATGATGCTCTGACGGGTGGTGATGGAACATCCCCCGCCAAACGCCCCTGCAGTGGGTTGCGGGGTGCTATGCAGATGTAGATGAATGCTTAAAGCATTATTGAATAATGAAATAATTCCCAATCATAATTATTCCATTCATTTTCAATATGTAATCAGACAATTAGGGTAAAATTAGTCTTCTCTTTTTCTTTCAATGCTTTCCCGTTATATTCTCTTCCATTATGGATTAGATGGAAGAAGGGACTGCAACAGTCTCAATATCGCCCGAATAAAGCCGAATAATAATAATAATTATTATTGTGAGTCTCCGTTTTAATCACATTTCAGTTGCATCAAAGGCTTATCGTCCGGTCTTCTCCTCACATTTTTCTATTTTCTCCTTTTTTGGAATACGTATCGAGACCGTCATGTTCACATATTTCATGACAAAGGTCTTGCATTTCCTCTTTCCTCGTACTATCCTATTTTTGACATTTAAAAAAATCAGTAGCTATTTAATTAATCTATTCCTGTTGATTTTATTTTTTAATATTCCTTAATTCTTAATACCATGGTGAAAGGCAGCAGTTTCGCCATTAAGCACTGGGAGCTCAGACCAAGTGGGTCGGCCCGGCATCAGTTGCCACAACTACGGGCGAGAGTGTCAAGTGCATGGTATCGTTAATGCGATGTGGAAGGCTACGGGAAATAACCACATTAATGTTCCCTAGAATATGCAGCCTTGTCTTGCATTCAAATGCAGTAGAATGGAAAGATGTGTGCAGGCAGTAAACCCTAGGATTGAAATACTAAAAAAAATTATTAGTTTATTTTTAGATCTCAAATTTCTCTCATTCTCTACTGGTACTTTCTCCATTTCTCTGCCCAATGTCTTTGGTTTTTGCTTCGACATGTGATTACCGTACGTGTATCTTAATTATACTCGTTTAATAATTTCCTTGTTTCGCTTCCAAAATGCTATCATAATCAAGAATAACTTATGCGCTGTGCGAATGAAACGTTTCTCCCTCCTCCCGCACATCCTTCTCCACGCATATTACGCACGTCACTAGTCCTCACTACGAGTACACGGCGCGAGAGCGGGAAGACGGACAAGTGGCGCCGCCCCCGCGGACAAACGGACGACGGCTGTATTTCTATCGCCAAGATGCACTGCGAATGCCATCATCGTCCATTTATCGTCGACGAGTTTCCTTTCTATCCACGGTATTAGCGACTTGGGCCTTTGAGTAAGGGAAGACATTCGCTCCAAGTGGAGGAGAACATTAATGGCGTAAAAACCCTCGATACCAAAAAAGAAGTTTAGTTCCCATGACAATTATTTGTGAATTTCCTTCCTCTTTTTTCCTAATAAGTGGGATAGAATATACGAGGGCTGTCCAGAAAGTAACCTCTACTATGGAACTATAAAAAATACACTGAAAAAGATAAAGCAAATTTACTATTTCCGTCATATCTCTACTATATTTATACATATTTGCCAGACAGATTTTAACATTCGTCATGCCTCTGAACTAGTTAGTGTGCGAATTCTTTCAGCATAACATTCTGCCACCTGAGATTGCAGATGATGGCATCTCTTCAAGTTCCTCTTCCAAAACAAGCACAAAACATGTAGTAGCCTAACTTTTCAGCCGTGTTTCCATGCAACAGAGTCGTTGAAGCCGGTTAATACGGTAAAATGCCTAGGTGTTTCAATCACTGAGGATTTAACTTGGGGGACCCACGCGCGTAAAATCTGCGGATATGCATTTAAAAAATTGAGATTTATAAGACGCATTGTTGACAGAAGTGACTTCAAGGTCTAGAAACGTTTTTACCACGCTCTTGTTCTTTTACGGGTGGTGGCTTAACACCCTCCACCACACGCCCTTACGGCGACTTGCGGCGTATTATGTAGATGTAGATGTAAGGCCTCATTACGAACATGCATGTAGCAAATGGGATCCGAGTGAAAAAGGCCTCATTCGGGAAATTGAGAAGGTCCAACGCCGGGCAGCCCGTTTCGTTAAAAACTGTTACGATAAAACGAAAAGCGTCACTGAAATGCTTATGGAGTTGGGGTGGGAATCATTAGAAGAATGACTATACAAAACTAGGTTGAAATTACTAAATACATTCAGATCCGCATGTTTCAGCACCGAGGTCTCTAAAATTCGTACTCCTACATACATTGGTCGCTGGGATCATACGAGGGTCATCCGGAAAGTAGTACCCGTTCGTGAAATAAAGACACAAAAGTAAATATTAACAAACATAGCAAGAAATAATGAGCTCTACGGCCTCTCAATAAAGAAGAAAGGGGAAGAAAACTCCAATGGCCGTAAGGATTAGTTGCCAATCTCTCGTCAGACCAAATGTTGTGTTGGTGTGACGGGAATCACGTCAGGGACCAACCACAACCTCTCGACCAGAATACCCTCTGTGGTGGTTTACGGGAGATTAATCCGCGTCAGGGACCAACACACAGCCACACGCACACTATCCTGCCTGAAATCCTTCACGAGGCTGTGAGACCCTGTTAAAGAATTTCAGATGGAGATGGAATCCTTCACGAGGCTGTAGAGTAGACCCCGTTAAAGATTCCAGGATATTCTCAAGCACACACTCTGTGGCGGTTTACGGGAGATTAATCCGCGTCAGGGACCAACACACAGCCACACGCACACTATCCTGTCTGAAATCCTTCACGAGGCTGTGAGACCCTGTTAAAGAATTTCAGATGGAGATGGAATCCTTCACGAGGCTGTAGAGTAGACCCCGTTAAAGATTCCAGGATATTCTCAAGCACACACTCTGTGGATGGCACAGACCAAACACACACACAAGCACTCGAGAAACGCACACACACTCAAAAGGGCCCAACTTCTGGGAGAATCTGGACACAGGTAAAAAGCAACTAGGAAGTGCGTCGAACACGCGTGTTTCGGCCACAAAGTGGCCCTCTTCAGCGAACCGAAGGGAAAACACCTCCAACACAAGGTTGAAAGTAAACAACCGTAGACAAACGTCATATTTATATAGAGACTGTGGGAGTTGGGGGGACCAATCGAAATAGGTGGAAGATGGAAAGGGGAGGGGTACTTTAAACGTATTGGTGAAGAGGAAGGAGGGGGGGGGGGAGGAGGAAAAACAGATACCAAGGGACTGAGTGAAACGGGAAGGAGTAATTATTGAAGGAGAAGGGGGGGGGAAGAGGGGGGGGGGGGGTTGGTTAAAAGTGAAAGGTATCCGAGTAACGGATTATGAAGGGGAATTGGGGGGGGGTTTAAACATATTTCCGTTGGACCATAGTCCAACGGAAATATGTTTCAAAACTAGAGAAGTCATTTCAAAAGGGAATAAAGTGGGGAGAATGGAATCGGCCCTTTATCGTTGTTGACAACCACATTTCTAAATTTGTGTATGAAAATGCTTTCGTATGCGTCTAAAAGGTGGTTGGGATTGGTCCCCCCAACTCCCACAGTCTCTATATAAATATGACGTTTGTCTACGGTTGTTTACTTTCAACCTTGTGTTGGAGGTGTTTTCCCTTCGGTTCGCTGAAGAGGGCCACTTTGTGGCCGAAACACGCGTGTTCGACGCACTTCCTAGTTGCTTTTTACCTGTGTCCAGATTCTCCCAGAAGTTGGGCCCTTTTGAGTGTGTGTGCGTTTCTCGAGTGCTTGTGTGTGTGTTTGGTCTGTGCCATCCACAGAGTGTGTGCTTGAGAATATCCTGGAATCTTTAACGGGGTCTACTCTACAGCCTCGTGAAGGATTCCATCTCCATCTGAAATTCTTTAACAGGGTCTCACAGCCTCGTGAAGGATTTCAGACAGGATAGTGTGCGTGTGGCTGTTGTGCCGCGTACCGAGTTTCCCTCGTCAGAGTTCCACAAGGCAACACGAGACAAGATATGAAAGGATTCTTGCCCTTGACGTCGAGATGAATCGAGGAATAATACACTTAAAGAAGGGTATAGGTTGTTTCAAGGATTTTATTGAGGCTCATGGAACATACGAGGGGTTGTAGGCCAGGAAGTGATCTGTGCGTTGTGCAAGGAGAATAAAGGGGACGGGAGTAATACTAGGTGCTTACCACGTTTCGATGCTAGTCTCGACCGGAACCAACTACCAATCTGTCTCTCGTATCTATCTCTCCTCTCCGTCTCTGTCTGTCCCCTGTCTGTCCCTCTCCCCCTGTGTCTGTGTCGAAGGTTCGCTTATAAAGGAGGCATATCGTTCCAGGCTTTTTGGGGAAGTTCCCTATTTAGAGGTGCCGAAAACAAGGTTAGAGATTTCGAGATTTGACCTATATCAAAAAGGGGGGGAGGAGGAATGGACTACTCAAGATAGGAGTATCCCACGATTTCTAAGTCTGACCTATAGAGAAAGGGGGAAGAGAAACTCTCTCTCCCAAAATAACGGGAGGACAGAAAAAGGGGAGGAGAGAAATGGAATACTCTCTCCCGTGCACAACATCACTCCCTGCCCTGCAAAAATTATGCCGTTCCTTACGGGACGGTATACATTTGTACAATAGGATTATCTTAGGAATTAACAAAGCACGCATTCGAAAATATGGTTCAGCTACTAGCTTCACACTTTTCACTTTTACACTCGTATAATAACACTGTTAGAGAAGAAAAAGAGAAGGAGGAAAAGAAAAAAAAGGTTGATTCCAACTCATCACGATGTACCCTTCACCAAACGAAATTAAACCTTATGGATACCCAACCACAGAAAAAACAATCAGTCTTATTAGAGAACAAGCACAAATTCACTTCTCCTGTCTGTAGGTTTTGGGAGGGAAGTGGGCTTGTGTGGACAGGGGGGGGGGGTTGTGTTTATACTTCTTGCCGTCTTATCGGTTGAGGGGTCTCCTCGTCGGAGGAAAATGCTGCCTGGGGCGGGGCGGTGGGTAGGATGGCCAGGTGATGTCTGTCTCGCGTGGAAGTCCGTTGCCGGTGGACTCTTCCCATCCTTCGGCGAGTCTGTCTCCTCCTCCATAACCACATGCTTAGGATACCCACTCCCGCGGCGACCGCGAGTCCAGAGCCCCAGTAGATATAAGGCGAGGGACTTTCCATGTTCCATGGGAAGGGGGTTTGTAGATCCCGAGCTTCTTTGAGCATGGCGTGGATGCGAGCGCTGGGCACTCCTTCCAGGTGGCCCAGTTGTTTGGAGTTTCTTAATTCCTAATTAATGACAAACTTCTTTCATGACTCGGGAAGTGAAATTAGCTCCTCTATCGGTCAACAGCTGACGGGGCACACCGTGCTTAAGGATAATATTTTGAACAAATGCTCGGGCTACTGTTTCCGCTTTCTGGTCGGGAAGCGCTATTGCCTCGGGGTACTTCGTGAACGCATCTTGGAAAGTCAAAATATATTTGTTGCCGTTATAGCTAGACGGAAGTGGGCCAACAAGATCCATATAGGTCCTCTGGAGAGGGGCTGTGACTTCGGAAAATTTTTGGAGGGGAGCCCTAAGACGATTCCGGGGGGTTTTTCTTTGTTGACAGGTGCGACACGTTTTGCAATATTTTTCCACCTCAGTGCGCATTCTAGGCCACCAAAATTGCTTTTGAATAGATTTAAGCGTTCCTTTGAGACCGAAATGTCCTGCCCAAGGGGTATTGTGGTACGCATTTAAAATTCGCGCTCTCATTGCACGAGGGGCGATTAGCTGATTCTGCCCTCTATACATTAAATTGTCATTATCGAACCATACAGTGGGGTCGTTTTTTGATTTCTGACAATCCTCGTCACGCGACTGCTCCTCCTTAATGAGATCCCTATCCCATATGGGTTCATAGGCATTAGTGACGAGCGGAATTACTGTACGGGAAAGCGTGTCGACATTCTGGTGGATTTTTCCTGGGCGATGAAGTACTTCAAAATCGTACTCGCTTAAGAGTAAGGACCATCTCGTGAGGCGAGAGGAAGGTTCTTTAATAGAGAGTAACCATTTTAATGGACGGTGGTCAGTGACAACCGTAAATTTCCTCCCGTACAGGAAGCATCTAAAATACTTGACTGCCCAAATGATACATAAGCACTCTTGCTCGGTGGTACTGTAATGGCTTTCTGCTTGATTTAATTGTCTACTCGCGTAGGCAACAACATATTCACCGTCGTCCCCTTTCTGAGATAAAATGGCTCCCAACCCTTCACCAGAGGCATCCGTATATAAAATGAAAGGTTTAGTGAAATCTGGGTATCTAAGGATCGGTTCCCTGCATAAGGCGGCCCTTAATGTTTTAAACGAGTCCTCTTGTTCTTTTCCCCAATTGATTACTACTCCCTTTTTCGTCATCTCGGTGAGCGGTTTGGCTAACTTGGAAAAATCAGGAATGAACCGTCTATAATATCCTACAAGGCCTAGAAATCCACGGAGGGTCTTTAGATTATGCGGAAGGGGAAAATTTTTGATAGTTTCAATTTTCTTAGGGTCCGGCTTAATTCCGTCTGCGGTAATTATGTGGCCAAGGTAATTGATTTCCTTTCGGAAGAAGTGGCATTTGCGAGGTTTTAACGTTAAACCGGCGCTTCTCAATCTCTGGAAGACTTCGGTTAGATTTTGAAGGTGATCCTGAATGTCGCGACCTAGTACGCAAATATCATCAAGGTAAACTTGACATTTAGGGCCTTTCAATCCTGAAAGAACTGCATCCATCAGACGTTGAAAAGTGCTGGGACTATTAACTAAGCCCATTGGTAACCGTAGGTATTCATAGTGACCATCCGGGGTGGAAAATCCTGTTATTTCCCTACTTTCGGGGTCGACTGCAATTTGCCAAAATCCCTGGGCCATGTCAAGGGTGGAAAAATATTTGGCACCTCCCAATTCGTCTAACGTTTCTTGGATGTTAGGAAGGGGATAATAGTCTCTAATTGTTATCTTATTAAGGGCTCTGAAATCTGTGCAAAATCTGAGTTTGTTTTCTCCGTCCGCGGTTTTCTTAGCTACTAGAACCACGGGCGCACTCCAGGGGGAGGTAGACTCTTGAATAATTCCCTGATCAAGCATTTGCTGAACGTGTTCTCGAATTACTGCTCGTTGCGTCTGAGGGACGCGGTAAGGGGGTTTTGCAATGGGAGTGTGATTGTTAGTCCTAATTTTGTGAGTGACGAGATTGGTCCTACCGAGAGTCTCGGTTTTCGATTGGAAAATCTCGGAAAATTCTGCTAACAAATTCCGGAGGGGTTCCTGAGCTTCAGCGGGGACTCCGGCTAACATGAGATCCAAGTCTTCAGAGGGAAGAGGGTGGTTATGGAAATCGTTATCACGGGAGCTAGTAGGAACGGAAAAGGCAGTAGATAATGTTCCGACTATTGTCTTAGCGGGAAGGGTCAATTCCTTCTCGGACAGATTAATAAGTTTGACAGGGATAACCCTACCTTGGTTCCCTTTCAACAAACTTCGTCCCGACATAATTCCACTGATTAATATTTCCTGAGGTTCCATTAGGTAATCCTTCCCGGATTCTACGTCACCATACCCTTGAGTGAGTACTTCGCTACGGGGAGGTAGTCTTAAATTTTCCTTTAGCCGTACCGTTCGCGAATTGCTTGGGTTTCCTTTAAAATGGGGGGCAAGCATATACGACCAAGTCCTAACAAATAAGACACAGAATGTAACAGCAAATCCAAAAAATGTAACAATATAGTCATGCACACTGAACACTGGTTTTACACATGATAAAATAGCAGATAAGAAATGGAAGGAACATGGAAAAATCACTTCACAAAGTACTTGTTTAAGGCGGGAGGTGGATTGATGGAAAAGGTCACACAAGAGGGCGAACATAAGAAAACCCGGGACGAGCGAAAAACTATCACTGGGGGATTTGCTGATAGGTGACTTCTTTCTTGCTTGGCGTTTAAAGTTTTTTGCTTGTTGAGTCCGAGCAATTTTCACAATGGGGGCGGGACGGGTTACAACTTTTCTTAAGTAAATCACTTCGTCTTTAATTAATAGCACTTTCTTGAAAATATCTATTCTGCCTTTAGTTTTTTCCAATAGGTCCATACCGAGCAATCCATCGCAACACATCTGCACATCATCGTCAATGATGATAAATCTATGGGAGTATTCCTTACGACCTAATTGAAAATTCAATAGACAGGACCCTAGTACAGGCAAAGAGTGTCCAGTAACTCCACAAAGTTTGATGGAAGAGGGACGAATGGGGGAAGAAGGGGGGAGGGCGTTCCTCTTGAGCAGTGATATGGCGGCTCCGGTATCAATGAACAATTGGATGGAAGAGTGAGGACATTTTAAGCTCACCGCGACCCCGTAACCATTGGAAGGGCAGGCACTAGAATTGGTGAACGGGTGGCCATCCTTGGGTGGCTTGTCGCTCTCTGCGGGATGGTCAATTGGGAGGCTGGAATCCTTGGAGTGGGGGCGGTCCCTCGAAGTCAGCATCTTCGTTGATGTCCGAAATCCTTCGCTTGGCGAGGGTTTCCTGCGAAGGACTGGTCGTTTGGGTCCATCGTGATGGTCTGCTCCACTAAGGGCGGCGGCGATGGTCTCGGGTGTCTTCTCGCCGCTGGCCAGGGAGGCGTTCGGTGAGAGGGAGAGTAAGAATACCTTCCCCTCCGAGAAGTGTTTTGGTAGGCGGGTGGTCTGGGCGAGGAAGGAGGAGATGATGGAGGGGGAAAGGAAGGAGGAGGGTGAAACTGTCGTGGTACCTGGCATTGGCGTGCCATATGTCCTCGTTGTCCACAATTGAAACAATTGAGAGGTCTGGCGGGGCATCCACGGGCGTAGTGTCCAAGCTGGTGACACTGCAGGCATCGAGGCGGGTCCCACGACGCGGCGTGAAGAGTTGAGGCGCTGGCATCAGGGTGGGAGGGGGCTGGAACGCTGTTAACACCGTAGCAGGGGACGAGAGGAGCACGACTCTCGCATTCTTCTTCGCGGCCCGCGAAACTTATGGCGTCCGTCAATGTTTTTGGGTCGCGAACGCGGACAAATCTCCGGATATTTTCGCGCAAACCGTCCAAAAATTGATTCAGCACTAATTCGTCCGTAGCGCGGTCTCTCCCTAACTTTTCTCGGGGGTCGGTGGTGGTAGCGGAGGTTTCATCGCGGATTTTTTGCAATCGATCGGCGAACTCGCGCACACTTTCGCGAGGACCCTGTACACAATTGAGTAGGCTTCTTAGGTTACGCGTTCCGGTCGGTCGGCTAGCAAATCGTTCTATGAACGCGGATTTTAATTGGGCCCAGGTTAAGTCGGTAGCACATGCATGGAGGAATCTTTGGGCACTCCCTTGGGTTTTAATGTTCAACACCAGTATTCGAGTATTGTCAGTCCATCTCCCTAATTCGGCGGTAGCCTCCAAAGTTCTAAAAAAGGAGTCCACACTAAGTCCGTCATCTCCTGTGAAATCAGGGATCAAGTGGACGAGACCCGTGACGTGAGTGACGGTAGGCTCTGCCATTTCGCTCGGTTAAAGGGAAAAGAATAGGGGGGGTATAGGGAAAAAGTGCTTATTCTCGATACATTGACACCTGCGAGAAAAGTTTTCCTCACAGTATCTAGGCAAAGGAATCCCACCGCTGCCACCAAAATATGTTGTGCCGCGTACCGAGTTTCCCTCGTCAGAGTTCCACAAGGCAACACGAGACAAGATATGAAAGGATTCTTGCCCTTGACGTCGAGATGAATCGAGGAATAATACACTTAAAGAAGGGTATAGGTTGTTTCAAGGATTTTATTGAGGCTCATGGAACATACGAGGGGTTGTAGGCCAGGAAGTGATCTGTGCGTTGTGCAAGGAGAATAAAGGGGACGGGAGTAATACTAGGTGCTTACCACGTTTCGATGCTAGTCTCGACCGGAACCAACTACCAATCTGTCTCTCGTATCTATCTCTCCTCTCCGTCTCTGTCTGTCCCCTGTCTGTCCCTCTCCCCCTGTGTCTGTGTCGAAGGTTCGCTTATAAAGGAGGCATATCGTTCCAGGCTTTTTGGGGAAGTTCCCTATTTAGAGGTGCCGAAAACAAGGTTAGAGATTTCGAGATTTGACCTATATCAAAAAGGGGGGGAGGAGGAATGGACTACTCAAGATAGGAGTATCCCACGATTTCTAAGTCTGACCTATAGAGAAAGGGGGAAGAGAAACTCTCTCTCCCAAAATAAAAGGAGGACAGAAAAAGGGGAGGAGAGAAATGGAATACTCTCTCCCGTGCACAACATGGCTGTGTGTTGGTCCCTGACGCGGATTAATCTCCCGTAAACCGCCACAGAGTGTGTGCTTGAGAATATCCTGGAATCTTTAACGGGGTCTACTCTACAGCCTCGTGAAGGATTCCATCTCCATCTGAAATTCTTTAACAGGGTCTCACAGCCTCGTGAAGGATTTCAGGCAGGATAGTGTGCGTGTGGCTGTGTGTTGGTCCCTGACGCGGATTAATCTCCCGTAAACCACCACAGAGGGTATTCTGGTCGAGAGGTTGTGGTTGGTCCCTGACGTGATTCCCGTCACACCAACACAACATTTGGTCTGACGAGAGATTGGCAACTAATCCTTACGGCCATTGGAGTTTTCTTCCCCTTTCTTCTTTATTAACAAACATAAAAAATTTTATTTGAAAGAGGATACTTTAAACTACTTCTCAACATAATCTCCAAGCAAATTAAGGCATTTGTCATAACGTGTGACAAGTTTCTGTATTCCTGCTGCATAGTCCTTCGCCGCCAGCTCATTGAGATACGCGAGGGACCCATCTTGCACAAATTTTTGCATAATGCAGATGGTGTTTAACAATTTCATGAACAATTGTTCGAGAAACATTGGGAAAATGCTCACAGATGTCATCAATTGTGACGCGCCGATCGTTCCTCACGAATTCGTCAACTGAGCTCACCAGTTGGTCTGTAATGACAGACGGTCTCCCCGAACGCTCATCGTCGTGTGTGTTCCCCCTCCCCATGTTGAAGTTGCGACACCACCGCCGAACAGACGACTCGTCCATTACATTGTCTCCATACACCTCCTTTAATTGGCGATGAATATCACATGGGCGAACGTTTCTTGCATTGAGGAATTTAATCACTGCCCTCACTTCACAACTGGCGGCGTTCTCAATTTTTTTAAACATTGTAAACAATCACAGAAACAACACAGGCAATGCTAGCGTCACGCAACTTGGCTCAGAGAAGGCAGACAAGCCATTGAAGCTATCTGACCTCGTCCAGCGGCTACTCGCGTCGTCAGCACTTCATGCGGCACGAACGGGTACTACTTTCCGGATGACCCTATATAAAATTCGGAAAATAGATACCAGAACTAGCCGACTCAAGGACTCCTTCTTCCCACGGACAATACGGAATAGCAACGAAAGGGTTATAGATGGCAAAAATTTCACTTGCCACGTTTGGTAAAAAAAAGTAATCTCTTTGTAAAAAAGTTGTTTTTCTGTGAAAATTCAGGTCCATGGTTGCCTAGAGTATTATGCATCCGAATATTATTTTAAAATGTACATGTTCTCATTGTTCGGTGTCCCCCCGCCCTCCTCGCCCACAGTTGCCCTCTCCGATTATGGGCCCTCCTTAAATTACCAAAGGTCATTTCGTTTGCCCCCCATCCATATCCTATGCCTGGAGCCGTTGGATACAAGGAGCTCACTCTTGATTAAATATTATTCTTATTTGCAGTAAATTGGGAGTCTCTTCTCATTTCTGAAAGAAAAGAGTAAAAAAATAGCCTTCAATGTTTGACAAAATTGTTTTTCCCTACGATCACTGATCAATCCAACCACGTGTTTGTACTGTAAACGTGCACTACCTTCAGAGAAACTAGTTATTTTTTATCTTGTTTGTTTAGCCATAACTATGTTGCGAGTCAGAATAAACAAAATTTGAAATTTTATTAGTAGGCTGATAAGAACTATAATTTCAATTATTCTGGAACCGCATTAGAAATAGTGGCTCGTTTCCCAATGTCCTTTAAGGCTATCAAGGATAATCGAAATTCTTTCTCCGTGGCATTTGCCTGAAAAAGGGTATATAATAATGACCCGCGCGTAAGATTCCTCCGGAGCGCCTCTCCCACCCCCGCGAGGAAAGGGGATAAAAAAGCGGGTCCGCCTTTCTCCCTGCCCCCAAGGGACGTCGTCATCCGGGTGACGACTCAATGAGGGCGGAAGTCGGGAATGACTGACGAGGACAAACGATATCCACCATGAATCGCCGTATTCCGAGTCGATTTAAATTACGTATCGTTAATCTCGATCTAAACCGGAAGGTCCCACCCTCATCACGAAGCATTTGTTTTCCTTTGTCTTTTTTGTCAAACAAAAAAAGTGTTTTTTCCCTGCGAACTACATCTGGACCAGAAAGGAAACGCTTACGATTTTAAGTGGTTCATTCCGCGGGGATACAAAATTCAGGATGCCACCGCTAGGTGCTCCAGCACTTGTTGGCGCAGGCTATAGGCAGTTGATGCCATTTAGAATGTCCGTGGGCTAATGGCTCACTGAAAAAAGAAACAGGAGAAGGAAATTAGTTCCGCAGGCATCGCTAACTTCTTAACCCTAGTGTTTTCTGAGTTACATCATCGGCTTACCTTGCTAGCCTCCTTGAGGGTGTGTGGAAGTGGGTTTAATGCCATTTGAAAAGTTCAATTAGTTGCATGATATGTTTCATCCTGTCGCGATATCGAATTGTGTGAGAGAAAAACGATTCCTCAGATTGATCAGCTTTGTAGTTAACTCACGCGTAATTTCTCCATTTGGTCTCACCTGCCAATCCAATGCGGTTTAATTCTTCTCTGTGTCATCTTTGAACTCGAACGATTTGTATTTATCCAACATTTTAGGTTATGCATGTAATTTGCTTGATTTCAGAGTCTCTCGACCCTAGATTTTCATTATTAATTCGACGTATTCTGTAATTTGTCAACGATTATTTCAGAAACGTGCAGAATTCCTCGATATTTTTTTTTAATGCACCAATGTTTGAAACGTAAAAATCATTCGTCTTGACCGACATTCAAACCCTGATTCCTCCGTTCTCGGTCGATTGCTTCATTCAGTTAGGATACCGATACACTCTGAAATTTTGGGGGTTTAAAAAGAACGAGGTGTTATGGCGACATACCGTGCAAATAATGTCACATGTATTATTTTTACACTTATAAATTTGGTACACTTTAATGGGTACCAGCGGATGACTCCATCAAAGTCACCGTCTTTGGTATATCCCGTATTTCTTCGAATCTATATGTTTTGTTTGCTTTTGAAAATAAAACCATTCTATGGGTAAAACCCCAATAACTCTACGCATACTACATATTCCAGTTGTAACCGGACCAACATGAAGTGGAACTTCTCATTGACTTGTTTTATTCTCCATATTTCCGTACTCGCCGCCAAATGAAATCCCTTAGGGTGTCTCAATCCTTGAGAGGTGCGTTTTACTTATCTTGTGCGAGATTTTTGTTTTCAGCTATTGCCAGTAAATTCGTGTTTTATTCGATAAAATGACTGACTGCGACACGTTAACAGAATGCACAATAGAAGATAAAATGAACACATTTCTTTTTATCGATCTATCTTTGTATTTATTTTATTCACTGTACGATATGTAGACACGTGCGTGTGTAGATGTATATATGCTGGGATGGGATTTTGAGGTCAAGGAGACTCATAAACTCGTAGCCTGAACGGCGGCAGGTTTTCAATTTTGTAGTTTTATGACGAGTGGAATCACTAGTTGGGATTTGGACTCGAATGGATCCAACTAAATTGCCTCTTAACAGAAACTCATTCATTTTTGTTATGGACAAAACTCATCCGATGGCTTTTCTAGCTAATAAAATAAAATTGTTCGGCATAATAAAATTCAAAATATAGTTCCACTGCAATATAAAATTCATGGAGATCACGTTTTATCCTTAAAATAATCGTTATGGAAATTGTAATGCTATTTGGATTGACATAAAATACCTTTTCAAGCTCAAAATTAAATGGTGTTTATAAATGGCATTTTTCTTGACTGTAATAGTCATAGATTTTGGTTTAGGAAAATTTTCATCAATGCTATTATAGTGAAGTAATTGCTTTCAATCGTGTGCCTCTATATTTAGCACGACATCTTCCGATTTGCTAATCAACGAAATAACTGCTGTTCAGTAACTTGGAAAACATTTCGTTGAGATCTCCATCTCATCTACATCTGCTTAATACCTCGCAAGCCACCGCAAGGACGTGTGGCGGGGGGTGTTAAGGTACAACCCGTAACAAGAAAAAAATGGCATGCAAAAGCCACAAATTTGTACAATCCATTAACTAAAGATGGTTGTCATTCATGCAAAACTCCTTACAACCCTCACATATGCTAACAATCAAATTACCAACTAACATACACACGCACCTACAAGTATACCTAACATATTTGCAATGTTTAATTTTGTTCCGACTCGTAAATTCAATGTTTTTAATATTTCTATATAATGACTTCGGTTTCTTACTATTATGATTTCTGTTTGTTCGGGGAAAGAATGAATATTTGTATCTATGTGTACTGGAATCCATTTCCCTTATTTTATAATCTTTGTGGTCTGATCTACCAAAGTTTTGTGGGGTCATAATAATTCCTTTAGTGTCATCGCTAATTTCGTTTGTTCTTAACCTTTCTAAAAGTCTAAGTCTCGCTTGTTCTCTGCGCATCTCAAGTGGCTCCTAGCCTAAATCCCCTGAAAGACCTGTTACCCGGAGATACACAAACATATCAGTGTTTTTATCTGTCGACAGATTATTTAATAACTGGAAACCATGGGAAAGGATTTCGCAGCAGGGCAAATGAGGCAAACATCTTAGTCGTCAAAATTAACGTGAAATAAATGGCGAATCAATTACATTGGCTACAAACGAATGGAGAAATGCCATAATTACGGAAGGTATGGGGTTCGCTCATGTAGCTATATATTTTCCCAAATGCCTTGATGGAAAGAGAAGAATATTTGGTGCGAGTTACAGTGGTAGCTTTCCGGTGATAGTAAAATAAATTATTTAATCTTTTCGTCAAAATAATAGCGTATTATTCGGGTAACAGGACTTGACTCTTGCACTTTCCTTCATATAGGTTGAAAGATATGCAAATTATAGCTCTTTACATTACACACTCTCTGGATCAAGTGGAAACAAGTCTCTTTAGATATAATCGTCGTTTCGCTCCTCGTCCAGAGAACATCATTTGCCAGTGAAAAGAATGCAGACAGCCCGCCTGAGCATGGACCTCTTTTAATTTAGGCCGGGGTTCCTAAGACCACTACCCCATTAGTGGGCGATCAATAATAAATGCAAAGCCATTGGCTGCTAATCGGTTATATTTACGGGAGCTAGAAACCTCTTCCACGTTACACTTGTAATGTAATTATCTTCTAAATTAAAATTTAAAGTTATCTTTTTGGGGGTTTCTATTATTCAGCGTATCAAATGCGGATATTTCCTGGCTTAAATCCTAATCCACTCAAAAAGGGTTTTTGGCCTTGACCTGGTGCAGAGCAACCGTATAAAGAATTGGGAAAACAAAGGAAATAGTTGTAACAAAGCTCCGCCGAATTTTCCATCAATGTGGGGAAGAATATCATCCGAGAAAGCAGAATCTCGTACTTCTTCAACGGGACCGTTTTTGATAGCACTTGGATTGGGCTAATGAACCGGTTTCCGAACGGTAAAGGGTTAAGTCACATAATGTTGAGGGAACATGGTTAGGCTTGATCAACGCCATAACTTCATAAGTTGAAAATGAAGAAAGCACATTTGAAACGCTGAAGGGCACAAATCGTAAAAGACTTCCAAGGGCTCGGCGGGCAGAAGATGGATATCGTTCGCGAAGGTTATCCGAGTGGAGAACTAAACAAGCCACGTATTAGAAAACAATGGAAAGTCTCATTTATTGTTGAAGAGAGACTTTCGAAAACCCCTTGGCGATTGCATGGTTGCGATTTTTGGTATTCATATCCATCTACATCTACTTAATACCCCGCAAGCCGCCGCAAGGGCGTGTGGCGGGGGCACCGACCGTAATAAGAAAAACACGCTTGCAAAAGCCATTTATTTATACATTTCACGAACAAAACATAATATGCATTCATGCAAAAACCCTTACAACCCATACACATGCAAACACTCTAATTACCAAATAACATTCACATGCACCAACAAATATAACTGATGTCTACGCAGCGTTTAATCTCTTTCCGACTTGTAAATGCAATGCTTTTAATGTATCTAAAATGCCTTCTGTTTCTTACTATAATGATTCCTGATTGTTCGGGGAAAGAATGAGTATTTGTGTCTATCTGTACTGGAATCTATCTCCCTTATTTTATCCTTGTGGTCTGATCTACCTCAGGAGTGTGAGGCCATTACGATTCCTTTAATGTCGGAAATGAAAAATAGTAACTTTCCACAGATTCCACAGAAAAATTTTTATTACGAGACGGGTTTCGACGTTCAACGTCATCTTCAGGTGACAACTCTGACGGACATTCATCTGCATATATTTCACTCCGGAAGGGGAGCGGGGAGGTGAGAGGGTGGGTGGGGGAGAGAATAGAGCAACGATAGTTGGAAGGAAGGGTAGAAACATGAGGCACCCTATGAGGAGCGTTCCTCCTATTGGCGGAGTTGAGTGGGTTGGTTTTAACGGTTCATAGACATAAATTCAAAAATCTTTTACACATCTCTGAGGTCAAGGGAGGGTGTGGGGGAAGTAGAGGGGTTCTTACCCTCATAAGCGCAGTAATAAAGGAGCATTCCTCCTATTGGCGGTCCAACTACCATTGCTCAATTCCCTCCCCCACCCACCCTTCGGCCCTCTCACCTCCCCGCCCCCCTTCCGGAGTGTAATATATATATATATATATAGATGGATGTCCGTCAGAGTCGTCACCTGAAGATGACGTTGAACATCGAAACCCGTCTCGTAAGAAAAATTTTTCGGTGAAATCACACAGTTACTATTTTCCTTTCCAATATGAATAGATTCCATATATTTACGCCGTAACCATCAAATGTCCTGTAGTTTCATCGTTAAACTCGTTTGTTCTGAACCTTTCTAAAAGTCTTGGTCTCGCTTGATCTATTCGCATCTTAAATGGCTCCCAGCCTAAATCCCTTAAGAGACCTGTCACACCTGTGTTCTTATTAGAACAATTTTTAAAGAATCTGGCGGATTTTCTCTGAACTTGAACTAATTCTCTTTACCAAATGTTCTCCCAAGGATCCCAAATGCTTGCGGCATATTCCAAATTATGTCTAACCAGAGCAAACATTCATATCTTTAAGATTTCAATCGCATGTAAAAGAGTAGACGGAAATATTTCTACGCACTGATAAACGGGAAAAATAGCACCCAGTTCAGGGTAAGCTAACTCGTTGAACTCCTTCGGAATCCTATTAAATCGATGTCCAGCGAAATATTAAGAGAATTTGCGTAGTCGGCACCACGAATCGGTGAATGAAATAACGTGTTGATATCGTTCGAGCTCTTAACCGAAACAGTTTCATTGCTCCAATCAATTTTCCGCCCGTGTTTATATGGTTCCAGTGCCATAAATAACTCCCTTCTAAGAAGTGATATGTAAGGAACATTCAACGGATCACATGTTTAATGAGCGTCAACATGCTTAATCGATTGCCTAAAGTTGGAGTCTTTCGGTGCGAAAGACTAAAAGTGCGGTTAAATGTGCGAAAAGAAGATATGGTTAGAAATGTCACGATGCGCACACAATAGGCTTTAGCAAGAAGGTGTTTGGTTATTTCAAAGACAATAAAGAGCGGTATTACTTTTCGTTTGCATAAATTTCTACTGGTGGGCAGAGGTCAAGGGTCGAAGTCGCTGGTCCTGAGGCCGAGTCGAGCCCATCTCAATGAGGGCAGGCCTCCTGATGAGTACCGAGCAGATGAATATTTTGCACATCAACGCAATCTTCCACAATTCTAGGCTTTGGATGGATGCACTGACTAATCACTGCTAAATTTCTGGGCCTCTTCTAAGACGACAACACTAAAATAAACCCTTCTTCGATTCCGCTAACTTTTCGCTTCCCTTCATTTCGTCCATTTATAAAATAATTTCCATCTTCCTTTGATATCCTTATATTCTTCATTAAAAAATTCAGGCTTCTGCCATCCATTGTGTTGAGAGCATTACCTATCGAAATTCGGCGCAGGACGAATTGTATTTGGGGTGTCATTTTTAGGACGAATAGGGGTTTCACTCCGATTGGCAGGAAAGTGTAAAGCAATATCGTGGGACAAAAAGAAAATGTCGCTGCGAACAACGCGGCCGAAAACATTCGCATTGGCATGAAAGGGACCATCGATGAAAGCCACGCGAGCGGGGCAACCACCACTACCGCGAATGCACAAAATCAAGAAACGAGCCTGCAAAATGTGTAAACTGCGATGGCGCACATACCGCAAATTACAGGGGCTGTATCGTCCATAGAGAAATCATGCTAAAAATACGCGCCAAAAGAGAGAGCTTAGTCCCTGACAACAGGGTGACTGCACCCACAGCTCCAACCACCTCCGTGGCTGCTTTCCCCCCCATAGAAAACGCTTGGAAATCCCGTTCCAACCCCCTTACTGGTATCTCCCGTGCTCAGGCCGCTGCCAACCCTCCCCCTGCCTCCAATCCCCCCCCCACCCACCCAAACGCTAACCTTGACTCTAACCTTTCTCCAGAACCCTCATCCCAATCTAGCTTGAAGTCCTCCCTACTCTCCATCGTTGCTAAAATCCTTACGGTAGACGACAATGCCTCCCTAATGTCAATCCTAAAAACGGACCTAATCCCGTGCCTCCTTAAACTCCTGAATGGCCTGTAAACCCGACTACTCTCCTCACCACCTAAGCTTCCTCCAGTGGAACTGTAACGGCATCAGGTCAAAATCCCTCGAGCTACAGCACCTCACGGCCGTCTACTCCCCGGATATTATACTTCTGCAGGAAACAAAGCTGACTGTCAACCAAACCCTCTATATCCCCAACTACAGAGTCTTCCGCAGAGACAGGCCTGACTCCAAGGCTGGAGGCGGAGTAGCAATCCTCATCAAAAAAACCGTCCCTTGCTGCCAACTATCACCACCTGCTACTAACAAGCTTGAACTTGTCGGTATTACAATAAAGACCAGGGAAGGGAACTTAAACATATGGTCAGTCTACTTCCCGCCCAGCACCAGCAAATATCCCCAGGAGGACCTGGATGCAATCAAATGTATCCTCATCCCAAGGGCTCTGCTAGGTGGCGACTTCAATGCCAAGCATATGGCCTGGGGCTGCAAATCCAACTCTGCTCGAGGTAACTCTTTGCGCCGTCTCCAAATCTCGGCAAATTTTGCCATACTGGCTCCTCCATCCCCAACGCATTTCACCCCTAACCCCGCAGACTCTGACATCCTTGACCTCGTCCTTACCTCCCTTCCTCCCAATTTCCACCTTAAAAATGTAAACAATGCTGCCTCCGATCACTGTCCACTAATCTACTCTGTCTCCCTGAATCCGACGATCCCCAACTCTCAACCCATAAAAGTCAACTGGAAACGGTTTCATTCGACCTGCTGCGTTACGCCTCTAGAACGCCCGATCCTCAACAAAAAAGAAGACATTGACTCAGCCATCAAAGAGTTTACCTCGACCCTTACGTCGATAGCAAATTCTTCCCAACTCCGCCATGATCCGGCAACTCTAGCTGGTCAAACTCTGCCGGCTGAGATTTTGAACCTCATGCGGAAAAGAAACAGCGCAAGACAGCTATGGCTGCGTACCCACCACCCCATTGATGGCCGCAGATACAGGGCTCTTCGAAACCTTGTCACCTCCTCCCTCAGAAAGGAAAAACAATCCCTCTGGGACAGAAAGATCAGTTCCCTGTCTCATGAGGATAACTCAGTCTGGCCACTCGCCCGATCACTCCGAAAAAGATCCACTCCCCCAGCTCCTCTGCTCCATAACGGGTCATTATCATACTCCGACCAGGAAAAGTGTGAAATCTTCGCCGACATCTTGGAATCGGTCTTTTGCAACCCAAAACCATCCCATCTTGACTCCACCGCTAACCAAACTTTCGAATCTATTGCGTTTACTCCTCCTCCTGCTATCCCAGCGGCTACAATGACCGACTTAAAGGCCATCATTAATAACTGCAAAGCCAAATCCGCTCCCGGCCCTGACCGCATCTCGTACAACCACCTCAAAAACCTCCCCATACACTTCCTTGATCACCTTTTGTCCATCCTGAACTCATGCCTCTCACTCTGCTATTTCCCTGCCGCCTGGAAGTGTGCAAAAGTCATACTCATACCCAAACCCGGAAAAGATCCAAAGGACCCTGGCAATCACAGACCCATCAGCCTTCTCCCCTGCATGGGTAAGGTCCTGGAGCGCGTCATCCACTACCGCCTTGATGAGGAATTCACTTCACTAAATATCCTACGGCCGGAATAAACGGGTTTCAGAAGAAAAACAGCCACCACCCACCAAATCCTCCGACTTGTCGAGCATATTACTTTTGGTTTTAACATTAAAAAACACACCCAGGTCGCCTTTCTAGACATCAAACGGGCCTTTGACCGTGTCTGGAAAGAAGGGCTCGTCTACAAACTCTCCCAGACTGATATCTCTTTCTCTCTTGTTAAAATTATAGCATCTTTCCTCTCAAGCAGAACTTTCTTTGTCTCTATCAACTCTTACAATTCAAACCCGAGAAATATCCTCGCCGGCGTCCCTCAGGGTGCTGTTTTATCCCCAACCCTTTTCAATCTTTATATAAATGACCTCCCCTCCCACCCTAAAACCCAAGTGTACCTGTACGCCGACGACACCGCCATTGCATCCCAGTCTTTCTGCCCTGACACTGCTGCAGACAACGTCCAGGAACACCTAGACTTAGTTGAAGAATGGATGGACTCTTGGAAACTCTGTGTCCATCCAGACAAATGCGAGCATGTCAACTTTGCAAGAAAGTGGAAGAAACCCTGCTCTACGGCCCTTTTTTATGGTAACTCCCGCATCCCCCTTAAAAACTCAGCCAAATTCCTGGGAGTCATACTGGACAGGAAACTTACCTGGCAGGAGCATACTACGTACGTTCTCAACAAGGCAAACGCGGCGCGTGCCTCCCTGTTCCCCCTTCTAAATCACAGAAGTCCCCTTAAACTAAGTACCAAACTGATCCTATACAAATCCATGATTCGCCCCATCCTGACATATGGCTACCCAGCCTGGGGAGCCATATCCGACACAAACATAAAGAAAATTTGCACTTTTCAGAATCAAGCTATCCGTCATATAGCTAAAGCCCCCTGGTTCTTTCGCAATGATTCCCTCCACAAAGATCTACAGCTACCACCCATCAGTACCTACCTCCAATCCATTGCTTCGTCCTTTTCTAAATCACTGCCCATCACCCAAAACCCCTTATTAGAAAACCTATGGTCCTACGATAAAAATCCGCACTTCAAGCATAAACGTCCTAAACTTACCGCAATGCCCACCGTAAATTAAAAATCCTTTCTCCATAACCACGCCCTAAAATACCCATATCATACCACCGTTTATCAGCATCAGCTGGAAATCGGGACAAGATGCGCAAGGCGCAGTGCTATATCGGTTCGGTTCGCCACGCGAGCGAAACAAAACTCCGTGCACTCCTGAAATTTATAGATTTTTCTAGACAAGTAATTAACGAGATGCTATTCAGTTATAAAAGCTCGGCGCTTTTTAAAATCTAGACAAAAATATAAAAAGTATATAAAATGGAAAATATATAATTTGCATAAAAAGATTCGGTAAAAGTTTCGAAAAATACATTAATTTCACATACTATTGCTAAAATGCCTCGTGATTCTTCAAAGTACACGTACATCTCTGGAGCGTGGACACACTTTTTCCTGTGGCTTTTCTGCGACTCTAAGTCTCCCTGGTAGGCGAATTCCGGAATGCCCTTAAAGGTACGCGTGTAAGTCAGGACTGCAAGGGAGTTGGGGAATCGTCGCGATGTCGTTGCAGATGGTCTTCGCCGCAAGCAGACTCGACTCTGCTCTTTTGGTGGTCCGTCCAAAGACCTTCGGGAGGACGAGTTCAGCGCAGATCTTTCGCATCGCCAAATTTTCAGTGATATTGGTGTGACACTTCACCCTGAAGACGATGGCAGAGTCAGCCTTCGAAACGTCGGTGTACTGCAACCTGACCCGGTGGGAAACCCGAGAGAACTTCTTGAATACCATACGCCGGGAAAACCTGAGATCCCTCACGACTGTCATCTTATCAATTGTAATATATGATCTGCGATCACACTTAACTGACGGTTTGAATTCAGCACGGGTTGAAGGTGTTGCTGCTCCTCGTCGGGGATCGTGTCCTTGACGTGGGCTGGCCCCCGTGCGCTGAGGGCCCGTCTTCATTGCGGGGCAACTTCTTCTCTCTCCAACTGGTCGCGAGGGGCGGTTACCACTCTTATTTCCTGTTTTCTCGTTGAGTGCACGCTTAGATTCAAGGGATCGGAAAATGTCTCAATATTTAAAATCATCCGAGATGCGAGGGAAATTAATAGTGCTTGAATGTAACGTCGAGAATGTAAGCTACATCACATTTGAGATTGTCTTTTTCTTAAAGAGAAAGGGAAAGCTTAAGTCAATATTCTGTACAGCTTTTGCTGTCTTAATGGGATTCTGTTCAGTTGCGCGTAAATACAGGGAGAAATACGAGTAATATTAGAATATTTATTATTATTATTATTATTATACATTGACTGCCTATTATTCCTGGACAATTTACATGAAGTAGTAGTTCCGTTATTAGATATATTTCTACTACATTTGTAGGTGCATGTGTATGATAGTCGACAGTATATGTACTAGCATGCATGTAAATTAAAAAAGAATTTTACATGAATATTTGCGCCTCTGTGGGTGTAGGTTTGCATAAATATTTAAATTTTGCATGAGGTTTTATTCGATTTTACGGGTGGTGAACTAGCACTCCATGCACGCTCCCGCGTAGCGGCTATTATGTAGATGTAGATGTAGTTTATCGTATTTCGGTGATTTTCAGCAAATAAGATAAGTTGGATGGAAGAAATGATGCTCTCTTCTAAGTAATTCCGCTCATCCTTCGTGACCGTATCACGGTATCACTTCGTTTCCATTTACCTCTCGGGAATAAGCATATGGGACGACTTGCGTATACGTATACACATACATATACGACTCACGTATACACACTCTGTACGGGTCAACATGATGACTCACAATCGCCCGGGATTTTTGGATTTATGCAGATCGTATCCGGTCGTTGAAGCTTCGAGTAGATTTCCGTGCGGGGATGGTAGGTGGTGTAGGTGATATCCAAGGGCAGCTTTAATTTCAAGTTTTACGGCTCTTTTGCGTGGATACGTCTCTGGGAACAATGACTCGGGGTCGAGGAAGGGAGGAGAGCGGAGGAGTGTTTTCGACTTCATTCAATGGAACATTTCTCGAACAGAATGTAACCAAGTGGAACGGTTTCATTTCCCCCGCCTCATCGGGAACAACAGCACACCGACTTTATTTAGATGACGACGGGGAGAAACCTTCCTGGCTCGATGCGAAAAAATATATCCAACTGAAACTCTCGGAGCAATTAATGCTCATGTATTCAGTGGGCTCGATGTTTCCCCTTTGGTGGTGTGGAACGGTGTCTTCTGTCTCAATTGTCCCAATCGCATGATACGAAGGCCCAAAAGGAACGGAACGGCTTCGAATAACGGGACATGTTTTTTGCACCTCCTTATTTATGGAGATGAGGATCCCTCGTCTCCATATTGGTGTTAGGGAACCTATGCAACATCTCTATATTTCAACGCGATCATTGCCGCCTGCGATATTTAATCAAGACAAGCATTGACCCAAACGCCTGTGTTTTTTAATCATTAATTATGAAATAATAGAATACTAAAACGATCATTGAATTTTATTTTATTAATATTTTATTCACTGTAAATATTTTGGCAATCGTTGACGTTACATAACTTATTTATCAAGTCCTAACTCTGGGTGATACTTAAGTAGGGAGGTAGACTTGAGAGTTCTTTTCCTTTTTAAAGGGTTTTTCTTAAAAGTTGAATTTCCTAATAAGAGGGAGGATTACAGTTCTCATTCCATCCTCATTAATTCAAACAAAAGGTCACTTTAATTAAGAGTCATGTGCTACTAAGTTTATAGAAATTTAGAATAAGTGCCTAACGCAATAGTACGGATTCAGGTTAATTGTTCTCCTATGTTTATTTTTATGCTGGCCTACTGGCATGTTATGTCTCTATGTTTGGAAGACCGAATTTGACTTGGTAAAATGTTAAAATTAAAGCTCACAAACATTGCATATTTTAATATGTTATTTACAAATGATTTAATAATAAGTCAAAATCCTCTTAATTAAAATATACGTCGATTCAAAGATAAATGGACAGAGAACCTAGGACAATCATCAAACATTGGATTTCTTCTGCTTGTGTGAGAATATGAACTTTTAAATTTTATCATACTGAATGCAAATCGAACATAATATCCAGTAATCGAAAAATTACATTTACAACCCTTCACAGGAAAATCGCTTTCTCGCTCTTGGAAAAGGTATATTCAGCCCTTTCCAGAAAAATATTCATGGGTGAAGAATATGATCAAGGTCACTTTTAAAAAAAATGATTTTCATAATATTTAGTTGATTCAGTGGCTAAACTTATCTGTTGATCAATTTAAAATAACAAAACGAAACGATATTTCAGCGAGCTATAAACAAACACCCTATGTACGTTAAACTTCCCAAAGACGTTGATACATTGCTTTGCCGTAACAGCATAGTATCGCCACTCGCCCTGACGATACAATGCTCGTCCTATTTTTTATTCAGGTTTCGACGATGCGTAGCCATACCATCCGGTCAAAGATTTTAAGTCCCCCTTCATCTTCCCTCATAAAATCACACTTATTTAGAGCACTGGATTCGTGCTCATGCTTCTAATTTCTTATTAGGAATGCCATTAAATTAAGATCAAAGCATGAACCACCCGATCTGTTGCTTAAGAGACGATATTTGGTGCAAGGCCAATATTAGGCTGACCTCTGCTGCAACATTTAGTTGCTAATTCTTTCATTGATGACGTAGAAGTGACTGGCCGCGTGGGACTCTTTAAAGATAAATTACAGATTCAGGTGTGTTGTGGTGTCCATCGTACGAGGGACAGAGATGAAGACTACTACAATTTCCCACTGAATAAACATTTATTCATGACCAGTTTCATCAAAATTTTATAATACTGAATATTAATCGATTATATTGGCCATTAACCGAAAAACTACATTTTTCTACCTAACTTATGGAGCACAATACGATTCTTTTAATGAATCGTAAAAACCCTTCACAGAAAAAACGCTTTCACACTCTCGGAAGAGGAGTGGCCGAGTGGTGTCTGAGCTCGGGAGGGATTTCAGCGGACGATAGGGTACGCACTTGATAGCTTGATCGGTTTGCTCTCAGAAGGACAAACGGCAGGGGATGACCGGCTTCGTATTAACAGAAGGTAGAAAAACAGTATTGATCTCTGCCCACATTTGACTTTTCCTTTAATCTTGACTCATTACAGTATTGATTTCGGCCCAAATCGACCCATCCTAAGTGAATATTACGGCCTTTTTTCAAGAACGACAGTGGCGTCGCCGGGGAGAAAAAACCCTCGGAAAGAGCAGGAGATCTAATAACCATTAAACTGATATGGATTTCCGTGAAGCACCACTTCATTTTTCTCATGTACATGTGAAATAATTAAGTCAAAGTGAGGAAATCAAACCATTATACTGATAAAAGGATTGCATTTTATTATTCTGCACGTGTAATTTATCGTATGTATCTCTCAGAAAAATTTATAAAACGCCATGCGTCCGGCGGGTTTGTAGTTCATTTTATCTGCCTCCTTTGGATATGTTCACCATGGTAATCCGTTGCCGGCCTCGACTGCATCGCATTTGTTCTCTCCGGCGTAACTTTATGGAAATGAAATAAGTAACTTTGTAATTCCAGACAAAATTTATTTAAAAACACGACCTAGGTATCAATTTCGGAAGAGAGAATTCTAATAGCCCTATGAATTTAAAGTACACTGTGATAGGAAATTATTGAGATGCTATTCTTCCGTTGGGCACGAAGAAAATCAATTAGAAGGCTATTGAGTACTTCAATAAGATATAGTAAGTTATTAAACGACTCTTTACAATTGGGCTGGCCATTCATGGAGAGACCTAAGTGATGTGCTGCCCACATTTGACTTTTCCTTTAATCCTGACGAGATATTCGGTTCGTCCATCTATCGGATGCCATAACCTACATTCTAAAGTAAGTATTCATAAAATTCCTCCGCTAAAATTACAAGGATCTATCATACCATATTTAGGGACAGTAAATAATTTAGGCGTAGCCATTAATGAAACGTTATCTTGGACTGATCAGGCATTTGCTATTTGCTGAAAAATAAACTCATCCCTGTATTTACTGAAAAGGTTAAAGCACATTAATTACCTCTCCTTAAAGATGCTTCTCGTATCCTCTCTTCTCATACCCCATTTTGATGACTGTGATGTAGCATACCAAGACCTTTCAGGTGAACTGAAAACCAAACTCCAGAGGACCCATAACTCGTGTGCGGTTCATATTTGATCTTAGAAAATACGATCAAATTTCTGACTCATTTACAAGAATATCCTGGTTACGGCTAAAAGGCCGTCGGCATTTGCATTTTCTTCCAATTTCTACTTTCTAACGACACACCTAAATATTTATATTAATATTTCCTCCCCATCAGCTTAATCCACAACCGGAACACTAGGGGTAATATAAAACTTCTTGTCCCACACCATCGCACGGAAGTCTATCACAAATCTATGTTACAGCATGCCGTCTCTCTCTCCCAGATGATATAAAAAACTCTCCATCAACAACAATACAGGGTTCGTCCGGAAAAGAAGTGTACTGACTCCTGGGCTGGGCGCGCCGCTCCAGGCGCGCCCAGCACCGCTCTGACGGGCTGCGATTGGAGAGGGGTATGTTGGAAAGCGACGCTGAAAAAGGCAGTCGGCTCTGAGCTGTGGTGTAGTGAGGAGCTCTGTTAACGCGAACCTCCACGCTTCGACCCACGTCACGGAACGCGATGCCGAAGTTTTTGGAGCAGCGTTATTCCATCAAATCTGCGTTAAAGCTTGGGAAATCGTCTACCGAAACTGTCGGTATGATTAACCAGGCTTACGGGGAGTCAGCCATGTCCAGAAACATGATCTTTCGGTGGCACAAGATGTTCGTGGAGGGCAGAGAAGAGGTCGACGACGAGTCTTCGAGAGGTTCCCGATGATGCCTTCGCGGGAGCGTTCCAGGAATGGGAACGCCGCTGGAACAAGTGTATCGACTCACAAGGGTCCTATTTTGAGGAATATTAGCTTAAGATATGTAAAAGTGTAATAAATTTTTTTTCCTGAGCTCAGTACACTTATTTTCCGGACGAACCCTGTATATAAGAGAGTACTTCACAAGTTCATTTTCCTCAGGCACAATACTTAACCAGTGTACCCTCCGTCATTCCACTCAGCTGCTCTACAGATCACTGTTTCTACTTTTTCTTTTGTCATCTCAAGTAGTAGAGTTTTGTATCATTATTTTTATTTAATGTTATGTTTCTCAGTACTCCTCATGTGTTGTCAATATAATTAATTTCTTCATTTCAATTTCAGTAACTTAATAATATGTCTACTAATTGAAAAATGATAGTTACAATGTATATGTATCTTTCCTCTAATTAATAGGGTTTTAGCAGGTTTTTCACACCCTCCTTATCTTCGAGGGTGTTTATTAGTTGAGCAATGCCACCGCGCTCTCCCTAACCGTATTCCCACAAACCTCATTCCTTGCTTGGACTCTCCCTATGTTATTGTTCACTTTCTTCATTGTAATTTACTTTGAGTTTGTGCGTATGTGTAGGTGTATCCTTAATTTATATATTGAATATGTATGTATATATCAAAATATTTATTTTCCTTTTCTTTTAATGTGCATAATGAAATTATGTCTGTCTATATGTATTTAAGTGTACGAGCTCGCATATTCGCATGCCTGTAATTATAAATTTTATGCCCAATATAATATGTTTTCGACGATGGGTTAAATGGAAGAGGGGACCATTAGGTCTCAATTTCGCCCATATAAAGACCTCTATCTATCTATCTATCTATCTGGGGGTCTGTCTCGTTCCCGGAAACCCAAGTCATTCGTTTCACCAATCCTAAAGCTCGCCTTCTCGCTGAGAGAGGACGGTGTCTCCCTCCCTCGGCCGCCGTCGCTACTTTCGTCCGCCTCCCCTTCGCGATCAAGGAGGCGGGGAGCGGCAGCGGATGAGTTAGTGGAGGGGGAGGGTGAATAACGGAGTGTGGCGCCCTTTAAAGGGCTCCCCCTCTATCCATCCCCCCTCCCTTGGGGTGCGTGGGAACGGCGACTCTTGTTGCCGTGTGGGGGAATGTGCGTGTGATTCGTTGGTTAGGGGGGCAGGAGGGAAGTGGACAATGGGATAGGCGTGGGGGATGCAGAAAGGGGTGCGGATTGCTCTTTTGTAACGTATCCGGGAGTCAGGATGCGGCTTTGTGCCGGGGTTCGTAATCATCGGAAGGAGTACGTGGGGGCGCCGAGACTCCTTAAAGGGTACGCAATCGTGGGCTGGGGGTGAGGGCGTAGGAACTGGGGGGAGAGAAAAGGCATTCAATTTCCAAACGTTCCCTCGCAAGATTTCGCAGATGCGTGGAGAATGGAGGAGGTGCCCAGCCTCTTCGGTCCCCGGGGACCCTCGAGGGCGCCGGGGGTGACCGGCGACGTGATCTGCGATCCGACGACTTCGCCCGCCGGGCCTGTCGCTTCCGCCGGGCACGGCGCCGGCGTCTCCTGCGATCGCGTCCCCTTCAAGAGCGCTCTCGTCTCCCTTTGCCTTCGACTCATTGCGGGGAAAACGTCTGGGTCTTGCTCTGCAAACCGGCGCGAGGCCAAGTGGGAAAGGGTGTTAGGACACCAGCCAAGACGAGCAATAGAGCCTTGCAAACTACCCTCTTATCTGGACTAATTATTATTTGCATGGCATTTCCGAGAAAGGAGAGAGTACTAACAAACAAATGAACGACGAAAAACGAGGAAAATAAATGTTTACCGATGAATTTTATTTCTCCATTGATAATCCACCAGTAAAACCGGAAGTTTGTCATGAACTGCTCAGGGAAACTTCAAATACGTATTACTTTTCGAGATTAGATTATAATTTGTTAATAATACCAAAATTTAAAGAACTTGAAAATTAACTTGCAACAAAAACAAAAATATACTATTAAAAAAATCTTAAATCATTGCAGTAATTTTAATTATAATTTTGGTGAAGATGTTGTTTTTTCAATTCGCACTTGAATGTGGTAAAGGATAAATATATTTAAGAGGTCAGTCAGGACGGAAAATACCTATTCATAAATATCCCAAACGGACACCCTCAGATTGACTTATTGTTTATGTAGTATATCAATGAAGTTTACTCCTCGTCGAGTAATCATTACTTATATGTACTCGTATTGTATATAATCTAGCATTAAGTGTTTTGTAATCCATAGCTGCACCGTTGAATGATTCATTTTAATTATTTTTTAAACGGTACGGTGGCTAACATCTTGGGTTCTCACCCTTAGGGTCGGGGTTCAAATCCCGGTGACGACAGATATTTTTCAGCGTTATCCCGATCCCTACTCGAGGTGCTTTGTGGAGGGCACTTTAAGTGACTACGCGGTCCGTCGGATGGGACGTTAAGCTGCGGACCCCTTGGCGCCTTTCGTAAAGAGTAGGCTAATGCCGACGCCGGGTTTCTCTCCACCCTTCCTCCTTTCCTGTCTGTCCATCCCCTATGGCGCAAATTACCTCAGCAGTCGGTCGCATCCCATAAAAAACTACCGAAACTGGTAATGATCGGTCATTGAAAACCGGATTGTGAGTTCGTTGTTTGTTTTTTTGTGAATTGTAAAAGTTTATACCAATAAATGATTAACGTGGATTTCACAAAGTTACCAGAGAGCGAATTCTTTAGCACTTTATCTTTCAAAGGTTTTATTTTAAACTAAAGTGCCACCATCGTCCACAATGACACACTTGAGATGTTCACTCTCATTTCGGAGGAAGAACTATGAGATACATCATCGTGAGGAGTGAAGTATTTAAGACCTCAAAAAAGATGACGCTGTATTTCGAGAATCTTCGGTGATATTTTCAGAAAAGATTTCGAGTTATTCCACTTCAGGGGAGTAAAGATCCAGGGAATAGGTCTTCTTCCGGTGGCTGATAGTTCCGGTTGGGCGATAATTCCATGCCTTTGGGGAGGGATTTAGGGCCCTCGAGGTCGCCTAGGCGCCACCCGGAAGACACCGCCGCGGTCCAGGGGTCGAGGAGGGTCCCCCGCGTTGCCCAGCACCAGGGGAGGGTGATGATTTCGCCGGTACTCGGGGTGCGGGAGGAGGAGGGGGGAGTGGGTTGAGAAGGAAGAGTAAGGGTTGTGGACGGGGGCCGGAAAGATGATTTAGGGATGCAGCCTCAGGGAGTCGGAGGGTTGAAAAGGGAGGAAGGAGATCGTCGCGTGAGGAATATCGACCGAGGAAAGACTCTTTCTCCCTCTCGGCGCCTTCTCCCCCTCGACCCCCTCCCCCCGCCCCACCCTATCCTCTTGGTGGGCCTCGGGGAGGGTGTCTGCTCGGCAGACGGTCCCCTCTCTCAGGTCAAAGGGCATCAGCCATTTCAATCTTTCCCTCTTCCCTGTAACAGCATCTCCCCAGCCACCAACCTCCTAGTTCCGATTGGCGCAAAGCTCTCCCGTACACTACGTCCGTTTTCGCTATGAGGGCTGCTTCTGGGAGCTTAGAAATCGTCCAGCGTTAACGTGCAGCATAAATTACCCTTGATGAGGAAAACTCCGTTGTATTCGGTGCAATCCATCTGTATTTCTGGGGGTATTGCTGCTCACGGCTACAAATAGGCAGGGTATATATAAAATTAGAGAGATTACGTATAGAACAGATAGATTTAAAATGTCATTTTTTCCTCAATCGATAGGGGATCAGAAGAAAATTGTTCGACCGCGGTAGGGTCATGTCCGGGTAAATTAATTCTGGTGTGTATTCACCCCCTGCCACACACCCTTGCGGTGGCTTGCAGTGTATATAAATAAACAGAATAAATAAAGGATCTCGTAATCACCACCAGATGTCAGCACTAAGGCAATAGGAAATGGTATGTATCCGTGGGTGCTCGGATTTGCAGCGCGATCTGCAGCGCCCAGCTGGTGATCGCGGCGGCTGCAGAGACTCGTGGTGGTGCAAGGAGCCGTACTTTCTCGTGAATGACGAAATTTATGGAATAGCTCAGGGTGTTCGTCTTCCTGCGCGGAAATGGGCGGTGACGAGCGGGCATTACGAAGGCGCATTATCGAACCCTGGATGGAGCGGGAACGGCACGAGCCACTTTAGATTTCTCTAGGAATGCTATACATAATATATATATATATATATGTATATATATGTATGAATATATATATATATATATATATATATATATATATATATATATATATATATATATATATACATTCACATGTAAAATAGACATAAGGAAAAGGGATAGGAACACATGTAAAGGACAAACACAGGAGAGGTGGGGAAGGCGGAATCGAGCGGATCACAAGCAAGCTCCAGATAAATACCAGGAGCTGGAAAAAAGAAATTTAAAACACCACCTGTCTTTAATTGAGGGAATCATTGGCGGGAAGAGGGGAATGGAGCTAGAATTACTCTCAAAACATCAGTACTACTTTTGCTAATTTTTCAAACACCATGGTAAAAGTGCGAGAAAAACAGTGTAAACTATTAGGGATACTTCAGGCAAGTTATTAATTGAATCAAGAAATGTTCAATAGAGATGGGGGGAATAAAAAGAACATATGGTGATCTATGCTATGATAGCAAGTTTAGGCGTAGACAGAGAATAGACTTCGATGGTGATAGCTTAGGACTTGACATAAAGGTTATATTTCACTGTGATGTAGAAAGGGTATAAAGGAAATTGAAGTAAAAAAGGTCGTCATAGATGGATAACATTTTCGTGAAACTATCTAAGGGTATAGAAAAAGGTAGAAGAAACAGTTTTCACATATCAGGTAGGGAATGGGCTAATTCTCAGCATTTATGAGGGAGTAATTTTGCCATAACAGTGTTAGTTCCATCCCATAAATGGGATAGGCGAGGACTGCAAAACGATGAGTTCGAACTTGCACGCAGAAAAGTGGTACTTACGATCACCATTAAAAGAATGAAGCGGAAGGCCAACGATTACTTAGGGGATGATCAGCTTGGGTCCAGAAAGGGGAGAGCCATTGCCGTAATGAGATCACTAATCGAGTGGAATCTAGAATACAATCTGGACGTATTTGCCTCTTTCGTAGATTTAAAAAAGGCGTTCGATAGAATAAACTTGTATGAATTAATGAACGTAGTACAGAAGATACGAACTAGAATTAAGGTCTTTGGGCAATTCATAAAATTAGTTAGGTTGGTGGGTGATATAGTTTTAGTTTTCAAGACAGCCAAAGAGTTGCGAACATTTCTGAGCGCATCAGAAAATAAGTGTAATAGGCATACGATAAGGATCAATTTAATTTAAATAAAGGTAATGAGGGTTTCGAGAAATAATAATGCTAAGTGAAACATGAAAATAGGATGGAAAAAACTGGAGCAGGTGGAACAGTTTACGTGTCTCGGAAGTGTTTTGGACCAAAATGGTCAAAGTAGTAAGGACGTAAGGAGAAGAATTGCGCTAGGCAAAGAAGCCTTTACAAAGATGAGAAAGCTGATGACGGGGGCGTTGAGTAAGGATGTTAAGAAATGGCTCGTCAAAACTTTGATATGGAGCGTAGCTATGTACGGCGCGGAAACGTGGTCATTGAAGCAGGAGGATAGACGTAGATTATGAGCTTTTGAAATGTGGGTGTGGAGCAGGATGGAGAAGGTGAAGTTGATAGAAAGGAAAAAATGAGGAAATGCTAGGTATGGTGGGCAAGGTGAGGGGTTTGATGGGAGAAATCCTATGGAGGCAGGAAAAATGGATGAAAGGCGTATTGTCGGCAGTGGGATGTTGAAGACTGTGATAGGGGGGAGAATGTTAGGCAAATGAGGAAAGGGCAGGAACAGGATAGGGGCATCGGACGGGATGAAGGGAGGAAGAAAGGAGTGTGGGATGTCAGGACGCGTCTAATTAGAAAAGGCTTAGAAAAATAGCAGTGATCAGTAGGTGTCGGTCGAAAACCCACCTTAGCGGTAGTATACCACAAAAAAATTTAATTTTTGTGAATTTGCCAAAAGTAATGAAAACATTTTTTCTTTTCACATCTCATTTTGTGTAGGTAGACATTGGTTACCTTAGAAACTCCTTGCAAATGAATCGTACCTATACGGTTCCCCAAGTCTTTCGCGGGCTGCAGTTCAAGCTTTGATATTTATTGAGAAATATCGATGTATTTAACCTTGTAAGCCACCATGATGACGTGCGTCAATGAGTATTTGGTCACCAGATCTTAGCATATTTATCGATTGTTGAATTATGTAATCCGGCAAGTTCAATTTGTTTCAAGTCATGCTGCCTACCAATGCGGTCTTGAATTGTGCGAAGGAAACATGTTTAAGATTGGTTTGGTGGGCGATGGATTTCTTGCGCCCCTCTTCCCAAAAGTAGTGGATTACAGGCGCCGTTTTGGGGAGCTTTGATTCTTTTCTTTTTCCCTACAACTCCTTCCACTGCCGTAGGTGAGTAATTGGATGAAAAGACCGAGCATATATGAAGTCTTATGAAGGAGACTGGATGGCTCTGAGTGTCCATGAAAACCTTTTGACGTGTTGGAACGTTGGCATACGTGTACATATAAGTACGTCCAAGCGTGCATATTCAAAGGTCTTACGCAATGTGCACTTTTTCATGCAGGGTTTTGTTTCAGTGCAAATGATAATGAATCGTGAATTATGCTCACTGGTGGATTTCGAAGGCATGAGAGAATCAAGATAAAAAGGCTAAATTGCAAGTCAAAAGAAAGATAGGCCATCAACTTATTCAATCTAAAACATTTTCTCACGTAAGTGGTCTCAGAGAACGATTAGCTCTCATGCTACTGAAATGAAAGGAGAGCATTACTTTAATCTTTTTCCTCTCTAAGAATAATGGATTTCAGCATTTGTTCCGGTGATGACATAATATGACGCCAAGGAGTTGAAATTCTCCTTTAATACTTATATGAACATAACTATTGAACGGTACATCAAATAAAAAAATAACATTCCACCGTCGTTACATGCAATATTTTTAGTCGAATGATGATATATTATTTTACAGGAACATGCTCATTACATAAAAAGTGACCTACCAAGATCGGGAAAGGAGAGGGAAATCATATTCGATAAAAAGGTAACTGTTTTTGTGAAACATGTTCGTTACTTTCAAGCGAAAAACCTGCGATTGGTCATTCCCATTTTAGACAAACTCCTTAAAACTTCCAGGGTTTGATTGGTGCCCAGAAGGTCAATCGTTCAAAGAGTGTTCCCCATTGTTTCCAAGTACGTCGCTGGGGAACGCTGCCTGCGGGAAGTGGAGTCAGGCCCTTGACTGAAATCTCGGAGAACGCGATAGGCTGACGGATGACAACTAGAATGCGTGGATTTTAGCTGCGTCCAAACTGGTCAGGTATTGGGGAGCGTGATGATATTAGGTACCTATATGTTGGACGGTTGATGGAGGGGCAGCTTGAGTTTGGACACCCTGCGCAATAGTAACTACCATCTATGTAGCTAAGAATAAGGAACAATCAGATGATGATCGAATGTAAGTATTTTGATATATGAAATAGCTTGTGCAAAGATGTGTGCGTTGCTGTAAACCGCGCAATGGTATTTGTGCAATTCTGAGTTCGCTATTCAATTCATTCGGCAGTCTGTCACTGGAGTTTCATCTTCATTTCCTCTTTATTATTATCATTATTATCAGGTAATCTACCGGTTAAGGTAGGTTTTTGAATGGACATAATTACTAATTAAATAATGTTTGACCCCTAGCGAAACACGACATCCATTTTCTCTTATCAGACTATGTTTAACTCTTCATAGATTGTCCCTTTTTATATTTTGCTTTAATTATTAGGGAAGATAGTATTACATTTCAATTATTTTAAAATTTTTATCTTATTATATGATATTTTACTACAGTGATAATTTTTCGGTTCTAATCATTGTCAGTAATTGTTCTAAGATATCTTTTGTGTCGTGTGTAGTTCATCGATATTTATGCGTTCTTTTCTTTCTTTATGTTTCATATTTTTAGGTTGAGCTTAGTATCAATCAAATATTTATCCTAGAATAAGTCTTTTTCGGCAGTTTTTTTATTTTGTTGGTTTTTATTACTTTGTGGGCAGACGTAGTGAAACTGTGACGCCGTGGGATCGAGATGGTGCGGGGGCTAACGAACTGGCTTCCCACCCTGAGGGCGCGGGTTCGAATCCTGGCGGTGTTGAATATCTTTCAGAGGTATCTCGATCCCTACTTGAGGTGCTTTGTGGAGGGCACTTTTATTGAGTACGCCGTCCGTCGGATGGGACGTTAAACTGCGGACCCCTTGGCGCCTTTCGTAAAGAGTAGGCTAATGCCGACGCCGGGTTTATCTCCACCCTTCATCCTTTCCAGTCCATCCCCTATGGCGTAAATGACCTCAGCTTTCGGTCGCCTCCCCTCAAAACTACTATTACTACGGTGACGCCTTTTGCAAAAGTTTGGCGAACGGCCAATGATTAATCAGTTGGATTAATGCAGACAGCTATATTTTCAATGAGGACATTATCAAATGCTAACAATCTCCCAACACGTCATAAGAATTGAATATTATTTTCCGTAATTTTTGTATACCAAAATAAGATTCAACAAGCACACAAACGCGGCATGGACACAAACACGATGGCCAAGACGATAATGTTCTTAGACATTAATTGAAGCACCAAACAAAGAAATATGTTCTTACCTCTGCATTTAAAGCACCTGTATCCAATAAATGTTTAAAATAAATTTATCGCAAGAATTAAACTACATTCATTCGGAAGATGCCAAATTTATTTTGTCTAAGGAAAGTTCCGCCTTTTCCCACCTCACGTCAATAAAGCCCTTCGTTTTTTCAACGAGGAAAAGTTTACTCTCTCAAAGAAATAACCAATACCACTGTGACCAACATTTATAAAATACTCCCCCCATTGCGGTTATTCGTCTGCTACTTGTCTCCCTTCTATCACTTAGAATTATGGGATTGCAATATGGCGTTTTTAGGATGCACTTCTTGTTTCCTGAATCCGGGGTCTGGAATAAGTGCCTAAATTTGCGCCTTTCAGCTGCCTAACGAGTTTGAACACCCTTCAAGATGGCGTCCTCCCTAAATCTGTGCGATATAAGTGCCAAAATGACAAGTCTGGACGCGGCTTTCGTTTGCTTTGGTTTATTATGGAATCCTCACGGACTCCACCGAGCTCGGCGATGGGATCGAGGGAAGACCTCGTCAGATTGGATTAGCGATAAAATAATTTGATAGTTAAATTATTAAAAAATGTCTATCATATTATTCTCACCACGTGGGTGGAAATTTGAATTTCCATTTCCAGCGTGGGTTTCTATGAACGCGCTCAGTCATTCTCGTGTCTCTTTGAGAGCGGCGCCATCCAGAGTGAGAACGGAAATTGGAATATGGGTAAAGAAACGGGCCGACAAAATTTATCTTGAGTGCTTGAAAGTTTTTATCCGTTGGAAAAAAAGTAGATGCTGGATGCCAGCAGAATTTAAAATCAGAGTTTTAAATTTTTTAAAAATTTTTTCTTCGTTCGAAATGAAATTTTGGGCTAATTAGACGCCGATTTTTTATTAATCGGGTCCCCTCCCCCTTCAAGTCCCTCCCAATTGATCATTTCTTGGTGTTGTCCTCTTTTTGAGATACGGTAAAAATAAAGATATTATTGATGATCACTGATTGAAAGCAATTTATGAGAGTTTGAGGCAAAAGAGACTACTAAACTTGGGGAATCGGATTTCCATAAGCGCGTAAACTCCGCAAGTACAAATAATGAGATAAATTAGAAAATATGAGCACTCTATGGAATTTGATAAATCAAAGCACCCACACGATGATAAGTGTCTCTTAGGAAAAGAAATAAAGATTCTTGGAAAGTAGTAACGAGATTATTGTCCAATAAACGACTGATGTTTCCAAATCGAGTTTTGCCTTCCTGGGTACCCTGCGTGCGGGGGTTCCTTCTAGGGTGTGCACCGAGTGGAGACCCTTCAAAAGAGGCAGAGTTTAAGGGTGGAGCTCACCCTTCCTTCCCGTTTCCCCCAAAAATACGTGTTTTACGCTCTGTTGAGACGCTGCCCTCTTCACGATAACTGGCGCGAAGATCCGATTCGCTGGAGCCGACCCTTGGAGGGCCACCCGTCATCCTGCGACCTTAGAGTAAAAGGGAATGCATAGGTTAGTTGGTTTCATCACCTCAGCGAGTCACAGGTGTATTAAACTATCCAAGCCAAGAATGTACATCCATGAGGGTTTTCTGAATATTCTTAGTGATATTGAGGAAAAATTACATAAAAGGATGTTTGGGAAAATGTTTCATAAATAAACCCTAATGTGTGTATAACACCCAAATTTCTGATGTTTACGCCGTAAAAATATTCATTACGTCCTATAGGAATTATTATAGAAACAAATACCCATTCTTAACCCGAACAATCAGGAATCATAATAGTAAGAAACCGAAGTCGGTCCTCGTCGTGGGCATTGGTGCTGTGGCCATTTGTAAACTGAATGCACCCCTGCCTCACTCCGCCTTCACTCATTTATTCCATCTCCATCTACACGTCACATAAAGTTGCCCGTGAATTTCAATTGGCTCGTGTTCATTTTTTGCCAGTAATCACAGATCGCACTTCACAATTCGAGGGATTTTATATTGCAGCGCATTACATTTTAACGGTTCGCAGTGTAAGCAAAGTATAAGAAGAACCACAGTCTGCGCACACTACCACAGCAGGATGTTTACCGTGTGAATGGACGTTTAGATACCAAGAGGGAGGCTCTGGTCCTACCCACCGCCACGCTAGGCCGAAGCGTAAGTTATTTTCTGGACGGTCTCGTAGATGGTCAATATCGACTTAATGAGGTTCGTAGCTATGTTATTTATTATAAGAACTGAAAATTCTAATAGACTAAATCTACAAATCAAACAAAAAGAATAAATTAATGAGTCGATCCTAAAAATTTACTCCTCAAAAACGTTCGAGTTCCCTATGTCTACGATGGTCATTTCATTACATTAATATATTTGGAATACATTTTACTCCGGAGTATTTTCTTCCAGTGAATTATAAATTCAGCTGAACCTTCCTCTCAATTTTGATGGCGACTCTTGATTTCTCTTGCAATATTTATGTAGGTAATGTCGGCATATGATTTCCATTTTTTGACGAAGACCTCCTCGAACATGTTTTGATGACAACTAAGTCATAGGGGTTCTTCCAGAGTTAATCTTCATATTTGACTGGATAAAGGAGCGTATTCTGGAGAAAAATAGATGGGAAAAAGGAGGATTTTCTTGCTATTAAATACAGATCTTAAAAGGTCCCTAACGAAAATTTACTTCTTAGCTCCGTGAGAAGTTCCTCTTTCTTTATCCTAGATTATTTCCTTATTCATTTCTGTATACCTCCCGCCTGCCTTCATGCTCTCTGTAAATCCTGCAGTATTCTTTTCTCTAACCCGCTTACCTAACGATCTCCCCTCCATCAAGGCCTTGAATACAATAATACTCTTAAAATATTCTTTTCATATGCTTAGGAAACAAAAATGTTCCTTTAAAAATCTATTATTTTCGGATTAAGTGATGTAAATTCGAGGAAGACACTGGAAATATCTTATTTTAAGAAGAGAGCCATTGAAATATTAGAATATGCGTCCATCTTGTAAACCACTACGGAGCAAGGGGAATCGCATGTGGGATTTGCGATGACAACAAAGCGCAACGTCTTTCAACATCATCAAAATAATTTCAAGGCTGCGTATAAAGTGAATGATGCCATATTACATGCCTTATTCGAAGTGTCAACTCTGCAGTGCAAAAAATAATGTCTTTCTTTCCACCTCGATTAACGGGTAACTACTACAAGAGACGATTTCACGAATGCCAACCAAACGAAGTTGCAATTTGAGAAACATCATACGATCACATCTGATCTTCCTCACCGAAAGAGTGGAACTGAATCTAAGGATATTGGTCTGCCTGGAAATTTACTACAGGAATAGTCCTATTGAACGTCTTCAAGGGTACCCGGGTCAAGTAAAATAATTTTAGGTGACTTGCTTTGTTCTTGTGGTCTAAACTAAAACCTGTGATTCTGTTGCTAGTAGTGAGTTAATTACGTGCATTCAGTGCTCTCCTTTTCGTAGTTACTTTATTAAATTATCGTATAACTCATAGTTTGTATAAAAAGTATCGAGAAAATTTTCGTAAAAATAGATTTATTTCAGATGTTGCTCGTACAATGCCTCAAATTTCTTCCCGAAAGTACATCCCTTAAAAGTGTCGACACACTTTTGCCAGAGCGGCTTTTCCACGATTCGAAGGCTCCCTGGTAGGGGTTAAGGGTACGTGTGCAAGCTTCTTCGACGGCACTTAGGGTAGTGTCCTTTGAGGGAAGATTTTACTTTTATAGGGAATAGGAAATAAGGTTGCTGGTGCCAAGTCGGGACTGTAAGGGGGTTGGGAAATAGTCGCGATGCCATTGCAGAAGGTATTCGCAAGCAGGAACTCGACTCTGCTATTGGTTGTCCGTCCAAAGACCTTCGGGAGAACGAGTTTAGCGCAGATCTTTTGCATCGCCAAATTTTCATTGATAATGGTCAATACCAATATTAATGATCAATACCAATATACGATCTGTGATCATGCGCACACTTGACCGACGGACTGAATTCAGCACTTCACGCATACGTCAAAATTAAAACTTTTTACCGATACCTTAAAAACAAATCTTCTATTGTTCTAACGGAATTTGGTAAAAAGAAGAAGCAGTAAAAGCAAATGATGACTGTTTAAGATAGCGAGGCCCTCTGTCGTTTGGCAGCAGGAATGTGTTCAAAGTGGGCTGGAAACAACCGGGACTGGACCAGTGTCAAGTGGGAGGTTGTCAAGTATCGAGAGCATCGTTCAATTTAGGAGGACAATCTCCCTCCAGGGGGTGTTTCACCCCCTGGAGCCAATCCTCGGGCGAAGCATCGTTTCGCGTCGCAAATCTTCCAGAACGACGGCGTCTCCTCCAGGACAAAGCGTGACGGATTTTTACCGTGAACTATTTTCTCGTGCATTCCTAACAAATGACGGAGAGGATCCGAAGCCTCGGGAGGAATAAACTCCGGCCCCTTTGCCTGCGCCTGGGTCCCCCCCAGGCCTTCCCTCCCCTTCCCAACCCGGGGTCCTTCGAGGAGGGGAGCGTGGGTTGGAAAGAGAAAGGGCCGGGCGTGTACTACATTATGCATTGGCGATGAAGGCGCACCTTCGCAGCGTTCCACACCCGTGCTAATCGCTGAATTTTATAACCTTGGCATTTTTTTATGAAATTTTTTTTCGCGCCATCTCGTGAGAAGGCTCAGGGTTGGGAATAATAATTCCATTTATTTTTCTTCGCCTGCGGAGGATGAAAATCCGTCCTCCCGTCTTCCCGACCGTTGGCGCATCCAAATTACCAAAACGGTGGGTTATATATCTCTCCTTCTCGTCAGATTGCCATAGGGTCGGATTCTTATCCCACTCCGCCCAAGACTACATACAGTAAGACCGGGGGACGGGGGGATGTAACACCCAGGTGCGTGTAATCCAGCCGCAACTACATACGTCTTCCAACCGCATCCACAACGCACATCCTCCTTCTCTGCCAGGCGCCAAGAGGGCCAGTACATATTTTTCACCTCAATTCTGTTGCATTGGTCTTTCTCCTTCGGAAAGCTAAAGAGGGCCACTTTTTGGTCGAAAAGCGCGTGCCCGCTTTTCACTCCAATGTGTTTGCTTGGTTTGCTCGTGTTATTTTGCCTTTCTCCTTTATTTTCTATTTGTTCCATTCTTTTGACTGAAGGGCTTCATTGCAACCATTTTCGTTTATGACAACGCCATCCAGTGTTTTTTCCACTTCATTCATATTCCCGAGCATTGGTATTGCTTTTCTGTAATACCTAAGTGAGTTAGTATGTGTGTGCATGAGTGCGTGTATTATTCCCCCAATGTAGGCGTCTTAATTTCTTCGCAAACCTATTCGGTCTCTTCGTGGCAAACACGTAAGTGTAGGTAAGGGTAGCCCAGAGCCGGTCTCTGGCGAGGGAAAATCTTCCCCGGTAACCACTTTGGCCTTATCAGTGTGACTGAGTGTCTGTATTTGTAAGTTCTCGAATTCAGTCCCTGGCAATAGGGTTAATTTCCTTATAAAAATTCCTATTCGGGGAAACCCCCCCCCCGGTGTAATTGTGAACGTCTTAACATTATGAAAGTATGCCTGATCACTGGCTAGCCTTCGAGATATAGGTTTTGGAAGCGGACGTCACGACTCAAGTGGATGAATTAAGTGTGGAATGAGGAGTTACCAATGAGGGGATGAAATAGGCATCTATGATGAAGGAAAAAAAAGAAACATGGCATTCAATTAGACAAGATTTAAGGTCAAACTTATTGAGTTGAAATTTATTGAAATGAGTAAACCATTTATAATGGGCCCAGAGTCCATTAAGGACATGGCACTCATTGGTGGGACGACTTTTAAGTACGCTTTATTCAATCAGGAGCTTGAGACTGACTATATTAAATAGTATTCCCTTAAGCCGTAAAGGCCCCACCACTGTTTCCTTAGTTTGCTCGCGTTAGCTTGCCTTTCTCCTTTATTTTCTATTTTTATCATTCTCTTGGCTGAAAGGCTTGTTTCCCTACCATTATCGATTTTGACAACGCCATCCAGTGTTTTGTCCACTTCATTCATATTCCTGAGTGTTGGTTTTGCTTTTCTGCAAGACTTTAAGTGCGTGAGTGAGGGCAAATGGTCCGTGATTTATTCCCCCGAAGTACGTAGATCCCTGACGTCTGGATTAGTTTCTATGCAAACCTATTCGGTCTCTTCCTAGTCAACCAGTGTGATGGTGTGCGTATTTGTAAGTTCCCGAATACGTTACCTGGCATTGGATTAATTTCATTGTTAAAGTATTCGGGAAGCACCACCCTCCCCCCACAATGAAAATGTGAACGTCTTAATATTTTGAATGTGTGTCTGATCACTGGCGAGGGATTAACCTCCTCGAAAATCACAACACCAATCTAAATATTTCCCCTCCTTTTTTACTTCTACGGTGGTGTAAAAAACCCTTTTACAGCATAAGGCAATATTAATGTATTCAGTCTTGGAAAAGGGTGTAAGACGCTCAATTTATCCTTTGCAACGAACGATAACACTACTCTTCAGCCTTCTCGTCACATTTCCCCAATACTTTTCAAATAAATCCTAATATTTTCTCAGCCTGCCCACATAATGATGCGAGGCTAAAATTATTCCCTGTGCTTCAGCATCAAACTTGAAGGTTTGTAATTATTTATTACTTAAAGCCGTCCACGATATCTATGCTCTTCGCGTCTGCCAGCCCAGGGTATCCAATAATACGTAATGTAACGCTTTCTATGGGTTCATACAGAATATTCACGAGACGGCAAGCCATTCCCTATTCCCTTTTTATCCGAAATGTTCGTTTTTCTTCGCAATATTTCGATGATTATTGAAAGTGAGCTTTCACGACGTGGAATTAAATCTCTCTTTTATATTTTCCCAAGTAAATTGATTCAATCTATTGCTTTAATGCAGATCTTCCTAACTCAGCGCTGAATTCTCCGTGCTTGATGCGACTTTTGTGTGACTCCCAGATATTTGGTCTCCGCCTCTCTTCTTATGCCATCACAAGTCCGTGGGTGAAAGGGTGCGTGGATTCCTCTCCTTGCAATGGGCTATTATGATTTTTCATATTCAAGTGGCAAACATACCACACCACACGCATATATTGTTGATATCGATAAAGATATTACTTCTCACTCACGAACACTTCTGGGTGAAACACTTACGGCGGATATGTGGACAAGCTAACTAAAAATTAGGATTTATTAGAAGAGTGCTGCGGTAAATGAGATTAAAAATTCAAAGAGAAATATTATCTGTCGTTGGTTTGGCCCCATTTAGAATATGCTACTAGTGCATATGGAATTCTCATTAAGTTGGATTAGTCGCCGAATTGGATCGCGTGCAGCGTAGAGGAGCTAGATTAGTAAAACGTCGTTATGATAAACTTAGTAGCGTATTCAAAATATTAGAGCAGCTAGGCTGGGAATCACTCACGGAGGGAAGATTAAATTACAGATTGAAGCTCTTGCATAAATTGGAAGGATGTCAGCAGTAATGATGTTGAAAATGTATTATTGCCCCCATCGTACCACGGTAGGAGAGATAACGTCAATAAAATCAGATCGATTAAATGTAGGGCAGATAGATTTAAGATACCATTTTTTCTTCGAACGATAGGGGATAATAATAACATTATCCGACCGCTGTAGGGGTAAAAACATTTGGGCCAAAATTAGCCTGGTGTGTATTCACCCCCTGCCACACACCCTAGCGGTGGCTGACAGGGTACTAAAAAATATAAGTTGAAAAAATTCTTTGGCTCGATATATAGCTTATATCTCCGTAGATAACCGTATCATTGACAAATAGTCTGACATTACCGGTTACGTTACAGTAAAAATCAAATATGCAAATGAAAATAAGTAGGCTGCCGGTCGTAGTTCCCTGCGCAATGACTGGAGCTAAATTCGCGAAATCGCAAATAATTCCATTATATAATGCTTTTTGCTCTCGCACATAAAGAAAATCTCTTTCCCAACTCAAGTGCTTAGCCATTAGTTCCACACGATCGCAGTTTTTACATCAGTGTTTTGCGTTTCCTTATCATCATTGAGTGACATTTAGCCTAACGATTTTTAGAAACATAAAAATTAGCTTCTCCTTAAAATTTGAATTTTTTATTTCATTCGCTGTGATCGGGATCCGGATCCTTCGATATCCAACGTAATGTTTTATCCTGTCAATCTACAGAGGCGTCCTCTTGCACTCTGAAGGCGAATGATTTTAGCTCTTTGATATCGTTGCATTGCAATTCACATTAGCGCATGACTCGGTCGCGGTGTCTCCCGCATGTTCTTTTATTTAACCTCCACTCATTTCCTTATACTCCTTTATTATTTGATCCTGTCGTGAATGGAAAAACCGGAAGATATGGAATTCCGTACGATCACGTTGGTGATGATTGATAGCTGGATAGTCATCCTCACTTTGGGGCGAGATCAAGACTATGGAGTCTCCTCTACGAGCTAACTCCTAGCTTCACGATATGGGATCGTAGATTTTCGCGGCGTTCAGATGAAAGACTCTCCATTCTCGGGATGTCACCGCGTAGGTCTGTTGTCAAAAAAACAACCAGAAAAAGATAGCTTTAACAGAGAAGATGGCTACCGCCTATCAGGAGCCTGGAAAAGGATTTGGCGGGAAACCCCCGACCAATTACAGAGCAGGGAGGGAGAGGCGAAACATATATAAACGCGGCCAAAACAACGGGGTTTCCGTATTGTTTTTATTATGTTTCAATGTATATTTTATGTCAACTCTTGTAATTCTGTTCTTTACGGAAATAAAACCTTTAAAACTGAAAAAAAACGTAGGCTTCGGCCTTAAACGGGTGTTTGTCGATACCAAACTTTTCATGTTGTAAATATATTGTATAATAACTTTTGACTAATAAAAACTTTAAAAACGTCCCGGCACTTCGACCTGAAGACGCTCGTTGAAACACGGGCGAAACTGTTGTCAGAAAAACAACCTACGCGGTGACATCCCGAGAATGGAGAGTCTTTCCTTGCTTCACATTTACAAGATTAATCTTATGCATACATTTTACAAAGCATACATAAGGAGCAATAAAATTAATGAAAAGCATATTTTAGGACTAACACACGGCAACACAATTAATTAATTGCTTAGTTCCATTGCTAAATATAACATAATATATATATATATATACATATATAATATATATACATATATATATATATATATATATATATATATATATATATATATATATATATATATATAACATGCACACATACATAAATATACACATACCAATATATGCAAGCAATACTTGCTACTTAATATTCCTGGTTTTATTTACGAACGCCAATGTTCCTGCGAAAGAAAAAGGAAGGATCTCGAAGTCTGTTGACAGCTCTATTTTCACTTGGTGGTTGGTTTGCTGGGAAATAAGTGATTTATGAAGTGTGTGCTTGAATGATTGGAGAGACCGTGCATTAGTTATAGCGGATGACGTGGCTCATTTTAATGACGACATGCCACTGATACTGCAAATGACTGGTCATTCTGTGATAAGGGATTACGAGTTTATGATTACCTGTGGTATGTAGTTTATGTATTCTATCAAAGTGATTGAAATCATTGGTATAGTACTGAGGGGTTTTATGATTTAGTATAATGTACGTGATGAGATGAGAGGACAGGGTTGGTAGCATTCCGTGAGTCGCCCGAGCCTCTGTGCACGGGCCTTCATCGATGACGTTGCCTGAATGAGCTGTTCGTATTTGTCCTTCATTCCGCTGCTCGGCTTTCGCTTCCAGGGGGCAACTTTTATCCTCAGCTCTTCTACTCGTAGTTTTTTCGGCGGCCGGCTCTCTCCGCATTATTATGAGAGACGAACGTTTATCTCGTCACCGTCCTGATTCATTTTCCCCAAATCATCGTATCGTATTATCGTAAGTATTCTTGTCAAGTGGCGATAAATCTCTCGCTGAATTCGCGTCGGTAATTTTTAGAGAATTTCTCCCGGTTTTGTTTCCAGTCCGAGTGCCCTGGTTCGTGCTTTGACCCGGAATTTTCAACGACGTTCTCGTTCGGAAAGGTCGCTCGGGACACGTGCGTAAGAGGACATGGATGAGGATTTCTACAGAGTGTAGTGTTATTTCCTCCCCGCATATCAACCCGAAGGTCAATTTAATTAATTGGTGTGGGTTAGGAGGGGGTGGGGGAGGAGAGGGCAGGGGGCCCATCCAGCGCCTAGACCTTCGGAGCGCTAAACTCGTGCATTGATCGTGATGAGGGAGGCTAGAGGATGGGATCCCCACGAGGTAGGCTTCTTAATTTCGGAACTAGATCGAGTGCAACGGAGAGCAGCTAGGTTTGTGAGAAGTTGTAATGAACAAGGTAGCAGTGTCACGGTACTATTGTACGAAATAGGATGGGAGCCACTGGTAAATATTTCTTAAATATTATGCGCAAAGGAATGAAGGCGATATTCCATCCAGACTTAATGCGGCAATAAGGAATCTAGAGGCTACAACGGAGAAGTCAGATCGGCATGAAGAAGGCAAAGATGGCTACAATCACATTTTAAAAAGAGTATAAAAAATGACAATATAAATAGTAAGAAGCAAACGTCACTTTAGAAATATTAAATACATTTAATTAACATGTCAGGACGAAATTATAATTGTGATAGTGTATGCATGGCTGATAGCCTAACACCCCCCGCCGCACGCCCTTGCGGCGGCTTGCGGGGGATTGTGTGGATGCAGTCCCTTTCACTGTTTGCCCGCTGTTTTGTCCCAAAATTTTGGGTGTCCAGAAAGCCACACAGATTGGGTTCGACCAAGGGCGACTAGTGATCCCCCTCGGAGTTAAAACCGTCACCATTGGGTCAATACGCGAAACCTCTGTCCAGGACTTTAAGAGACAATAAAATGTGAACACAATACGATAAGTGATGCAAGTGGCGGGACAAACTCTCATTCAGGGACAGTTACTTACTCTGAATTAAAAAAGTGCTACTGACCAGATTTTATTTAACTTTTAGCAAATGAAGAATGAGTATAGTTGGATCACCGGTAGTTTTGAAAAGAGTTTCACTGTTAACATTGCATGAATTTGACTTATCATGGCATTACCGGAGTGAAATTACGATTAGGAGGTATCCTCCTTTACCAACATGTATATATTATTATGAAAAATTTAGCCAGTGTAATGTTGTTAACAATTAATATCGCTGATAAATTTTATTAAAATTCAGAACTTGTAATTTTTACAGTATAGATAATTGACAATTACACGGGCATTACAGTTGAAATAAAAAAATGCTCAGTCTTTGTAGAATCTCTGACGATAGGTTATTAAAATCAATTATTTTAAAATGGCAATTAATTATTTTTAATAACATAGAATGTATCATTTTTTAAACGATTAAAATTTCAAGAATTTAAAAATTTTCCGAAATACCCCGTATTTATATTTTATTTAGCCAATAAAACAATGTTGCTTACGTAAATAACCCCGTGTATTTCAGCAATTGCCCGTTCAACAACATGGAAAACTGCACCCACAGCAGCGCACGCACGCATGCAAAAATCCCTTCATCCATCATTCATGCAAACACATATACCATAAACCAACAAACAACTCCACCCCAGGATGCAGCACGAAAGCCATCCAACAACACGCAAGCCAGGACCCAACAAGCAAGAATGCGAATTCTCCACCACCACATGAATATGCAACACAAAACGCTCCATCATCTCACCATCATCCTCGGCAAGTACTCTCAATGTAGAAGCATACCAGCAAAGTCCACATATCAAAAGCCATTGCTGGTTTGTTATCTTGATCAAGAGAAGCAAAGTATTTATCCACAGCTTCTCAAAGGAATTGATAATGAGGGAAAGGCCAACGAAAACATACTAAGAGGAATTGAAAATCGGAAAAAGGCTGTATATTTTTAAATCTGGCTGTAGATTTATGAGTAGCAAATATTACACTTTCCACCCACAAAGTCTCATGAAAAGTTGGCTCTACTCAATTGTATACACACAAAAACCTTCCCGGATGACCGCATTGAAATATCATTAAATCACTCTCTATCTAGTTCTTGTCAAGGAAGTACGTGTTCGAGCTCGATCCCGAGAGTCGATTTCACCGTACCTGAGCCTAACTACGTTCCTGTTGTTACTTCAGTGCCTCTGTGCTTGTTCTACCCCAGTAAAGTGTATTGCAGTATTAGAATTTTGTGAAAAAGTTTTCCCTAAAAAGATTTAGAGATGTTTGCTATTAGTTTTGGATGGTTAGGTAATAATCTTAGTGGGTATTCTTAGTGGCCTGTGTGTTTCCACTCCTCTGACTGGTTATTGGTGAAAACCCTCTTTCTTTTTCATATACATCTACAAAATACTCCGCAAGCCACGGTAAGGGCGTATGATACCACCTGTATTAAAGATGAATGTAGTAAAATATTTATCCAATAACGGGAAGTGAGGGAATGGTAGTGATAGATAGTTCAAATGTCCACCGTGTGATGGTCCCATTCAAGGAAAGGGCGTGCCACGTAGGCGTCGAACAACGGGTGACCGCCTGTTGTACATCAGGTGGAGGAGTCCCTCAGGTGACGAAGGCGATCGAGGTGGCGGTCTGGGGCAAGAAGTGCTCTCGGTTGCAGGTCGTGGCCCATCTGGGCACCAATGACGTCACAGACCGAGGATCCAAGGAGGTCCTCCTTTAAGTAACAGATCTAGGACTTCCCCTCGAGAGACCCGAGTGCTCCCGCTCTAAAGGAAAAATACCCGATGCACAGCACGCAAGAACGAAAGCTTTCTGCCTTACCTGAGGTCCCTCAATCGTAAAAAGTATATAGGAGCCTTACTTAAAAAGTTTCACTTCTCTGGGTAATCAAATAAAGTAAAACTGCCGTGTTTGCGAAGCTGACGTGATACCAATTTATCTTAAAATGGTTTTGAATTAAATCTGGTGACTTTTCAACCCGCGAAAAAACGTTATCGTTCTGAACGAATGATGAGGTCTCAGGCGTGATATGGTGGAAGCGTAACATATTAAAACCACAGGTATTGCAATTTTCCACTAGATATTTTATTTCAACACTACCGGTTTCGATGTTTTCACATCATCATCAGATGTGAGCACAAGTGCGTATCTTCTTCACATATATAGTTGCATACAAGGGGTGGGGGGTTTTAAGGGGAAAAGGAGGGGAAAAAGGGACAGGGAATTCCCCTGCCCCCTCATGGAATTCCCTGTCCCTTTTTCCCCTCCTTTTCCCCTTAAAACCCCCCACCCCTTGTATGCAACTATATATGTGAAGAAGATACGCACTTGTGCTCACATCTGATGATGATGTGAAAACATCGAAACCGGTAGTGTTGAAATAAAATATCTAGTGGAAAATTGCAATACCTGTGGTTTTAATATGTTATCGTTTTGGTTCAAATGATTTCGGGAAATACTGCGAGGATAACTTTAACGGAGTCATCTGCTAATATCCATGTGAATGGAGCAATTTAAAATTTTAAAAATCTTTCGTCTTGGCCGTGTTTTCAGAGCATATTACATTTCATCGTTATCTTAACGGACTAAAGCACTCGACCGAGCATCTTGGTCAAAGTGAATGAATTTTGCACTTGGAGATTGGTGCATGTCATCGCCTTTATCTGGAAATAATATGCTTGAAGCGTTGAGAGTGTGTGTGATATATTTGTGATGGCATTTGATGATACTGCAACCCTTAATTATTTGGATTTTGGTTTTGATAAAAGAAGCAGATCTGTTGGACGGCCTGTTGCCTCTCGTCATGCACAAATGCGTATAAACGAGCCAGATTTCTTAACATAATAGACTCACAGCCCATAGAGAAGAAATATTTTCAAGAATTCGCTTCCGACGTTTGCAGAAATTTCCTCCGTTATGATATAGCGCGTTTGGTGTTATATACTTAAATATAAAACACGTTGGAAAGCATGATATCTTTACTAGAAATTTCTCCAACCATTTTATAAATCAAAAAGCCAATCGTCAGGGAAAGCTGATATTGGAGTATTAAATTGTGATATTGTACGGAATAGAGTCTGCGAGTGTGCAGTAGCTATACTATATACCTCGCAGACTCTGTTCTAGGTTCGCATGACAAGGCTTGTGATTACATGTAACAGATTTAAAGTGCAAATCCCTAAAAAACCCTTAAAACCTTTAAAACCCTGAAAACCCTTAAATACCCTTAATAACCCTTAAAAACCCTGAAAACCCTTAAAAACCCTTAAAACCCTTAAAAACCCTTAAAACCCTTAAAACCCTTAAAACCCTTTAAACCCTAAAACCCTTAAAACCCTTAAAAACGCTTAATACCCTTAAAACCCTTAATACCCTTAAAACCCTGAATTCCCTTAACATCCTTAAATACCCTTAATACCCTTAAAACCCTTAAAAACGCTTAATACCCTTAAAAACCCTTAAAACCCTTAAAACCCTTAAAAACCCTTAAAACCCCTAAAAACCCTTAATACCCTTAAAAACCCTTAATACCCTTAAAAACCCTTAAAACCCTTAAAACCCTTAAAACCCTTAAAACCCTTAAAACCCTTAATATCCTTAAAACCCTTAAAAACCCTTAAAACCCTTAAAAACCCTTAAAACCCTTAAAAACCCTTAAATACCCTTAAAAACCCTTAATACCCTTAATACCCTTAATACCCTTAATACCCTTAATACCCTTAATACCCTTAATACCCTTGATACCCTTAATACCCTTAATACCCTTAATACCCTTAAAACCCTTAAAAGCCTTAATACCCTTAATACCCTTAAAACCCTTAAAATCCTTAAAACCCTTAATACTTTTAAAAACCCTTTAACCCCTAAAACCCTTTAAACACTTAATACCCTTAAAAACCCTTAAAACCCTTAAAATCCCTTAAAACCCTTACAAACCCTTAAATACCCTTAATACCCTTAAAAACCCTTAAAACCCTTAAAACCCTTAATACCCTTAATACCCTTAAAAACCCTTAATACCCTTAAAAACCCTTAAATACCCTTAATACCCTTAAAAACCCTTAAAACCCTTAAAAACCCTTAAAACCCTTAAAACCCTTAAAACCCTCAAAAACCTTTAAAACCCTTAAAAACCCTTAAAACCCTTAAAACCCTTAATGACCCTTAATAACCCTTAATACCCTTAAAAACCCTTAAAAACCCTTAAAACCCTTAAAACCCTTAAAACCCTTAATACCCTTAATACCCTTAAAAACCCTTAATACCCTTAAAAACCCTTAAATACCCTTAATACCCTTAAAAACCCTTAAAACCCTTAAAAACCCTTAAAACCCTTAAAACCCTTAAAACCCTTAAAAACCTTTAAAACCCTTAAAAACCCTTAAAACCCTTAAAACCCTTAATGACCCTTAATAACCCTTAATACCCTTAAAAACCCTTAAAAACCCTTAAAACCCTTAAAAACCTTTAAAACCCTTAAAAACCCTTAAAACCCTTAAAACCCTTAATGACCCTTAATAACCCTTAATACCCTTAAAAACCCTTAAAAACCCTTAAAACCCTTAAAAACCTTTAAAACCCTTAAAAACCCTTAAAACCCTTAAAACCCTTAATGACCCTTAATAACCCTTAATACCCTTAAAAACCCTTAAAAACCTTTAAAACACCTTAAAATCTTTAAAACCCTTAAAACCCTTAATGACCCTTAATAACCCTTAATACCCTTAAAAACCCTTAAAAACCTTTAAAACACCTTAAAAACCGTTAATACCCTTAAAAACCCCTAAAACCCTTAATACCCTTAAAACCCTTAATACCCTTAAAACCCTTATAAACCCTTAAAAATCCTTAAACCCCTTCAAACCCTTAAAACCCTTCAAACCCCTAAAAACCCTTAATACCCTTAAAAACCCTTAATACCCTTAAAAACCCTTAATACCCTTAAAAACCCTTAAAAACTTAAAATTGTTTCACTAAATTGAACTGAAGAATGACCTCTCTCAGTCTGCTTAAGACATATAGTATATGCCCACTATACTGTGGGGACCCGACGAACGTCAGAATTCATATGGGGAGCAAACGACCGCGCGATCCGACTGTTTACAGGTAATACTCCTCAACGTTTTGGACAAGTTTGAGGCCACTGAGTTGGATGAAAGTATGCAAAATTACACTCCAATGCCAAATTATACTCGATGCATTAATACATCATATACGAAAGTATGAATTTAACCATATTATACTTCTTATTATAAAATTCTTCTCATTATCAATAATGCTTATGTTTTTATAGATAGAAGTGCACCCTGGAGATAACTTAAAATAAATAGAGCGCACGTGCATTCGGCAACCCTTTAAAAAACTGAAATGTGTCAGAATTAATTGGCAATTTATATATTGGCAGTTGCTTGATCGTCTGAACCCTCTTCAGCGTAAGATCAAGGAGTATTATTGACGGTTTCCGGCGTAACTTTATGGAAAAATTTTTATTACGACCCGGGTTTCGATGTTCAATGTCATCTTCAGGTGACAACTCTGACGGACATCCATCTGTATAGATTACACTCCGGTGGGGGCGGAGAGGTGAGAGGGTCGGCGGGTGGGTGGGGGAGGGAATTGAGCAATGATAGTTAGAGGGAACGGTTGAGGACATGAGGCACCCTTTGAGGAGCGTTCCTCCTATTGGCGGAGGAGAGCGGGTGGATTTTAACAGTTCAAAGAGAATCTGGGGTCAAGGTGGGGTGTGGGGGAAGTAGAGGGGTTCTTACCCACATGAGCACAGGTATCGAGAAGTGGTAAGTTTAGGAGGGGGGAGTGGGAGATATACAAAAGATCATTCGCAATATTCTCTTTGGAGCGTACACTTTTTAAAATGTCAAGCTGCTCTAAAGCGTCCAGTCTAAGTCCCCTTCTTTTCTGCATGTAAAATTTCAAATTTAAAGTCACTACCGTGGTTATATTCCAATGAATGTTTTGCAAAATGTGACGTTGGCTTTTTATTCTCCACGCAGACTAGGTGCTCTTTCACCCGTTCTTGAAATTTTCGGCCAGTTTGTCAAATGAACATTGCCGAAAGATAGTTTAAATTAGCCTTTTATAATAAATCGAACCTCAGGAACCTACTTTCCCATGCAAAAGACAAAATTCCAAAAACAGTGGAAAAATTGAGGTGTGACGCAAAGACGCAAGCTGTAACTCGCGAGGCTCAAGAGTATTTGTTTGGTTGGCGATTCTCGCGATGAGAGCATTGTGGCGATACGAGCACAATACCCGCACATGTACATTTTGCTTTACCCAATTGGCAGAAACAGAGAAGACTCCGAAATATGGAAATGTTAAGATATGAATATTCGCTGAATTTTCTATGGCTGATTAACTAACGATAAAGTACTAATATTTCAATTAACGAATTACCTGCATAGGTTACATTCAATGAAAGATAAGGATAAAATTCTAATTTGCGACTTCTCTATTCTAGCGAACCATTAGATAAAAAATAGAGACTACTAAATTTCTATTGCCAGTAGAAATACTTTTATTTATAGAAGACTTCTAAAGATGTGAATTGTTGAAATGACTCTTCATTGCTTAGGGGCGGTGGGAAGGGGGAGTCTCCTGTTTTCTAAGGGGTGATGCCCTAGGACCCCGCGAGCTCCCTTTGGTTCCGTGAGCTCCTCGCTCGTGCCCCGGACTCAGCTCTGATAGCCACAGTGGTCGAGTGCCTTCCTCACCTCCCCCTCTCCCAGGTGACTCGCAGAAGGGGAAGGGTGGACTGATTCCCTTGGTGTCGTTCACCATTGGCAGTTACTGCAAACGTAGGAACTCTTAGAAGCGGGAATTGTGCGTGTCACGGCAATTTGCAAAATGCTCCGGTATACAGACGGGAGCGCAATCAAACCGAACACAGAATATATTATCTACCCACTAAACAGCGTAGAGCTCGGGGGAAGAAAGCATGAACATGCGTGGGAAATCCTAACCTTTAAGGGAGAAATTACAATAAGTAAGGGGCGATATACCCGATGCAATGACCTAATACGAAATAAATTTCATTTCTCAACAAAACAATCTTTGGCTGGGACTTGCATAAGTATTCGAGACCTTCCAAATCAATATTAGTATATTAAATAACACATGCAGAAATATTATATTAAAATTGAATGCATGTGGTTGATATATCCTGCATTAATTTACGTTGACTACATGTTACCACCTGGCAAACTGCCAAAATGTAACATTTGCTGTTCGTCAAAAAATTATTAATGGAATAAGTAGAACTTAGTTCAAATTGGAATTTGTTGGATTAAAATTAAAAGTATCTTGCACAATGCAAGGTGTCATTCTCAACGGTGGTGTAATCCATATTTGGATCTATTGTTACGGTGTCAAAGACGGCGACCAGAGCAGAACTTGAAAAAAGTAACTTGTATATGCATGTATATGTCCCGTAACCTGTACATACATGTATTCCATGTAAATCCTTAAACAGAATGTTCACATACATGCTTCGCTTAAATCCATGGATGTTAACTGCAGTTAACAGCGTACACTTAGCTTATTATTCTTTCGAAAGGAATTCGCTTTTCATGCATCGCTTTCAATGCCTTTGCGCCAACCTCAATCGACGGAAAATTCCAACGCCACCGTTTTAGTGCAATACTGCTTTTGTGTTCAGGTCCGTTAAAATTACTTTCCAGTTTTCATTTGACGGTTTTTCAAAGAGCTAAAAATGTTGGGTTCTAAATCGTTCATTCTCCTCTTAGCGCATAACGAAGACATTGATTTTACAAAGGAGGGAAACCGCTAGTTTCCATCCATAATAACAGGGCTTACTTCATTGCGAAGTTTAACTTTGCAGGGAAGAAGGTCTGGAATGCGGAAAGTAGACCAACATGGGGAAGGCTCGCATTAAAATAGAAAATAAATTAATTTCACCCACGTCTCTCATAGGTACCATGTTGGAAGTACTTCTACGCTTCAGTTAAAGTGAAATTTAGAGGCAGAGCATCTGACCTTTGGCTGAATCAAAGACTTATAAATGTAATTGTAGTTTTGCTCAAGTATTTTAAATGAGTGTCTCCTTAATAAAACCGTAATAGAGAATTTATTGTCAACCCAAAAATATGAATGGATATTACATGAGAATATGATGCCTTTTGTGGTGGAAACGGGGCAGAGTATTTCAAAGTGAACCAATTAACCTTTCGGCTCTTTTTGTTTTGCATATGAATGTTTTTCTCCTCTGGGTTAATATCAAAATAATTGGTGGACGAATATTACAAGAGTATATTTTTTGAGACTCTCGTCACTTTGACTCCTTTTTTCGAGGGCAATTCCTCAAAATTTACTTTTAATCAGTTTGAAATTTAGGCATAAAAAGCATCATTTTTTAGTAATTCCAGGATTAAACAAATCTTTTTTCGGGTAGTTGATTAAAAATTTTATATTTGTTTTAACTTTTTTAGGACCCGTTTGTTAAATATTTGAAAGAAATTCATTATTTAGTTCTATATGACACACCAAAGTGGCACCCAGTTTTCTCCATGTGCACATTCAGTTTAATTGCTCCTAGTTTTCCAATTATACACTAGAATTTTTCAAGGTTTGCGTAAAAATCTGGGACAATTTTTTCCAGATGGGACTGTATGCATTACGCAAGTTCGGTGGTTGGTGTCTGGTCTTCAACAAGCGCCTAGCGCCAAACACCTGCGAGCGTTAGTTCGGGCTGGATCGTGTGTTCAGTGGACCCCTGTCGACTGGCTCAGTGCCAGCGGAAAATGCAGCGAACGATCGAAAGGCGGTGCGCCATCAAATTGTGTGTTTCGGACTGGGGAAATCGGGTATGTGGAAGTTGGCCATGATTCGCCAAGTATTCAAGGATATAAGCATGTCACATACTGCAGTTTTTAAGACGCACAAGCTCTTCATGGATGGCCGAGAGAGGGTGCGAAGGACGAGCCCCGTGCTGGACGGCCGTCGACGTCAGGAACCGACGGGGACGTGCATCGTGTGCGTTAAGTTCTGTACTCAGACCGTCGGTTGTTAAGTGTGCGCTTGATCACGGATATCGTATTGGCATGGATAAGATGGCAGTTCACACCAGTATAACTGAAAATTCGGCGATGCGAAAGATATGCGCTTAACTCGTCCTCCCGAAGGTCTTGATGGACGACTCAGAGTAGCAGAGTCGGGTGTGCCTGCTTGCAAGGACCTTCTGCAATGCATTGTGACGATTCACTCGCCCCCTTAAAGTCCTGTCTGGACACCAGCAGACTATTTCTTATTCCCAAAAGATAATAGTTCCTCAAAGGGCACCACCATGGAATCCTAAGTGCCCTCAAAAATACGCCTGCACGCGTACCCTTATGGGCCGTCCGGAATCCGCTTATCTGGGAGCCTTCCAGTCCTGGTAAATCCACTGAAAATGTGTGTTTACGCTAATGGGATCAACTTTGAAGAATTTTGAGGCATTGTAGTAATATCTGAAATAAATCCATTTTTTCGAATCGTTTTCCGATACTTTTCATATAAACCTTTCGTACTCAGTTTAATGCGGACTGGAAACCCAGTGGCCTGGGGTTCCAGTCCCGTCTAAGTGGGTTTTCACATCGACATACGGCTTGGATGTGTGTAATTACCTTGAATGTTATATTTTTGTTACAAATCCAATTTGAAGTCCAATAGTCCAGCGTCCAATCTGAAGTAAAGTAAATTTAAATTAATAAATATGGTTTTTCATATCGTAACCAAATATAAAAATGCTATTAGGTTTGTGAAACGTCTTTGGGAACTCAAGTGTAGAGCGTAAAAATATTGTCGTCGTCATTGAATCTTTAGGTGAAATATTTCATAGACCTCTATAAAATATCCCTTTTAAAATTAAATTCAATATTTTGTTTTTTTAAAGTCTCGTAAGGAAAATTTAATCTTTCTTTTCGTCGATTCTCCCAGAATGTAGGTGAAGGTTATTTCCGAACCCTTGAATCTTGGATTTATTAGTACTGGGGAAATCAAAGGTTTCATTTGCTGTGAACAAAAAATGAGTAAAAAAATATATTTCTTTTCTTTCTCATATTTCTCTGCCTTACTTTGCCCTTTCAACTTACCTGTACAACCGACTTAGTATTTCATCTTTGCATAGGCAACTTCCTAGATTTATAGTGTCAGTTTATGAGTACTCTAAGTTAACGCTCGGTATTTCCGTATACTCATCGTTGTAATTATTGCATTTAATACTAAAATTAAAGGAAAAACGTAATTGACAAAAGAAAAATTTACAAGAAGGAAAAATGATGAATATATTTCAATAGAATCTTTAGAAAAACGTTACAACTATGCCTTAACGATATGGATGTTAATGCCTAGAAAAAGCATGGCCGTTGCAAGAGTATCAGAGCATTTTAAAACGGGTATAAATTAAAGGAATTAACTTAAGGGTGCAAAAAATGGAGGTGAAATGCGATGAAGCCAGTAGAGCCGCAATTACTCAATGCTCTAAGATAAACTATGGACAGCGGACAGGTTTTTGCCAGTTTCAGCTGAAGAGATGGTTGCATCAGGAGTTTTGTAAGGCAGTAGTACTGTAGCTTTTAAAATAGGCACTTGGAATCTTTTGAGGCTTAGCTGGGAAGCTTTTTATTTGCTAAAATCCATTCAAATTGAAGGCAAGAAGGTTCAAAGGCAAATATTAATTTAGCAGTCGTAGACTAGTATCGCTCATCATTTACCAGAACCGTTTGCAGGTTTATTAAGAAAAATAGTTGTAAGGTTAAACTTTCACGAGGCATATATCTTCAATATGTTCATATTGCTTGGACAAAAATGCTGCTCAGAAAGATGCCAGTCAAAGGTCCATCAGCACAGGAATTATTTGAAGGAATATCTGTTTCCCTTGTAAAGGGACACGTGTCATGTGACAGGTCCATCATACTGAACATCCTCCAATTAACTCCGTGCTGGCATTTTCTTTCATTTGTCAGAAACGTTTATCGTTTATAATCGCGTCAAGAATTCTATTCCTCCTCAATCCACTCCCTCACTTTCCTTCAACATTTCCCCGAAAAGAACTTTCGGCGTAATACGAGTATGTGCCCCAAACCAAGATGTATTTCTCACGGCAGGTTACCCCTCTCTCCCGTTTTCACCAATTCGTCGTCATTTCTTAGTCTCTCAGTTCATTTTATACAAAGAATTCTTTCCCGATATTGAGTACTTTTCATAGTTCTTTTAAACCGTCCATATCTCATTGCTGCAAGGCACCACATTCGAGACAAAGAACTGGAATATCTCTTCACCAGTGATATTGGAATTCTATTTGCTGTCAAAAGTCTTTCCATATTTTCAAAATCTTTTTTTTTATCGAAATATATCCTCTTTTTATTGTTTTCTCAGTGAAACTTGATTTAACTAGCTCAATGGTCATTCATTCTATGAATATGTCAATTCATTCCTACTTAACTCCCAACGTTTCTGTATTTCCGAAATCTATCTTCATTACGAATTCTTTCCCCGCTCAAAAAATACTATCCATCATTTATTCTAACTTGCATTTAGATGTAACGGCTTGGTATTTATTGAGTGCGTATCAGTTGTAGACATAAAGTTCACGTTCAAGCTGTCATTTTTTAACTAATTGACCCCTATTTTAACCTGCTATGAACATGGAAGATTTTTCACTTTATGGACTGACCAGGGAACATCTTGCGAGGCGCAGTATTTCCCACTGTGTTTATTGTAAATTCTCTCTCCTTAGAAGACCAGTATAAAACTGTGATTCAAGGAATAATGATTAAATTATATCACTGGCAAGACGTATGCTGGTAATAGGGCAAAACCCACTGAAAGTATGGGAAATCCTTAGCTCGGAAGATCGAGAGGAAAATATGACGCTTCATCAAAAAGTACGCTCTTTATAATCAAGGAAACTACATCGGAATTATTGATATTCATCATATGCGGCACGATTTCTTTTTGAGGAAAGTCTAAAGACTGCGAGGATGTAGCCTAGGTTCTGATTTTGCAGAAAGCTGGGCTTAGACATTGATTTGACCTTGCGTTGAGTGACCACCTTTATGAGGAGAAGTAGAGTCAAGTCTCATTACGAATGCAATACGGAACTTCATGTAAGAGATCAGACTGTGCTGGTAATCTGGGCTAATTGCTGCTCGCTACTCAGATTGTTGAGCTGATTACATTGGCCAATATGTGGTTGTGCAAATACAAATATTTAACTATAATATTTTTGTGGAAATGGATGTAATGGATGATGGATTCGTCAGGCAAAGAGTGAATGCGGAATGATATACCCCCTTTTGGACTACTTTATTGAAATCTTGTTCCCATCTGGCCAACGTTTTATTGTATCCTGTATGTATTTATAACAGATTATTCACATTCAATACAATACTGGTTTGCTTGCATATCTTTCGTCCAGCCAATGGAAAAAAACAGCGTCTGGCATTGATCCCCATTGATCATGTAGGAAGGAGTAAGTGCAGTTCCAGCAATGCAAAGTAAGAGACACTGAGAACCTTCATTTCATGTTCTTTTAGTTATTTTAAATTTAATTCTTGATTAATAAGGTGCTTAAAACTTCCCCTTTTTATGGGTTAGTACTGACTTAAAACTCTTGAAAACTAAAAACTAGCGCGGGACTTGGCCGATGAAGCGCGTAGGCGCATATGATAGGCGTAGGCGTGGATTGAAGGATTTTGAGATGGGGATGTGGAGAAGGTGAAATAAACAGAAAGGAAAGTAAAGGAAGAGATTCCAGGAATTGAGGGGGAAGAGTAGAGATTTTAGGGAGATATCTACAGCAGGAAGAAAAAGTGGACGCAGAGCATTTTGAAAGCAAATGGTGCGAGGCATATCAAATTTTGTGATACAGGGGAGAACTTGAAGCAGAGGAAAAAGGGGAAAAAAGACAGGTGTGTTGAATTGAATGAAAGATGGCTGAGAGTATATGGAACATAATGAAGTCTGGGATGTCGGGTTGTGTCATGTTCTGTGAGATTGTAAAATATAAGGGTACTAAGTGGGTGTCTAGCCAAAACTCACAGTAAACGGCGAATATAAACTATGCGTAAAATATATAAAGATTTACGACGGGGAAAAGTAAGCATTACGAGGCGTAAAATCCGTAAACCTCAAACCATTTTCTGAATGTCAGGGAAAATCGGAATAAATCCATTTCTTCGAAGAATCATTGAGGAAATCAGCCATTAAAAGTAATCGATAGATGCTAGGATAAACAGAGAAAAAATGTTTTTTATCCTGGAAACAGCCTTGACTGCAGAAGAGTTTGACGAGGCATGTGGATCGGCAAATTATCTCCCGGTTTGCCCGTAAGGGCGATGCTAATGAATTAAAGTCATCTGAGAATCGGAATATTCGACACGACCTCTCTTCGAATGCGATGATTCCTGCTCGATGACCATCGCTACTTGCTTAAGAATTGCAGCGCAGAAAATCCGAGAGCACACGCAAAGAGGCGCAGCGTTTCTCTCTGCTGACTGAGGTGTCTTGTTGTCTGCGGTGATCACCCTTCAGGTATAGGTATACAAACATGATTATGGCTGACCACGTGATAATTAAAAGACGATTTCGGGATTGAGTACAGAAGTAATGGGTAGCCACGTACTTTAGGGTTCGAAACAAGAATGGACATACTCCTTAGAAATAATTTTTGAAACCCTTAATGGAAGTGTCGCTATAACGTTGTCAAAACTATTGCTTGGAGCCAGACGAAGGAAGTGAGAGACTGAGACCATTAACTGTCTTCCCTCCATAGTGAGAGAGATATTATGTCTCCCTGAAAGGTGAAAAAGTTTAGTCAAGTTGTTACGTGGTATGAAAACGACCGCACTTTATTGTTCGTGGAAAATTAGAAAACACTGAGGCCAAACTTAGGCCAAATCATGTGGGACCAGAATAACTCTTACGTTTAATTTTCGTGTTTTTTTTAATTTGATAGCCATTGATATCACCTTAAAGAGCACCAATTTACTGTTTTCAAAAGTTTAATTTGTAGTTTTATTGTCTTTATTTTCCTTATGTAGTTGATATTCTATTTATTTCTGCTTAATAAACCAGGTATAAATTACATTTAAAAAATGTTAAGTATGGTTAACCATTTCCATTTTTTATCGACTAATTACGATCCACTTTCGACAAATTGATCAAAATAATTTTTCATTGTTTAAATTGAAATTTTTTTAAACTAACAGTGTTTTCCATGAACAGTGCGGGACCGTAGCTATTCCCGTACTCTGCATGCATGCTGTGATGCAGACCCTGGCATACACAGGGTGTCGCGCAGATAGAGACGACACTGACAAGGTTGATATCACCGTAGGTGAAGCGTCCGCATACTTCTCCGAGAAAGGTAAAATGAAGCTCAAGGACGGGTTACGAATTGACCGAAGCAGCTTAAAGCTTGAGCTCAATAGTCTAAAAGATACTCTCCGGATTGTGTAAATGAGAAAAACCATGATACCAGGAGCAAATTTGATGGCGAGTCGATTTATTCCGATAACGTCAATAAGCATTGAGCAAGAAAAGGTGTAAAGGAGCAAAACAACTACAAGGGTACCCACGTGATAGAGAGAGACAAAAATTAATGACTGCAGTTTGTTTCTGATTGTGGCAAGAAGAGACCGAGGTGGGCTTTACATGAATAAAACAATAATAAAGGTGGATTTTCTCACCTTAGGCATGAAAAGAAAAATTTCTCCCTAGCTCCAAGGTAAGAGGTGACAGGAAAAAATCGAAGTGGATTTATAGAATCGGTCTTTTATCAGGGAATAGAATGCATACCAAAGATGCTTGCCCGGCTCATCGTCTCCAGTGAGTGACGACGGATAACAATTAGTCGACTTGTTGAGATCCCCGGGTAGGATTGAAAGGTATTCTAGCTATTCAATACTTGTGAGGTCACATGCAATTATTTGAAAAAGTTTTTACCATATTTTTGCTGTTTTATTGCCTTCTATTACCAAAATTAAGACCAAAGGGTATTCAATTAGGGACTAATAATTATGTTTTCTTAAATGAGACTATATTTCAGTAAAAACTTTGGGTTCAGTGCAAAGAGAGTTTCTCCGCAGCTCAGTCAAAACTCTACTGCCTACACTTTCCGAAATTCTTACTTGCAACTCAACCTCTACATATGTAAAGAGTTCCCCGTCGTTGTCGGCTTCAGCCCCGGGCATGAAATATCCCCTAGACGAAAAGAAGGAACTTCCCTTCCCATCCCCCAGACATACACCTCCCTGCCAACTATTTATCCAGTTCACCAGCTTACCATGAGAGACATGTGAATTAATGCAGTAGCGTGCGTCATCCCGTTACATCTTTAAAAAGAACGAAGAGCAGTGATTTCAAGAAAATTCTCCGTCATGTTAAAAATTTTGTAAAAAAGAGCATTTTTAGGTTGATTCAGCTAAAGTTAAAGAACCAAAGATGTGAGCAATTGATTGATTTACCTTGTTTAAAGTTTTGTGTCCATACTATTGCCGTTGAAATGTTAAAAACATTTTGGTCAATAACATTACATTTACAATCCATAAGCCAAAATGTAAAAATTGTGTGTATTTAATTTAGGCCTCCAAACTGAATTTTAAGAATATAAGGTCACGGAATTTTATTTCAAATCTTTCCCATATATTTATGTAGTCAAATTTGGGCAGCTTTCTTCTTGAAGTTTGTTTCGTTTCATTATCAAATTACAGCAGATTTAATGTAAAGCCTTTACGAAGAAATATATAAAATATTATATTGATAATTAATTAATAGTCCGGAATCGTAGTTCTAGATAAAATATTCATGAATGAAGAAGTGGACACTCAAATGTCATTTTTAATCAGCTGTATTTGTTTCTTATTATAACTCTTTTACAACTTTGTACCAAAATCAGCTATTTCTCAGGTTCCTATTGTATTTTCATGCTCAAAATACATTTTTTCAATGAATTATTCCGTAAAATCATTTTGACGAGAATTTTCACCATTTCAGTGATGCTCAAGGGATGAGGAAAATGGATTGAGCGAGGGAAACGGCCGATAATTATGTCAAAGACATAATTTCTTAGTTAAATGAGTAGGACGTTGTGTTTTGCTAGGGGCCACAAATTATTTAATTAGTAATTACATCCATCCAAAAAACCTACCTTAACTGGTAGATTACCTAATAATAATAATAATAATAATTTCTTTGTTAAATTCTCTTGAGAAATCGAAACAAGGATTCTGTGTGGTTTTCTTTTCTATTTGTAATGAAGTGGAAATAAAGGTTTTTGCTTCGAAGGTGAAAAACGGCTTCAAAGTTTCAAAGACATTATTTTTAGTACGGCATGAGTTCTTACTTCATTATGCCGCAGGTTATAATTTATTTATCCATCGAAGAGCAAAATCACGTAGAGTTTAGGACCAGTAAATTCCGTAAAAATAATCAATGAATTGATATAGAATTTTTCCTTTATTGTAGGGGATTAATTTAAATTTTAAACAGGAAGGATGCTTAAATGAAGGAGTTGGTGAATAAATTCTTACTCAAAATCAATTGTCATTATAATGAGTGAGCACGGACTTTGCTGCTCAAAATAATTGACACTCAGCTAAAGGCAATCTTTTAGAGATGAAAATTGATTGAAATCATTATTAAGAGCTATAAAATTAATATACTGCATAAAAAACAGTAGAAATGATTTTTTTCAGGCAAGTGAAAACCCCTAAAATTAGAGGCAAAAATAAATCATAGGCTAGTGATTGAGGGCTATACGCAAATGGCTTATTAAAGAAGCAATTCATTGTTTCCTTTTAGCAATAACTATTTCCTTCATATCTTTCTAAATTAATGATAAAATTCTATTTCAAATCTCACTTCACACAATGCGCAAGTACTCCCAACCGAGCTTTCGGCCATTCACCTCCTGATATCGGTGTCGAAATTGATCGATGGAAGAGGTGGAAAATCGGCTTTGATTCGCCTTATCATATATTCCTATGAATTGCTTCGGAGTTTGTAAATCCGCGCGCATGAACTGATTGAATGAATTTAAGCAAAGGACTTCTTTCATATTAAAAATTCTAATGAGGAGAGCTAATTCATATCGTATTTTTTTACGCATGCTCATTACACTGAAATGGCATTGTTACATTTAAGGCTTCGGAGGGTAGATGTTACAAACTAAGTGATCATTTCCTCGCTAATATCTGGAGAGCGACCATTCATCATTCATTCGATGTGCAAGTAATTCTCAATTTTTCAAGCACTCACCAATGAAATTGGTGATTAAAAGACTAAAATTAGCAAGGAGTTATTAGAATTGTTTCCATGCTGGAAAAAGTAAATAAGTATAATTATTTGGGGCTAATCATGGACTAATATATTAACTTTGGTAAACATCTTTTAAAAATATATAATTAATTAAATTATATCCTTCACCAAGTTCGCTACATTTTTAGTTTTGTAAGGTTCAATGGTATCAAAATAGTGTATTTTGCACGGTTTGAGAGTATTTTAAGGTAGGGTATAACCGTCAGGGGATCCACTGGTTCCACAAAATTTTAATAAACTACAAAATAAGCAGCAAAAAATCCTAGAGAAAATGTCGTAGGCTAGATCAAAAATACAAATATTTTAGATAAAAGAAATGTTTCAAAATTAGGAATTCTCCTTGTAGACAGGTTGTATACAAATGCCTTCATTTTAGGAAACTATTTTTATGACAAACATAAAGTAACTGGTTTAAATAAAAATACATTACCATTAAGGGACAATATTTAGAATATAATAAGAAAATGTCATACAAATAAAGGTAAAAGAAAATTGAAGGTTACTGTACCTTTAATTTTCAACTAAATAACTAAATATTTAAGAATGTTACAGTCAGGAAACGCTGTGAAAGGGAGAATTGAAGACTGGCTATTAAACAGAATGGATTAGGGCTTGGAAAAAAACATGGCACTGAATATATGTAGCTTAAAATTGCATACAGTTTCAGCTCTCATTTTTGTTTAGGTGGCACCTGCTATCAAGCCAGAACTGACAGGCTTAGGCCAGACCAGGATGAGTATTCCACGTACAAATTTTTAATGTATACTAACATTGTATATTGTGAAGACCATATCACGATGGTATATGATAAAGATTTTCTGTATTTATACGTTGTATTTATTGTCTTAATTCTTTGTGCATAACACGCCTTAGTGAAGATTATATTACTGGGGTTAAAATCAAATGATACAACTGCTATCCTAAAAAAAGTTCATTTCTAACACAAAATATGGCCATAGCACCAAAAGTTAATGCAAACGTCAATCCGATTTATAATCAAATAGTTCAAAATTTTAATTAAGTATGAGGAATTAATCAGGCGAAATGAGACGTACAAGCTCAAAAATTAAGAAAGAATCGGGCCTCGAAAGTTTACACCGCCCCTCGGTACAGAGACTTAACTGCCGCCTTAAAGATAAACAACGGCCGCTTTTTCACAAAGTGTGCTTTATAGTGTGGTAAATAGCTTCCCAAACAACAGCATGGAGCATTAAATGAAGAATACAATATTATTTTTAAGTAATCTACCGGTTAAGTAAGGTTTAAGGTGGAAAACATTTTCCGAATTTTGTGGCTCCTAAAAAAATACAATCCAGTAACCTACTTCACATCAAGTCCTTCTTCATATCTATGCACTTCCTTCCTCCCTTCATCCCTATTCTGTTCCTGCCCTTTCCTCGTTTGCCTAACATTCTCCCCTCTATCACAGTCTTCAACATCCCGCTACCAGTCAATACCCCCATCATCCACTTTTCCTGCCTCCATAGGATTTCTCCCAACAAACCCCTCTCCTCGTCCACCATACCAAGTACTTCCTCATTTGTTTTCCTTTTGGTCCATTTCACCTTTTCAATCCTTCTCCACACCCACATTTGAAAAGTCTCCCATCTTCTTCTGTCATCCTGCCATCCTTCTTCTTTAGCTAACTTAACGTTCCTGTGATCAACTCCCTCTTGTAAAAGACAATCCAATCTATTCCAATGTATGCATTATACTCAAGTGTTCAGGAAGTTCTCTCGGGTTTCCCACCGGGTCAGCGTGGTGTGCACCGACGTTTCGACGGCTAACTCTGCCATCGTCTTCAGGGTGAAGTCACTTCACCCTGAAGACGATGGCAGAGTTAGCCGTCGAAACGTCGGTGCACACCACGCTGACCCGGTGGGAAACCCGAGAGAACTTCCTGAATACAATACGCCGGGAAAAACTGAGATCCTTTATACTCAAGTGTTTTTCCCAATTCACTGTATAAAGCGCTTTTTCGGAATCTACGAAACAGAAAAATACGTCCAGGTTGTATTTTTTATCCCTCTCGATTAGTGATCATTGCAATGCAATACTTTACTGCAATGCAATTGCGAGTACCTCTCCCCTTCCTAAACCCAAACTGATCAGTAATCATTAATGATTAAGTAATCGTTAAGTACTCTGAGTAATCATTTGCCTTGCTTTTCATCATATGCCTTCTGCCACTTTAGCTGCAGGTGACATCAAACTTATTGTTCTGTAGTCTTCACATGATGTAGTCTTTACCTTTTTCGGAATAGGAACTAGCACTGATCTCACAAATTCTTCCGGCCAGATTCCTACCTCATAGATACTACGTATATATAGCCTCTTCCTCCCACATTTTCCTAAACCTTTTAGTAGATTTGCAGGAATGTTATCCACCCCCACGGCCTTATTTAGTTTCACCTCCCTTAATGCCCTTTCTATCTCGTAGTCGAGTGTGCGTGGATCTAAGCTATCTTCCTCTACGTCATGCTCCTTTTCTATGTCTACAATTGTTGGCCAAAGGTCTTTATTATACAGTTCTTCTATAGATGCCTTCCATCTCTCTTGGATCTTGTCTGTGTCAACTATTATTTGGCCCGACTTATCTCTTACTATTAGCCGAGGTTCTCCCATCTTACTCTCCAATAGTGATTTAATACTACTGTATAGCGCACCAATTTCGCTCTTCCTCTGCAAACTGTCCCAATTCTTGTACTGTGTCTTCCACCATGGTCCTTTTGCTTTATTTTTTGCCCGTCTCAATTGATTATTTGGCTCACTTTTCTTCCTTTTGCCTAACACCGAGTGTACATTTTTCCATTTCCTTCTCTAAGCTATCTTTCTAATCATGTCATCCGTTGTCCATGGTTTTCTTGTTCTTTTCCCAGTAATGTTTCTTATAGTTTCTTTATCGGCCTTCGATTTCGCTTTATCGGATTCGCTTATCGGCATATTTTTTTGTGGTAGTACTCAGCTCCTTGCCCCCATCCATGATTTTCTCTACAGCCTGTTAATACCCCTTCCTTTTTAATCTATTTAATGCCTTTTCATTTCATTTTCTAACCCGCCGCCCCTGCCGTATCATTTCGAAACGGACGCTACATTTCATCACAACAAAATTGTGGTCAAGAGTCCGCATCCGCTCCCGGAAAGCTGTGCGAATTCTTCTAAGTACAGCGTCGTCACACTTTTACCAGACCGGCTTATCCACGACTCCAAGGCTCCCTGGTAGGCGGAAGGTCCTTAAGGGTACGCGTGAAAATTTCTTTGACGGCACTTAGGGTCCCAAGGTGGCATACAGGGTCGCACCCAAAAGTGGTAGGACTGATTTTTTTACAAGAATTTTATTGACGATATACTTACATCGACTTAGTAATCTTCAAAGTATGCTCCTTGAGCTGCTACACACTTAGTATAACGTTGCTCCCATTCCCCGTACGCCCGCTGGAAATTTTCTTTGGGGATGCCGTTGATGACCCTCGTCGAAGCCTCTTGAACGGCCTTTATCGAGTCGAAACGTCGTCCCTTGAGCTGTCTTTTCATCAGGGGGAAGAAGAAGTCCGGTGGTGCCAGATCGGGAAAATAGGGTGGGTGCGGCAACGTGGCAACGCCGTATTTGGCCAGGAGCTGTCTGACGACGAGCGCGCTATGGCACGGCGCGTTGTCATGATGAAGCACCCAGCAGTTTGCGATGGCCGGTCGGACTCTTTTCACGCGTTCTCGGAGGCGGGTGAGCACCTGAACGTAAAAGTTCGCATTCACAGCCTCCCTTGGTGGGACAAACTCCTTGTGAACCACTCCATGACGGTCGAAAAACACAATCAACATCGTTTCGATTTTTGATTCGCTCATGCGAGCCTTTTTTGGAAGTGGGGACGCGGAAGTGTGCCATTCCGCGGATTGTCTTTTCGTTTCGGGGTCATATTGAGAAACCCATGTTTCATCACCAGTTATCACATTGTCCAAACAATTTTCATCTCGGTGCAAATTGGCTAACACTTCTTCGGGAATGCGCACACGCGTTGCCTGTTGGTCGACACTCAGAATTTTCGGCACCATTTTGGCGCACGCCTTGCGCATGGCCAAATCCTGTGAAGTAATGCGTTGGACGTTGGATGCATACAGACCCAACTGGTCTGCAATTTCTTCACTGGTTAAGCGTCGGTCTGTGTCCAGCAGTGACCTCACTCTGTCCACATTCGTATCGGTTCTTGCCGTCGACGGTCGTCCGGAGCGATGGTCGTCTTCAACGAGCTCCCTACCCCCTTTAAACAACTTGTACCACTCAAATACTGTGGAACGGCTTAAGGCAGTGTCCCCATAAGCCTGCTTGATCATATCGAGGGTCTCAGTTTCCGTCTCCCCGAGTTTCGCACAAAACTTCACGGAATAACATTGCTCTAAATTCAGATTCATTTCGTTTTTCGACGCGGACAAAAAACTTGCTTTACTAATAACGGTATTCTTACTCAACGACAGCCCGCAGGCGACTGAGGTTGGTGTCACTCTGTTGCTAAGAGCCCCCTCCACCTTACCCTGCCAGGCAGACCCCCCTCCACCGCTCCGTTCGCGCCAGAGAAAATCAGTCCTACCACTTTTGGTTGCGACCCTGTACTTAGCGGGAGGACTACATTTTTGGCAACAGGAAATATTATTTAATTGTTGTGAAAACGTTCTCCAAAAAGTCCGGGTCTTCTTCAACGTGTTGCTGAAGGTCTTCGCAAACAGACACTCGACTCTGCTATCCGTCGAAATACCTTCGGGACAAGTTTAGTGCAGATCTTTTGCATCGCCACGTGTTCAGTGGTAATTGTATTAGCACTGGCATCTTATTGATACCAATATACGAGATGCGATAATGTTGAGGCTCAACTGACTCCGTCTTATTTCATCACTCCACGCACACGTTGCACGCTGTCGTCGGTTTTTGACGTCGACGGCCGTCCAGCGCTGGGCTCGTCCTCCACACTCTCTCGGCCATCTTTGAAGAGCTTGTCCCACTTAACAACTGCAGTTTGTGATATGCTTGCATCTTTGAATATATGGAAAATCATGCGCAACGCCTCCGTACCCGATGTCTCATGTCCAATATGACATGTGATGGCGTACCGCTGTTCAATCGCTCGCTGCGTTTTTTTTGTTTCCTTAGAGCCACACTCCACCGTTCGTCCATTCCCCGTCTTACATCTCGTACTTGCTCCAACTCTCGTGTGGCGCCTTTGAAGGCGCCCCACAAGTCCCCTCCTTCTCTCTATTGACGCCCTCAAAGGCTCGTCCTTTTAACCCCTCTTCAAAGGAATTTTTTCTATACAACCTTTTCTCTTTCTTCAGTTGTATCTTCAAGAATAAAAAAAACCCACCCCATCAAATATACCTCGCTACACCGTGTGCGTCTCACGGGCGTAGAAAACCCCTCCACCGCGGAGGTAAATTCCGCCGCTCATGTCTCCACCGTGATGACCGGGATTTGTTGGAGCGGCTTACAAAATAATTGGCCATGGAATATCCACGCTGACCTTGCTGCTTTTGAAGGACATGAAAACTGTCAGAAGTAGGGTTGGAGGTAGAGTTGAGGCTTGTGAGATGTGGTTCGTGAAGTAAAAGAAGCTAGAATCAATTTCAAAGGAAAAAGAGCTCGAAACGTGACGTTGAGGGCGAAGGTCACGCTGATTGGAGAGGATTGTGTGCGGTCGTGGATATTGTGACGACACTTTTCCGAGGCGCTTGGGATGTCCAAATTGACATTTGAATTTCGCCATTTTGGTGGTGACCTACGTCGCACTTTAGGAACAGTTCCTTAGTTTAGTCTTTAATATAAAAAACTTTTGTATTAATTGGTTCGTAGTTTGCACGAGTGTGAGGTGTAAGGGTTTTTGCATTAATGTATGCCATGTTTTGTTTGTTGATTGTCTAAATTTGTGGCTTTTCCATTCGGTTTTTCTCTTAATTACGGGTGGTATCCTAAACACCCCCCACCACACGCTCTTGCGGCAGCTTGCGGGGTATTAAGTAGATGTCGATGTAGATTCGTGACCCATTCATTTCATAGGTGATCTCTTGGTGATGTATTTTGCTTTTGATACCACATTTTGGATTTCTCAAAGAGGAGGGAATCGCCATTCAATCGGATTTCGAACGATTTTCCACCGACCCAGCGAGTTATCGTGACGTGCCGTGATGTGCCTGCAGTCTCGTCACGATTTCACGTCCCTTCACCGCAGCAGTGATCTTAATATCTGCAGCCGTGATTGACAGTGTGGCCACTGAAGTCTTTTCCAGTTTTTGGTTCAAAGATAGACCTGCACTGAGAAATTTTGAGAGGACACGGAGACGTTTAGAGACAAACATCAGTGTCGACGCCATTGTAAGTCCAAAAATGGAATGATTGCTGTCGTATAATATTATACGTGCCCTTCTCCAAGTGAGACCGCTAGAGGCACAGAACCGACGCTAAGTGATTACCCCGCCGAGTCTTGAGGTCTCGTCTGTGGTCTTGGGAGCATGTCTGGGAGCATTTTTCAATATTGGCAGCACAAGTTAACGTAGTGTGCATAGCACTCCTATCGGGTATTGCCATGAAATAGTCTAAGGCTTTCTCATGAGCTCAAGAAAGTACTCTTTGATTGAAGGACGTCACAGTGATCTTTTATCCCTTACGACCTTTTGGGGTTGCTATCTAAACCAATTTTATACTCGTACAATAATTTCGTAACTATTTCCCGATTTGGGGGCAGTAATAGCAAATCCACGCCTTTCATGGGGAGCGCACATTGGGATCCGCTCTAAATAAAGTCGGCTTAATTAAATAGGCGATGGGGAAATGTAATGAGAAAGTAAAAAAGAGGTGTTTTTCCGATCTAGTTAGGCCACATTTGGAATATGCCGCAAGTATTTGGGATCTCTGGGAGAAAGTTTGGCAAAAAGAATTTGATAAGGTCCAGAGAAATCCGCTGTATTCATTCAAAAATTGTTACGATAAGAAGACGATTGTGAGAGGTCTCTTAGGGGATTTAGGCTAGGAGCCACTTGAGATACAAAGAGAATAAGGGAGACTTAGACTTTTAGAAAGGTTCAGAACAAACGAGTTTAACTATGACACTAAATGAATTATTTTGCCCCAAACTACTTAGGTAGATAAGACCAAAAAGATAAAATTAGGGAGATAGATTCCAGTACAGATAGATACAAATAATATAATATATAATAATAACTCTTCCTCCGGTAGGGATAGATTGAACTATTCGTTCTGTCTCTGGACAATTAGAATTCACAACAGTAAGAAATCAGAATAATTATACAAATATTGAAGGCATTCGATTTACAAATCAGGGCAAGATTAAAGACTTCGTAGATATAAGGGATATAATCCTAGGTGCATGAGTATGTTAGCTGATAGGATATATATTTGCATGTGTGTAAGTTATAAAGTTTTTTGCCTGAATATATACTCTGTGGTTGTAGATTTACATGAATGTGTTGGTTTTGCATGTGTTTTTATTCTGTTTTCGGGTGGTGACCTAAAATCCCTCGCCTCAAGCCCTTGGGTCAATTTGCAATTTGAATTATGTGGATGTAGATTAACGAACCAGCCCTCGGCTGCCCTAGAATCCCTGCCAATAGGATATAACATACATCGGTACCTTCACTCGTATTCGGTAAAATCAAAAATATTCTGTTAATTTAATTTGGATGTATAATAATAAAAAAAACTCTAATGATAAAAAAAGTTTCATTATTCGTTACAAAATATTTTGAGTAAATTTTATATTTTATTAGCTTACCACAACACGTTTACATACTTTCGACTCTTGCGGGAAATATTACTTTTGATTTGTGGCTCGGAATTCACTCTCTACGTACAATTACTCTGGGGAGAAGCTTTTCATCGCTTCTATTTCAACCTCTCCCGCCTTCCCTTTGATAGCGGACGGAGTGACGCCTCGACGTCTCCACCACGCCTTAACGGACGTATCACGATTATCAAAAAATAAAGTCTGGGGTATTCTTTCGCGAGAAAAAAGTTCGATTTCCAGTCTGCTCGTTGCGAAATCCAAGAGTCAAACGAAGCGAAAAGAATTATCGACAGTTTATTAATTTTGACGGTACTTAAAAAAAATATTTGCATGCTCTGCATATTGGGAGGCCGTGTACGAGTATGTTGATGGTGCGGCCGGGTATTTTGGGGGAAACTTGTGCACTGTAAGCCTCAGCCGCGCGTTAACGAAATGCGTGGGTGGAATAACGGGAGATGCCCCAGGAGAGGTTTTCTAATGGGAATGAGGAGGAGAATAATTGGCGCAGAGATTGGAATATACGTCTTTCTCTCTCTGCGGCGAACGAGGATGAGAGGGGAGATGGGCAAGAGGAGTGTCTGGCGAACGAATGAGGACTCAAAGGGATGGGATCAAGACACTCGTAAAACTGAAGGGCTTCGAAGGGGAGGTAGTGGATCGAAGGGACAAAAGAAATATCTCCCCTCACACTATTGGAAATAAGAGTGGAAGAACGCAGGCTTCACTGGAAACACTTGTCTTAAGTATAACAGAGAAACATGGCTGTTTCGTATACAAGGTTTTTATAAAAAGTGTCGAGAACAATTTTTTCCTGACATGACTATGTTGCAGCGGCCTCGCACCGCGCAGGCTCGGCGGTGGGTGGTCTGACCTTCAACGCACTCCAAGCTCCAATCGCATGTGAGCATTCGTATAGGCTATATCGTATTTTTAGTGGACCACTTTTGAACGGCTCGGTATATGCGCAAAATGCAGCGAGCGACTGAACAGCAGTCCATGATTCGCCAAGTGTTCAAGCATAAAAGAATGTCACAAACTGTAGTTTTAACAGTGGCGCAAGCTCTTCAAAGAAGGCCGAGAGAGTGTGGAAGAAGAGCCCAGCGCTGGATGGCCGCCAACGTCAAGAACCTACGGCAACAAGAAACGTGTGCGAGACGCGCTGAAATCAGACGGTCGGTTAAGTGTGATCGCGTAGATCGCAGATCGTATTACTAGCATTGATAAGAAGACAGTGCCCACACCATTATTATCACTGAAAATTTGGCGATGCGAAAGATCTGCGCTAAATTCGTCCTCTCGAAGGTCTTGTCAGACGACCAAGCAGAGCAAAGTCAAGTGTCTTCTTGCGGAGACCTTCTGCAGCGGCATCGTAACGATTCCCCAACCCCATCGCAGTCCCGACTTGGCATCAGCATACTCTTTCCTTTCCCAAAAGTGGAATCCACCATCCATCAAAGGACACCGCCATGGGACCCTAAAAAGCCGGTAAAAACCTACTATACAGTTTACTTATAACATTTAATATGGCAAGGATAGTAAATAGTGACGTCTATTAGAATCAGCAGTTGACTTTTACTTGCATTAAATGGGAATTGCTTTGTTGGAAATGGCAAAAACCACGGTGCAATACGAATAAGTATGCAGGTATAGTCTGGTTCCAACAACTGACCTATCTCTATACTTATTAATTTAGCTGTCTTATCCTAATTGAGAAGTCTTAGTTTTATTTTTAAGTTTCATGCTTTGGTATTGCGTCCAGTTTTTTAGTCTTCCGTGTATATGAGTGTTGAGTTACCAAGAGGGTCAAGACGTAATGAAACGGTTCAATGCCTAATTTCCAAAAACAGGAGGCGGTTTATAGAATTGGCATAGTCGTCCCATATTAAAATTTATTTAGTTCATAGCATCTCCAGAGATTGCTTTCCCTCCGTGTCTGCTGGTTTCTCAAGGGTGAAACGGCTGGTTGCGTTTCCCACAGTCTCTCGCAGAGTCCACGGTGGTCTAACACAATCTTTGCGAGCTCAAGGGTCGCCCTAGCAAAGGGCGAATTTAGCAAGTTATGGTGTGTTTTGGTCCCGCAGAACACCTGCAATGAGACGCCGAGGTTGGCCTATCAGAATCCAAGGAGCGATGGAACTCACCAGGAATTCCTGGGAACGATTGTGTTGCCCTCCGCAGCCTTTTATTACTGGCAAATTCCCCGGTTACATGGTTTGCATCAAAATTATCGGAAAAAGTGTCGAAAAAATTTTGATTTATTTCAGATTTTGCTGCAATGCCTCTCAAAATTCTTCAATGTACTTCTTCTCTTGAGCGTCGACTCACTTTCCCCTGCGGCTTTCCCAAGACTCGAAGGCTCCCTGATAGGCGGAAGGTCCTTAAGGGTACAAGCGTGGAAGCTTCTTAGACGAAACTCTACCGTCCAATGGTAGTGTCCTTTGAGATATAACGGGTTTCATTTTTGGGAATGGGAAATAGTTTGCTGGTTCCAAGTCGGGACTGCAAGATAGATAGATAGATAGATACTGGTCTTTATTTGGGCGAAATTGAGACCAAATGGTCCCTTCTTCCATTTAACCCATCGTCATATACATATTATATTAGCCATTAAACTTATAAATACATTCATATGTACACATAAATACATATAGACAGACATCAATTCATTAACACAGATTTGCACATCGAAAAGAAAACAGTATATACATATATATAGACACACACATACACATACATACACATACATACACACATATACATACCTATATTCATACACATACCTACACATATAGTATACATATCCACACACACATATACACACATAAACATACATACATGCATTCATACACATACATAAATACAAACATAAGTACGCACATACACACCCATACATACATACATATACATATATAAATTAAGAATACACCTACATATACTCAAATTAAATGACAGTGAAGATAGAGTACAATAAAATGAGGAGAGTACCAGCAAAGAATGAGGTTTGTGGGAAAAGCTAGGGAGAGCGTGGCATTGCTCAACTAGTAAAAACCCACGCAGGAAAAACACCCACGAAGAGAAGGGGGGTGTGAAAAACCTGCGAAAACCCTATTAATTAGAGGAAAGATACATGTACATTGTAACAATCATTTTTACATAGTATATATATTATTAAGTTACTGAAATTGAAATGGAGAAATTAAATACATTGACAACACATGCGGAGTATTGAGAAGCGTGATATTTCTAAAAATAATTATGCAAACTCCTACCGCTTGAGATGACAAAACAAAAAAGCAGGGTAAAAAACAAAGTAGACGCAGTGATCTGTATAGCAGCTGAGGGGAATGACGGAGTGTATACTGGTTAAGTTAAGTACCTGAGGAAAATGAACTTGTGAAGGGGGTTGGGGAATCGTCGCGATGTCGTTGCATGAGGTCTTCGCAAGCAGACACTCGGCTCTGCTCTTCTCGGTCGTCCGTCCAAAGACCTTCGGGAGGACGAGTTTAGCATGGATGTTTTGCATCACCAAATCGTCAGTCATAATGGTGTGTGCACTGTCACTATCTTATCAATGCCTGTATATAATCTGCGTTGATTCGCACACTTAATGGACCGTTTGCATTGAGCACTTCACGAACACGTCAAGGAAAAATGTTTACGGATACTTTTTATACAAACCTTGTATCATTATTGCACATAGGTTTGCGACCACACCCAGCACTCTATGCCTTACATTCCTAGTGTTTGGTGCTCTCTTTAAAATTCATTTGTCTCAATTTCCTTTAGTCGGGAATTCGGCGTTAAAAGAATTTTACTTTGCGGAAACGCCATCCTTTTGCGGAAAAAAATAATAAAGAACTCCAATGACGCGGAACGGACTTACGTACGTAGTTCTTCCACGTTCTCATTAGCGCACCCAAGGGTATTCGAAAATGACGCGAAATCGCTTCCGGGAGAACGGTCGCCTCCCTCCACCCCTTCCAATTCACTTCTCTTCGAGTGCGCCCAACTCTCATTTTTACCTTTTTTTAACAAATTTTGTATACCTTTGATGCCCTTGATCTGCGTTTCAAAACGATCGCGTCTACAATTTCGGGGCAGGAGCGCCGTTGGAGAGTGTTGTGGAAGGGCTTTAAAGGGTTCTCCATGGAAATTTCGTTGCAAGAGGGACCCCAGGGGGGCAGTTGGGGTTGGGGGAAGGGGTGGGTTGAGTAGGGATTTTGCTTTTGGGGGATCGGGGGGTGTGGGGAAAGGGAGAGAGGATTAATGAAAGGAAAAAGGGTTGATTCAATTGGATTGGGGAAGGAGGGCGGGAGGGGAAAGGAAGGATACCGGGGGTGTCGGGGTTGGTGTTCCTTCAAACATTGTCGCAGCTCCCAGTGGGGAAGTTGATGAAAAGTGGAAGGACGGAGAATGGACTTAATGCCGCGTCCGCCTCTCCACGCACGAAGGGCTCAAGGAGGGGATTCGTTAGCGTCGGGAGTAATTAAATCGCACGCGTTCCTCTGTCGTGTGCGCGCCGCGATTTCTTCCTTCCTTCCGAGGGGCGGCGTTCGCGGCCTCGCCCGTCTCCTCCGGAGTACTTGGATCGGCGGAGTACGAGGAGAGAGAGGGAGGGGTGAGAATACGATCCCAGGGCCATCCGATGCAACGACAAAGACGCTAACGACATGTGCCGCCGAAAATCTCGAGGAAAGATGGCCGCCACCGATCGTTCTGTTGGTGGCCCCTAATGATGTGAGTTTACAAAGTTTGTAGAAAAAGTATCAGTAGCAATTTTTCGCTGATGTGTGTGTTAAGTGCTAACTGAATTCAGACCTTCGGTTAAGTGTGCGCGTGATCGCAGATCGTATATTGGCATTGATAATATGACAGTGCACACCATTATCATTACTGAAAATTTGGCGATGCGAGAGATCTTTGCTAAACCCGTGTTCCGAAAGTCTTGACAGATGACAAAGAGCAAAGTCGAGTGTCTGTCTGATTGCGAAGACCTTCTGCGACGTCATCGCGACGATTCCCCAACTCCCTTACAGTTCCGACTTGGCATCAGTGGACTACTATCTCCTATTCCTATACAAGTGAAATCCTTCCTCCCTCAAAGGACACCACCATGGGCCCTTTAGTGCCGTCAAAGAAGCTAACACGCGTACCCTCAAGGATCTTCCGCCTACCAGGGAGCCTTAGAGTAGTGGAAAAGCCGCTTTGGCAAAAGTGTGTTGATTTGTAAGAGATACGCTTTGAAGAATTTTTAATTGTAGTAATATTTGAAATAAATCTAAGTGTATGAAAATATCCCGATACTTTTTATACAAATCACGTATTTGGCGATGCGACTGCATGCTACATTTCAGGATTTAATTATGGCAAAGAAGTTGGATGGGGGAGTACGAAGAAATGGTAGTATAAACAAGGCAGTTTGTCAGAGGGGGAGAATAAATTAGCTGGACTAAATGAGAACATATGCCACTCGACAATTTGTTTTTTCCCTTAAATTTTTACAATTTATTTGTTCTCAAAAGTCAATTTCTAATTTTATTTTTAAGCAATGATGTAATCACTTGAAGTAAACGAGTAATCATGTCTGGTATATATTTCCGACGGAAGCGCTCAGTTTTAAGACCGACGCTGTCACATTATCTAAGCATCAGCCTATCTCTGCAACACCTGTGACCTCCCATTAGGCTGCGGTGCACTGAAAATCTTGGAGCTTATACTTCAGCTCATAGATAACACAAAGGTCAGACATTTGTATACTTGATAGATCTAAATTGCCATGGGCCTTCAGAAGTATACTAGATATCATATAATACTATTTATTCGTGTTTGTTAAAACTTTTGATAGATGTTTCATTTGCATTACAGCTTGTCTCGGCCATGGTGGTACTCATTTTTGAATGAATATATATCGATTATATATTTGTCGATACCAAAGCCAAGACCAAAATATGTTATTATAAAAATTCTCAATAAACTAAAGTTGGGTTATACGAGGTCTGTCGAATAAATATCCGAACTGAGACCAATCAAACTTTATTTTACAAAATGTAGTCTTCATCGATTTTGTCCCCTTCAAAGTAAATACTGTCCGTTCGTTGCTATGCACTTATTCCATCTTCTTTTCCACTATTTAAAAGACCCTTGGAAGTCCTCGGCAGTTCGACTTTTTAGTTTTCCCGTCGTTTCTTGCTTTATTGTGTCCACATCTTCCCATTGATGTCTCCTCATCACATTTTTGCATTTTGGGAATAGGAAAAAGTCGCCGGGGGCGAGATCTGGCGTATAAGGACATTGATCAAGGATGGTGATTGAATTTCTAGCTAGAAACTGGCGAACGATCAATGCTGAATGTGCAGGTGCATTGTCATGGCGAAGGATCCATCCATCATGTTCGGTTAAAATAGGGTGCACTCTTGATTTTCCTAAATTCAGTTCATCCGCTATCAGTCGGACAGTTTTTCTACGATCGTTAAGGACAAGGGACGGCACACGATCAATGTTGCCGTCAACACAGATAATTGAAGGTCGTCCCGGCTTTGCATCATTCGTGGCGTCCTGTCGGCCATCTATAAAACGCTTAATCCACTCGAAAACTGATGTTTTCTCCAGAGCATTATCACCGTAAGTAGCTTTCGATATTTCGGCAATTTCTTGATAACTTTAACCGCACTTCACCAAAAACTTAATGTTGATTCGTTGCTCCGTGATATCGTCACTTTCCATTTTCGACGAACAGTAAAAACAAAGACAACAGAAAATAACATAAATGGCACCATACGCACAGCTCGACGATCCGCCAAGCACAGACGGTTCATAGGGTCTCGGGCAACTAGCGTCGGTATTGGGCGGGGCTATAGTCCGCATCATGGCCACCAGATTGGTCTAGTCCGCGTATTTATTGGGCAGACTACGTAGGCATAGAGATAATCTTTTAGTGAGGCCTAATACGGCGTGTTAAGTATGCAAAAACATCAGGGGAGCCACTCCTTACCTTTTTCCACCCACAATTGCCCGTCAAGAATTGGCACCCGGAAAATCGTACGATACGGCTTCAGTGTAGCTGCGGGTTCGCACAAATATCACCCAGAATCGAATCAGGTCCCTTCGGTCAGTAGTCCAGCGCTCTATCCAATGTAAAACCGTGCCAAAAATATTTAAATTATCTAAATATTACTATTTTCGTAATGAATCAGCTTACTAACTCATCACGATTCGTAATCCATCAGGATGGCACCTAAAAATAAAAACAAATTTCTACGAACATGTGACACGAACAGTGAAATCACGCTTTTAGAACTCCTTTTGCCAAGGAAATGATTCTGCTGTGTTTCAGTAGAGAACACAAAGTCATTCCTCCTGGCAGACATCCTAATATTTCATCGGCATTGATTTGCAGATCTCGAAAATATTAGGGCATTAGAAGATATCACTTATCTTGATAGCATCAAAAAACAATCAACCACCGTCAGTAAGGATGCCATCAGTCTTATCAAATGAATTGCTCTCATTACTTATTTCTAATTGCTATATTTTCCTTGCAGGGGTTGAAATAAAATTTTGAAATTGATTTATTGCTAACCGGGATATCTTACAATGAGAATTCAATTATTTTGGGAGTTTTTCGTATTTGCTTGAATGTTCCGGAATTTTAAATTGAATCGGCTCCGTATTTGGGACAAGAAGAATCATAAATCGAGGTGACTGAAGTGAAGTTCCCTCCGAATTTTAAAGAGTAACATTATATTGATTCCAATGCTGGTGCTTCATTGTGTATTTCATTATTCTGTGAGTTTTATTAAAATCGAAGCCCTTACAAGATGTTCATAGTTCCTATAAGCATGTAGACGCGATCCGGAGCGTCATTACTAACTTATGCATCGACAAGTATTTTGCTAACTCGTAGATATATTCGTAACTGAAGGCTGTGCGTCTATCATTGGAACCAATTCACCATTGGTAACTAATATTAAAATAATATACTCTTTTTTAAAATTGAGTGCAAAAATATTGTTAGGTCAATGGTTATCTTATTATTATAAGGTTATATACCGATTAAGGTAGGTTTTGGATGGACACTAATACGAAATAAATATTTTGGGATTCTTCACAAAATTCAATCCAGCAACCACTCTCCATCAAGTCTCTCTTCATCTCTGTGTACTTCCTCCCTTCATCCCGCCCGACATCCCAACCTGTTCCTGCCCTTTCCTCGTTTGCCCAACATTCTCCCCTCTATCAAAGTCTTCAACATCCCACTGTCGACCAATACCCCCTTCATCCACTTTTCCTGCCTCTATAGGATTTCTCCCAACAAACCCCTCTCTTCGCCCACCATACCAAGTACTTCCTCGTTTGTTTTCTTCTCTGTCCATTTCACCTTCTCCATTCTTCTCCACACCCACATTTCAAAAGCCTCCAGTCTACGTCTATCCTCCTGCTTCAATGACCACGTTTCCGCACCGTACATAGCTACGCTCCATATAAAAGTTTTTACAAGTCTTTTCTTAATATCCTTACTCAATGTCCCTGTCACCAACTCCCTCCTCCTAGTGAAAGCCTCTTTGCCTAGCGCAATTCTTCTCCTTACGTCCCTACTACTTCGACCGTGTTGGTCCAAAACACTTCCGAGATACGTAAACTGTTCTACCTGCTCCAGTTTTTGCCCTCCTATTTCATTGTTAAGCTTAGCCTTTTTCTTTCTAGAAAATCGCATAACTTTTGTATTATTGGCATTCATTCTCATCCCATATCTATTGCACTGAATTTCCCTTATATATTCAGCAAAAATATCCCGCCAGGGAAATATACAGCAATATACAGTTACTCTCCCCCTCCTATTGAGTCGCTGCCGAGGAATGGACCAAAGAGAGAGCAACACAGCTAGCTGATCACAATCGAGTAAACACTAACTCGCCCGGTGGGGAAAAACAGCACCACGCCAGGGACAGCCACGGAGTACGGCAATGCTGAGTGTGGGCTTGTTTGCGGTCCTTGACTCCGTTGGAGTTGTTGATCCCTGGAGCAGGATTAATTTACGCGGAAATCTCTCCGTCAATGGTTTCCCATTTCTTGAACACGAATGGTGCGATTATTTACTTTACGAGGACATTTTTTCCTCTTCTCGCTTAATTAAGACAAGCGGTAAGAGGTCACAGTTTGCTCTTGATTGCTAATATTGAGTGGAAAAAATACCATTTTGGTCTTTATCCAAGCATATTTCAGAGGTTACCTAAGTTACCACTCATCAAATAGCAAACATTTTTAAAATGGAACAGAATTTTTTTACGGGTCTTACATTGTACATTAGTGAAATTTTTTACAAGCATACTTCTCATTTGTATATTTAAATGTTCGTCAAAATCGAATGAATACTCCACCCTCAGTGACTACGGCTTCAATTGGGCACCGAAAACAACCTTTTCCATATTATTATGTACTCGATATAAATACCCCAAGATCCACCGAAAAGTTGGGTGTCAGGGGGTGCAAGCACCAGGTGGGATGGGTAGCTGATTACGAAGGATATGGGGAGGAAGGGGTAGGGAATAATAATTATTAAAAGTCTCTCCAATAACGTGCAAATGTGTGGGGAGTAGCGAAGGAAGACTTAATTCAAAACAAGGGGTTAATTCACCCAATAAATTCATTATTTGATACACGAAAAAAGGGAATTAAAATTAACCACTAAATTTTGCAAAATAAAGGTTAATGGTCTCAGTTTGTGTATTTATTGAACGGGGAAGTATACACATAAGGATAAATTAATATTAGGAATACATTTTATCCAGATATCTCGGTTATGCCTTAGTAATTATAGCTTAGAAACAAACAACCCCCCCCCCCCCGCGCATTTGTTCGTGACGCTCGTCTTAATTCCTATGGTCGCCCCTTTCAAATTCCACCCCATGTCATCCCCTGTCTCCCCGGCAGGCGTGTCCCTGCACGAGAGAGAGGGGCGGCGGAGCGCGAAAGGGTCCGCCCCACGCATCCTTTCAGTGCGGGAGGGTGTTGACAGCCCACCGCCCCCACGGAGCCTTTGCGGAAGTCCTCCACGCGCCCCCTTCGCTTCTTCTTCTTTCACCGCAATCCCATCTACCCCTCCCTTTAAAGACCGCCGCCCCTCGACGGGGGCGAATGTTCCCTTCTCTTTTCATTCGCGGCTTGGGGGCGCTCTTCCCCCCGTGTGTGCGAGGGCGAGTGCCCGCGCCTCTGTTGTGTGTGCCATATTAATGACGCGTGCGTAAAACGCATGTTCTTTCGGCGGAGCAACACGTTGCTCCCCCCGAGTGGAGTGAAAGATAAGGACCCAGGGGTGATTCACTTTCAGCGCGAGAGTGCTGCTGCTGCGGTGGGCACAGGAAACGGCGTCATTAAAAAAAAAAGACGAAAACGACGAGCGCCCTCCAGGGTTCGGAGATGTGTTCATAGCTTTATATCTACAAGGTTTGTACAAAAATTTCTGCAACAGTATTTTTCCTGTCTTGTGCCTGAAGTGGTGATTTCAAACCGTGTCGGTTAAGTGTGCGCATGATCGCAAATTGTACATTGGCATTGATAAGATGACAGTGTACACACCATTATCATTACTGAATATTTGGCGATGCGAGAGATCTGTACTAAACTCGGGTCGAGTGTGTCTGCTTGCGAAGACCTTCTGCGACGGCATCGCGACGATTCCCCAACTCCCTTACAGTCCCGAATTGACACCAGGAGACTATTTCCCATTCCCAAAAGTGGAATTCTCCCTCCCTCAAAGGACACCACCACAATGGTAGTACCCTAAGTAATGCCGTGGAAGAAGCTTGCACGCTTGTACCCTTCAGGATCTTCCGCCTTCCAGGTAGACTTCGAGTCGTGGAAAAGCCGCTGGGAAAAGTGCGCCCGCGCTAAAGGGATGTACAGTGGAGAATTACGAGGCACTTTAGCAATAGTACCTGAAATTTATCTATTTTATCGAAACTTTTTCCGATTCTTTTTATGAAATTTGTATACTTTATATGTATTTTCCATTCCATATATTTTTATATTTTTACCCAGAATATAAAAAGCGCCGAGCCTTTATAACTGAATAGCATCTCGTTAATTATTCGAGGCCCACCATCCATTAAATGACCACCAATGGGACCCTAAGAGCCGCCAAAGAAGCTTACACGCGTACCCTAAAGGACCTTCCGTCTATCATGGAGCCCTCAATGAGTGGAAAGGTTACTTGCAAAATTGTGTCGGCAGGGGCGTATTAACCCCATTTGCCGCCCTACGCTATAGTCAATGTCTGCCGCCCCCTTAAGGAATTAATTTTCTGCATTTTCATGCTAATAAAAAGAGTGTGAGTCACAAAGACACACAATTCAGAGCTTTTGTTTAAATAATGCGAACCAAATTCAATGTGTCCACAAGGTCCTCGCGCCTAACAACAGGAACTAGCGAAAAAAGGAAATAGCGTGATCATTCGCAAGACAATGACTAATGTAAACACAGGATTCGCGGTCCTGGCGGCATTTGGTGGAACCTTTTTTCTAAAAAAGAAAACGCGCGGGATTTTGAATCAATATGTTCGCGTTAAAAAAATTGAAAACACTGATGAAATAAAAATTCCGGGACTTTTGCCGCCCCCGGAAGCTGCCGCCCTACGCCATGGCGTAGTTGGCGTACTGGTAAATACGCCCCTATGTGTCGGCACTCAAGGGTTGTATTTTGAAGAATTTGGAGGCTTTGTTGCATTAACTGAAATAAAGATATTTTTCCGGTACTTTTTATAAAACACTTGTGTAACGAGGCACGGTCAAGTGAGGAAGCAACGGCAGGTCTGGATTGACGATGCGAATACGCACGCAGTTCCCTGGATCCCTCGAAAATGATTTGCCTGTCAAACTATGGAACCCCTAAGGAAAGAACAATTATTATTTTCACTCTGAAGAGAGATGACACTCGTATTGAATTAATAAAACGGGTATTTTCAACAAAGATATTAATATCAGGTAAATTTCAAATAAACTAAACAATTCTTATTATTAAATTCCAAATAACTGCGGGAGATGCCGCAACAGTAACTTTTAACGGAATCATCGACTAATAAACATTTCAATGCAACAATTTCAGAGAGTAAAAGTCATTCCACTCGGCCGGACATTGAGGGAACCGGGTTCGAATCCCGGTCAAGGCGAATGATTTTCACACCCTTAAATTGTTGCATCTCTTATTAATGTTTCATCACTCAGAAATGTTTCTCACAAGAAAATGTATCGAACATAGTTCGGTTCTTATTAAACTTGCATATTTTCGATAACATTTTGAAGTGTTAAATAATAAAATGAGGTGGGGAATTAATTAGAAGGAAGAGGTTTGATGGAAGAAGCAGCGCAAGGATAAAGAGAGCTTTTGGAGTGATACGGGTTTGTTGCGCAGGAAAGTGAAAGCACTGTCGGAAAGTACTGAGGGAAATTTGTGTTACTATCAATGATACGGCGGGAGTTCAAGGAATCTGCGGGAGATGCCGCCACTGTAACTTTTAACGGAATCATCCACTAATACGCATTGCACTGATATCTTTCAAAAGTGTAAGAATCACTCCCCTCAACCGGGATTCGAACCCTGATACCTCGATGTCGAAGATGAATGATTTTTACACTTTGTAATTAATGTGGAAGGAAAATTACTCATTGGATTGGGAAAGATTCAAAGAGGGATTAAAAGAATAAGTAGAGGATCTTTGTGGTAATGATTTAAGGGAAAATAGCTAAGACACAGAAAATGACGTAGATGAGGATAGACTAGTTCTTGGCCTAAACAATTTAAAGTTAAACTAATAATCAAGGAAATTGAAATCATTATCGCCATTGGGATATGTAACATCCCCCGCGGAACTACTGAAGGTCTTATGAAAATGTTGAAGGAAGAGTTTTATGTTCAGGACGACTTAAGCAAGGCAAGTTTGATGGTAATACTTGAGACTTTTGTGCCACCTGACATTGTCTATCTGCACATGTGAGGTTTAATAATAAAAGCATTTATCTTCGTGAACCTCCCGCAACATTTAAAGTACTTCCGTGAGCATTTCACTCAACTTTACACAAACAAAATACTCTACCTTTTTTCAAAATCGCAAAACGAAAAAACTTGTTTCACTAAGGCATCCGTAGGTTTATGCTAAGAGAACACCCCGTGGTTCTCTAAAGTCAGTTAAAAGTTCTGTAAAGTTACAAAAATCAGTTTTGCGGACGATGGAGGTTAAGTTAGCCAGTAGCCGAGGGGTTGGAAGCATTGATGAGCGCATTTGTTGATTGGCGTTTTAGAAATGTTGCATTTTATGTTACATTATGAAATGTTAAAATTGGAGAGCATATAATAATGCATGTGGAACAGTTTACGAATATTGGAAAACCAAGATTAAACAAAATGGCTGAAGCTTCGTTTGCAACTCTGTCGGTATTTTCGTAATATCTTGAAACAAGATTGTTAGTGCTGGAGGCATGACAGGTAAAGAATTTTCCAGCCGGAGAAGGGAGTGTAGTATAAGGACAGAGAGGTTGAGTGAATATATAAAGAAAAGATCAAAGAAAATGCTGGCGTGAACCGTGGCACGGAGACTTGGTCACTGAAGCGGGAGGATGGGCGTACCTTTCGAAATATGGGTGTGGAGAAGAATGTGAAATGTGAAGTGGACAGAAAGTAAAAAGTATGATGGGGTGCCGGGTATGGTGGGGGAGGAGAGGGGATTCTTTGAGGAAATCATAAGGATGCAGAGCATAATGGTTGGCGACGGGATGCTGGAAATGTGATAAGAGAGGAGATAATCAGACAAGCGAGGTGGGGTAGGAATATGATAGGGAAGTTGTATGGAATGAAGGGAGGAAGGAAGTATACGGAGATGAAGAGGGGCTTGTTGTGGTGTCTGGCGGAGTGTAGTAAGGCGAGGTATACTCAGTCTGGGTCCAAAACGTACGAAATTGTACATCAAATTATTCATATCAAAAGATGATGGAAGATTGATGGAATGTTCTGCGTGAACAAGCAGCGGGTTGGGCTACCTAAGTAGCCCAACCCTATGGCAAATGATATCACCGTGATTTTTTATTCTTGATAATTTTACGTCTTTGGTAATTGTACCAAGTGAAAAAGAGAGAGAAATACGGCGTCTTGCTGAACGTTGGCTGTACTATTCGTTCGGAGCTTCAATGGGGCGGATGCAGAATCCATTCCGCCGAATGAGGAATGAGAATTCTAAGAAACGAGATATTTAAGGGTAAAGAGGCAATGATAAGATAAACTGAGAATGCTCTTTTCCTTGCCTAAATGGAGAGGAAATGAGAGAAATGTTAATGCATCCGAGTATGGTGTCAGATACCGTCAATTTTTTATTTCTACAGTTTTATCTGTATATTATATAAATAAATCATCAAAGGAGACCAATATCAGATTTTCCGTAAAGTGTCCACTGCCACGTTAAGTATCACCGATATCTAAAATGAGGCGCTTGCGTTCTTCGCGAAAGAGCCATTTAATCCTGGTGAAGAATATTCAATTTATACGTGACTCATATTTTAAAACCATCATGGCTCCATCCATGATTTAAAATCTTTTCTAACTTCTTCGAGTACCACTACGATGCACCCCATGTACACGTAAGTGAGGATTTCGTATGTAGCACGCCTACATCGGTTGAAAAACATCCCCAGTTTATACAGTCACTAATTAAGTACTTTCGAATTTAAATGTGTCTGATAGAAAATGAAGACGCAATAAAGAGTGGTTAAAGAACCTTATTTGTAAAATATGGTTCTTTAATCGTAGTTAAATGAATAGCTATTTTGCCTATTTATTTTTGCTTGTTGGGTCTGTTTAGCTATTATTACTTAACCTCCAAACGTGCAATTCAATTTTTTGAGACTGCATAATAAAATATTTTTATCGTGATAGTATTCAATCAAATTCGTATTTTCAAAGAAAATAAAAGTTTTGACATTCCCGTGATATACAGGATTGCACCCAAAAGTGGTAGGACTGATTTTCTCTGGCGCGAACGGAGCGGTGGAGGGGAGTCTGCCTGGCAGGTTAAAGTGGAGGGGGCTCTTAGCAACAGACCGACACCAACCTCAGTCGGGCTGTCGTTGAGTGAGGACACCGTTTTTAGTGAAGCAAGTTTTTTGTCCGCGTCGAAAAACAAAATGAATCTGAATTTAGAGCAACGTTATTCCGTGAAGTTTTTTGCGAAACTCGGGAAGACGGCAACTGAGACCCTCGATATGATCAAGCAGGCTTATGGGGACACTGCCTGCCTCAAGCCGTTCCACAGTATTTGAGTTGCACAAATTGTTTAAAGAGGGTAGGGAGCTCGTTGAAGACGACCATCGCTCCGGACGGCCGTCGACGGCAAGAACCGACACGAATGTGGACAGAGTGAGGACACTGCTGAACACAGACCGACGCTTAACCAGTGAAGAAATTGCAGACCAGTTGGGTCTGTCTGCATCCAACGTCCAGCGCATTATTTCACAGGATTTGGCCACGCGCAAGGTGTGCGCCAAGATGGTGCCGAAAATTCTGAGTGTCGACCAACAGGCAACGCGTGTGCGCATTCCCGAAGAAGTGTTAGCCAATTTGCACCGAGATGAAAATTGTTTGGACAATGCGATAACTGGTGATGAAACATGGGTTTTCAATATGACCCCGAAACGAAAAGACAATCCGCGGAATGGCACACTTCCGCGTCCCCACTTCCAAAAAAGGCTCGCATGAGCAAATCAAAAATCAAAACGATGTTGATTGTGTTTTTCGACCGTCATGGAGTGGTTCACAATGAGTTTGTCCCACCAGGGGAGACTGTGAATGCGAACCTTTACGTGCAGGTGCTCACCCGCCTCCGAGAACGCGTGAAAAGAGTCCGACCGGCCATCGCAAACTGCTGGGTGCTTCATCATGACAACGCGCCGTGCCATGGCGCGCTCGTCGTCAGACAGCTCCTGGCCAAATACGGCGTTGCCACGTTGCCGCACCCGCCCTATTCTTCCGATCTGGCACCACCGGACTTCTTCTTCTTCCCCCTGATGAAAAGATAGCTCAAGGGACGACATGTTGACTCGATAAAGGCCGTTCAAGAGGCTTCGACGAGGGTCATCAACGGCATCCCCAAAGAAAATTTGCAGCGGGCGTACGGGGAATGGGAGCAACTTTATACGAAGTGTGTAGCAGCTCAAGGAGCATACTTTGAAGATTATTAAGTCGATGTAAGCATATCGCCAATAAAATTCTTGTAAAAAAATCAGTCCTACCACTTTTGGGTGCGTCCCTGTATTTTCCGACCGATAACTGCGTCTATGTGCATTCTAAATGTTTTCTGTTGGCACTATAGTTCCAAACTTAATTGCCCGTGTAGCACGGAGCCTCATTCTTTGCATTTTATCTAAGTATATTTCAGCCTAATTCCACGGATCCATAGAGAAATCATGTCGATAATTGTTCAACATTGGACTCATCGTCGTAAAAATGAAAAAAAGCAGTTGCTCTGAAACCTTTTTGTTAAATCTGATACGATTTCTGTTAAACGCAATTTTCTTTACTCTTTATGGCATGGAATAATTGTAATTCATTGTCGCTATATAAGACGCAGGTGTCATGCCCCCTTCGTGCCTCCCCTTCCTTCGGCAAGGGGGGGTGGGGCACGAAGAAGGGTGTGGGAGTCGCAAATTGGACGTTGGCGGTGCCCTCTAGCGGGGAGACCTGGAAAGTCATTCGCTGTGGCATTCACGAGGAAACGGTGCTCGGTGGTGCGTTCTCGAGAAATACGTGCATCATTGTGGGAATGAGCGCCTGCCTCCGTAATGTTAAGTAAGGCCTCGTAGCACACGGCAGGGCACTGCCAGCGCTCAACTAACCGATTCCATTTGTTTAATTTTAATTTTTCATTATGCATTATTTTATTATTTTTTATACAATATATAATTTATTATTTATATTATTATTACATTTAAAATTTTAATTAAAAATCATTTTAGGCCCGGTTATCTTTTGTTTTTCCATCATGGCATAATATCGTTCCTCACAAATATTCTAAAAGTGCTATTTATAATGATACCACACCATAGTTCAGGCCACGGTAATTGTGAGATTTCTCCGTTTCACTCTCTTTTGAGTGATAATTGTCAAGCAAAAGCTTTCGAAGAATTTGGTGTCGTCGTTTACCAAACAAGAGTCTTTCATTACTAAAAGATGACAAGTCTTATGTACACCTTAATGGGGCTTACCCAAATTATTATTCATGTTCGCTCCTCCATTTCATTTCTTTTATTCTGCTGTCTTATCTAAAATAATAGCCATATCAGCGTCTTTGACTTTATTTATTATTCCAGGATTCGTACATCACTGTCTTGTCCAAAAGCCCTCGATCTGCGTCCACATTCGTCATTTATAGGCGCCTAAATCGCTCAGATTTAGACAGGGCGCCATCTTGAAGGGTGTCCAAACTCGTTAAGCAACCAGAGGGTGCAAATTAAGGGTTCAATTTTACCCCCCGAAATTAGGGTACAGGAAGTGTATCCTAGATACACCATAATAAAATCCTATAATTCCAAGTGCTAGAAGCGAGACAACTAGCAGAAGAATAACCGCCTTGGTGGGAATGTTTTATAAATGTTGGTCACAATAACGTCGGTTATTTCTTTGAGAGAGTACACTTTTCCTCGTTGAAAACACCAATGGCCTTATTGACGCCACGTGGGAAAAGGCGAAACTTTCCTTGGGGAAGAGAAATTTGGCATCTTCCGCATGAATGTAGTAGTAGTAGTAGAAGTAGCTCGTAGTTTAATTCTGGTAATAACTTTTTTTGTACATTTATTGGATGCAGATATTTTAAATGCAGAGGTAAGGACATATTTCTTTGTTTGGTACTTTATTTCATGACTAAGAGTATTGTCTTTGTCATCGTATTTGTACCTATGCCTCGTTTATAATTATAAAGTAATTTTATTTTTAATAATTTTTTTAATTTTATTTATTCAGTATAAGTCCGAAAACAGCACATTTTGGCCTTTACATCGAACTATTAACAACGATAACAATGTCACTTTTACAAACACCCAAGCCCTAGATGGAGGGAAACTCACCCAGGCGGGAATCGAACCCGCGACCCTTGGAATGGCAGACGAGGACATTACCCCGCCGCCACCGGGGCCGGCTTAGGTTACTACCTTAATCTACCGGTTAAGGTAGGTTTTTGGATGGACACAACTACCAAACAAATATTTCGTGAATCCTAACAAAACACAAAATCCATCATCCTACTCTACAACAGGTCCCTCTTCATCTCTGAGTACCTTCTTCCTCCCTTCATCCCGTTCAACATCCCTATCCTGTTCCTTCCCTTTCCTCGTTTGCCTAACATTCTCCCCTCTATTACAGTCTTCAACATCCCACTGCCGGTCAATACCCCCTTCATCTATTTTTCCTGCCTCCGTTAAATCTTATTTTGGAAAACCTACAAAAATTACGGAAAATAATCTTGAAGCATAATGTTGTACATGCAGGGTATAAGCATTTTACTAAGGATCCTTAGTAAAAATATAGCACTCTGCATGAATCCAATTGGGTAATCATGGGACGTTCGTGAAACCTTTGCAAAAGGCGTCACCGTTTCACTACGTTAACCCAAAAAGTATTAAAACGGACAAAAATGAAAAAGTGACGACAATTACTCACTGTAGCATAAATATATAACGACACAAAGCATATCTTAAAACAATCACCGATAAGGATTAATGAACGAATAATTACCCTGGAATAAAATACTATATAATACAGTAAGATAAATATTTTAAAATTATTGAAGTGTGATATTATGTCACTCACACTAAAGACATATATGGGTTAAATATAGTCCGATACGAGAAAAGGAATAGGAAACTAGAAACACATATCTCCCAAGTTACTAAACCAAAAGAAATAATTGGAAAGCTTCAATGAAAGACTGCCGAATAAGTTGTAAAGTGAACTCTACGCGTGAAACTATTACGCCACTTTGCAAGAACACACAAATATTTGCACACACTATCTTAAGTATCATAATATTTACATTTGGGCATCATCTGTTCATTTCTTTCTCTTGGCTACATATAAGTGACAATACCACTGCGCAGGGTGTTCAAACTCAAGCTGCCTTTTCATTAGGCGTCCAACATTAAGTCGCCCAAAAGCATCATATCTGAATGGCCGACAAACACAAGACTAGGAAGGGTGGCATGGTGTCGATGAACCGAATGGTATCAACCCACGCCTTTCATACGGAGCACATATCAGGACAATATGCAGATCCGCTTTAAAGAAACTCGGCTTCATTGAACGAGGGGTGGGGAAACGTAATGAGAAAGTATTTTGCTCTAGTTAGATCTCATTTGGAATATGCTGCAAGTATTTGGGATCCTTGAGAGAAAATTTGGCAAAAAGAATTTTATAAAGTCCAGAGAAAATCCGCTAGATTCGTGAAAATGTTTTATAATCAGAACACAAGCGTGACAGGTCTTTTAGGGGATTTGGGCTGGGAACCACTTGAAGTGCGGAGAGAACAAGCGAGACGGAGACTTTTAGTAAGGTTCAGAACAAACGAGTTCAACGATGACACTGAAGGAATTATAATGGCCCCAACCTACTGGGGTAGATCAGACCACAAAGACAATAAGATAAGGGAGCGAGATTTCAGCACAGATAAATACAAATACTCATTCTTTCCCCGAACAATCAGAAATCATAATAGTAAGAAACCGAAGGCATTTTACAAATATTAAACAGATTTAATTTACTAGTCGGAACGAGATTAAACGCTGCGCAGACATCAGTTATATTTGTAGGTGCATGGAGTGTTAGTTGGTAAATTGAGTTTTAATGTGTGTGGGTTGTAAGGGTTTTTGCATTAATGTATACCATGTATTGTTTGTGGACTATAAATTTGTGGCTTTTGCATGCGGGTTTTTTCTTTCTTAATTACAGGCGGCACCCTAACACCCCCCGCCACACGTCCTTGCGGCGGCTTGCGGGGCATTTCGTAGATGTAGATATAGGTGTAGAGGGCTTATTGCACCACTATAAAAGGAAAAAAGGAGAATGTTGGAATTGGTGTTAATAATTACTAATCAGACACACACATTCAAGAATGTGAGACGTTTTCATTCACGGGGGGTGGGAGGGGGGAGTGTTTCCCGAATAGGAATTTTCATATGGAAATTAGTGATATTGCCAGGGACCGGGAACTTACAAATTCACACTGTATAGCCTGAAGTGGTTTACAAGGAAGTTTCTCCTTCGCCAGGGACCGGCTCTGGGCTACCTTCACCACTTACGTGTTTACTAAAGCGTCTGGATTAATTTCTATGCAAACCTATTCGGGTTCTTCTTAGTAAAAACGCAAGGGGTTAAGGTAACCCAGAGCCGGTCCCTGGCGATGGAAAACCTCCCCGTAAACAGCTTTGGGCGGACCAGTCTGACTGTGTGTCTGTTTTTGTAAGATGCCGAATACGCGCCCTTACAATAGGATTAATTCCCTTGTAAACCTAATGGGAAGTACCACACTATGTAAATGTGATTGCCTTAAATATTTTGAATCTGATCACTGGCGAGGGATTAACTTTCCCCGTAAATCATCACACCAATCTTTCCAACATTCCCCTCCTTTTCCAGTTCTACAGTGGCATAAAAAATCCTAAATGGCTTCAGTAAATATTGTTTGACATATCCAGTCTCAAGAAGTCCGTAAGAAGCTCAATTTATCCTTTCGATTGAAGTCCTGTCAATGAAATAGTAATACAATACGAATGGTGAAGAAAGATTTTCGTTTACCACGCTTGGAGTTTAGTCTCTATTCATAAAACAGCATTGAACAGTCTCTTTGCCGTCACCTGGGTTCTCCAGCCTGTATTCCTTCATCCACTTATTCCAGACCTTGGAAGTTCTATTTGTTGGTTCAATGGGGAACACAATATGCTAGGCTATCACCCTCAGAGTTGCATTTTTCCTATTTTGAGCTATAATATTTATGCATTCAATGTATTTCGCATTCCTAGGTGAGCTTTGAGTGAAATGTCAACGAAAGTACTACTACGCTTCGAGTTTGAAAGTAAGTCCATCACTAAACGGAATAAAGGCGCCTAAAAGTATCTTTTTCCGAGAGATGGTCTATACGTAGCGATAAAATTTCAGAGAAGAAACGCGGTAGGGAAGTCATGCGGAAGGCCATTGCGCAGATGAATAAGAATGGAACGTTGAATAATGCATGATCGCAAAGTTTCACCAAAGAAAACATTCGAGGGCGGGACCTTTAGACTAGAACAATACACGACCTCCGGACGGGAATCGTTCATCGAATCCACGATGCTATGAATAACAGATTTTGTCGTTTGAAGGGAGAATATTGCTGAATTATGGGTACACTTAATCATGTTCCATGCTTCCAAAAATCCGTTCAATTAAACCGCCTCATCTCGTTAAGAACGGCTGCAACGCAGATTTCATGCGTCAGCCGTTCTTCGTTTTGAGTTCCCGTCCGCCCGTTTGATCTCCGCGCTACGTACGCATTCTCCCGTCACGCCACACACAATGAGAGAGAGAGAGGGGGGGGTCTCCCTTCAGCATCCAGACCCCCTTCCCCTCTTCTCCTCCCCCCCCATCTCAGCACGCCTGGGTCTCATTCCCGCGTAAAAGTATTCAGCGTGGAAATCAAAATGTACGTTTCGATGAATGAGTTTTCCCACCCTCCCACTCAGATGAATATGTATCTTTATCCCTTCTGAGGGTAATATGGCGAACCGCGCTACGCGGACAACATTGGAATCCGCGCCAAATTACTCCTTCTCGAGCCTTTAATATTCCAGCCGCGAGTGGATCTGAAAAAGCGGAATGTGTCTGTTGGGAGGGGAGAGTATTTTTGAAGAGTCCGCGGGTTTTCGACTTGGGGCGGAGGGGGAGAGTGAATTGATGAGGAGGAGGAGGGACGGGGGAAGGGAGAGGGGGAGTGAGTGAGAGAGAGAGAGGTGGAAAAGCTGATTTCTTTTGTTCCTCGGCAAGCCAAAGGCTCGAGAGGAGAGATGATATTCGCGCAGAAACGTGGCGTCGTCGTCACGGCGATTATGCGCGCTCGATTTGCAAGGGATGCTCGTAGGCTTTCAGTTGTGTTAGATTAATGGAAGGCATCAGGAAATGTAATTGTAGAACTGTTACCGCAATTCTCTAAGCATCCATTCTAGTATATTCATCGAGAATCATAGTGAATCTATGATTACAGTAAGTTTTATTGTTAAGAATATGAATATTTTCATCGTATTTATGTTTCAATTCTATTTTTGTATTTTTAAAGTAAACTGCAAGGTCTGTGGCAGGGGATGAAAGTACTCCAGACTCATTTTCTTTCGAATATTTTTACCCCTCCCGCGGTCGGACAATGTTTTTCTGAACCCTTATCCTTCGTGGGAAAAATGACAGATTAAACCTATCTGTTTTACACCTAATTTGTCTAATTTAATGACATGATCTCTGTTACCGCAGTACGATGTGAGTAATAATACATTTTCAACATCATTGCTTAAGAGACATCCTTCCAATTTATGCAAGATATTTGATGTGTAATTTCCTAACCTTCTCTCCGTGAGCGATTCCCAGCCTAGCTGCTCAAATATTTTGGATACACTACTCAGTTTGTCATAACAGATTTTGAAAAACCTAGCTCCTCTACGCTTCACACGATCCAATTCGGAATCAATCCATAATTCCATAATCAATGCATCTTATCTCAGAAAAAACTACTTCTAGTCAGCCTTACACTTTTTCGCGCTCGCCGACTATTGATACCACGAAGAGAATCGGGATCATTATATTTTTATTTATCAGGTAATCTACCGGTTAATGTAGGTTTTTCGATGAACAGCTACTAAATAAATATTTTGTGACTCCTAACAAAACACAAAATCCAGTGTCCTACTCTAAATCAGGTCCCTCTTTATCTCTGAGTACTTTCTTCCTCCCTTCATTCCGTCCAACATCCCTATCCTGTTCCTTCCCTTTCCTCGTTGATCTAAAATTCTCCCCTCAATTGCAGTCTTCAACCTTTCCTGGTTTGCCTAACATCCCCATCCATTACAGTCTTCAACATCCCGCTGCCGGTCAATACCCCCTTCATCCACTTTTCCTGCCTCCATAGCATTTCTCCCAACAAACCCCTCTCTTTGCCCTCCACACCTAGTACTCACTCACATGCTTTCTTCTCTGTCCATTAAACATTCTCCATTCCTCTCCACACCCACATTTCAAAAAACTCCAGTCTACGTCTATCCTCCTGCTTCAATGACCACGTTTCCGCGCCGTACATAGTTACGCTCCATATCAAAGTTATTACGAGTCTTTTCTTAATATCCTTGCTCATTGTCCCTGTCATCAACTCCCTCCTCCTTGTGAAATCCTCTTTGCCTAGCGCAATTCTTCTCCTTACGTCCCTACTACGTTGACCGTGTTGGTCCAAAACACTTCCGAGATACGTAAACTCTTCTACCTGCTCTAGTTTTTGCCCTCCTATTTTAATGTTAAGCTTAGCCTTTTTCTTTCTATAAAATCGCATAACCTTTGTTTTATTAATATTAATTCTCATCACATACCTGTTGCACTGAATATCCAATTCACTCAGTATTCCTTGCAACCCTTTGGCTGGCTGACAAACTAAAGCTTGGTCATCAGCGAACCTAACTGATTTTACCAATTCCCCGCCCACTTTCATTCCTACCTCCAGTTCTTCACATGCTTCTTTCAACATTTCCTCTGCATACAGGTTGAACAGCAACAGTGATAATGGGCAACCCTGCCTTCCACCGCTTCCTGACACTGCCCATCCTGACGCCCCGTTCCCCACCCGCACCTGAGCAGTCTGAGACAGGTTGCGGATTAGCGTCTTTTCCCTCCAATCTATTCCTATTTTCTACAATATACTCATTAGTTTTTCCCAATTCACTCTACCAAACGCTTTTTCAAAATCTACGAAACAGGCAATTACCTCCTGGTTGTATTTTATATTCCTCTCGATTAATAATCTCATTACTGCAATGGCATCATGGGTACCTCTCCACTTCCTAAACCCAAACTGATCATTCCCTAAGTAATCATTTGCCCTACTCTCTATCCTTTTGTTTATGATCCTGAGAACAACTTTAGCTGCGTGGGATATCAAACTTATCGTCCTGTAGTCCTCACATGATGTAGCCTTTACCTTTTTCGGAATAGGAACTAAAACTGATCTCAGAAAGTCTTCCGGCCAGATTCCTTCATTATAGATACTACCAATAAGCCCATATAGCCTCTTCCTCCCACACTTTCCTAAACATTTCAATAGCTCCACGGGAATGTTATCCACCCCCACGGCCTTATTTAATTTCATCTCCCTTAATGCCCTTTCTATCTCATCGTCTAGTGTGCCAGGACCTAAGCTATCTTTCTCTACGTCATGTTCCTTTCCTATCTCTAACTTTGTTGGTCTACAGGGTCGCACCCAAAAGTGGTAGGACTGATTTTTTTACAAGAATTTTATTGACGATATACTTACATCGACTTAATAATCTTCAAAGTATGCTCCTTGAGCTGCTACACATTTAGTTTAACGTTGCTCCCATTCCCCGTACGCCCACTGGAAATTTTCTTTGGGGATGCCGTTGATGACCCTCATCGAAGCCTCTTGAACGGTCTTTATCGAGTCAAAACGTCGTCCCTTGAGCTATCTTTATATCGGGGGGAAGAAGAAGAAGTCCAGTGGTGCCAGATCGGGAGAATAGGGCGGGTGCGGCAACGTGGCAACGCCGTATTTGGCCAGGAGCTGTCGACGAGCGCGCCATGGCAGAATGTTTGGCACCATCTTGGCGCACACCTTGCGCGTGGCCAAATCCTGTGAAATAATGCGTTGGACGTTGGATGCAGACAGACCCAACTGGTCTGCAATTTCTTCACTGGTTAAGCGTCGGTCTGTGTTCAGCAGTGTCCTCACTCTGTCCACATTCGTGTCGGTTCTTGCCGCCGACGGCCGTCCGGAGCGATGATCGTCTTCAACGAGCTCCCTACCATCTTTAAACAACTTGTGCCACTCAAATACTGTGGAACGGTTTGAGGCAGGCAGTGTCCCCATAAGCCTGCTTGATCATATCGAGGGTCTCAGTCGCCGTCTTCCCGAGTTTCGCACAAAACTTCACGGAATAACATTGCTCTAAATTCAGATTCATTTAGTTTTTCGACGCGGACAAAAACCTTGCTTCACTAAAAACGGTGGCCTCACTCAACGACAGCCCGCAGGCGACTAAGGTTGGTGTCGGTCTGTTGCTAAGAGCCCCATCCACCTTACCCTGCCAGGCAGACCCCCCTCCACCGCTCCGTTCGCGCCAGAGAAAATCAGTCCTACCACTTTTAGGTGTAACCCTGTATGTGAGAGCCATTAAGGTATTGCGTGCCAGAGAATTGAAAGATCTCGAAGATGAGCTGCGCCTGAAGCAGTTGTATGTGGCTGATTTGATGAAGCACTGCAGAGAGAATTACTTGGGTCCTCCTGAATTCGCTTGCAAATGTGCATATGAACAGTAATTCTAATTATTGATAAATCCTGCAAAAAATATATTTTGTCAGTGCATTATCAATATATATTTTGATTTTTAATTAAATGTTAGTTTATAAGAGATATCCCGATTGATTTGAATAAAATGATGTTTCACAATGTAGTGATTTGCATTATAATGTCTCAGCCGGAATTATACCAATTAGATTTTATTGAATTTCACCCTTCCTCTTCAAACTTTCCATATCTTCACACTGCGTCTTCCACCATGCTTCCTTTGCTTTATTTGTTGCCCACCTCAATATATTGTTTAACTCTTTGTTCTTCATTTTGCCTAATTCTGTATTTACATTCTTCCATTTTCGTCGGTCATCCATCTTTGTAATCACCTCATCCGTGGTCCATGGTTTCCTAGTCATTTTAGCGTTAACGGTTCCAATAGTGTCTTTTGCGGCTTTAGACAACCCTTTCTTGATATATTCCCATTTTTCTTCGATAGTACTTAGCTCTCTACCATTCTCCATGATTTCCTCTACCGCCTGTTTGTATTCCTTCCTTTTCAAACCATTTAGTGCTTCTACATTCCATTTTCTAACTCGCCGCCCCTGCCTTATATTTTTGAAACTGACGCTATATTTCATAACAACTAAATTGTGGTCTGAGTCCGCATCCGCTCCCGGGAAGCTGTGGGAATTTATCACACTGTTCCTAAACCTGTGTCTAACCAGGATATAATCTAGCTGATATCTTCCTGAGTCACCTGGCATTTTCCATGTATACCTGCGTCTTTTGTGGTGTCTAAACCAAGTGTTGGTGATGACTAACTCCTGTCTCCTGCAGATCTCAACTGCTTTCTCCCCGCGGTCATTCCTCGTGAGTAAACCGTAGTCCCCTACCTCATAACCATCTCTTCCTTCGGCTACCGTCGCATTTCAAACCCCCATCACTATCAAATGTTTCTCTGCGGGAACACTCGCGATTTTGTCCTCTATTTGATCGTAAATCCTATCGACCTCTTTCTCCGTACGGTTGCTCGGTGGCATGTATACCTGAATAATAACCAAGTTCGTCGGTTCTGCTTTTATCTCTACTAGTAGTATTTTATCCGTTACCTGCTCTATGTTGACTACGCTTCTTCCTACCTCTTCATTTAATACTATGGCAACCCCTCGTTGGCTCTCGTCCCCACCGCTGTATATTATTCTATACTTTTCACTCCAGTAATCCCCGCTATCTTTCCATCTCACCTCGCATAGACCTAAAATATCTATATTTCCCCTTTCGATCTCTCGCTTAACATTCTCCAATTTCCCTGTCCTCATAATTGTCCTAACATTCCACGTTCCTATTCTAACTAATTTGGTCTTCTTCTCCTGCGTCTTCTGTCCTGCTGCTGCTGCTGGTTTTCCCTTGCAAGGGTTTCGTGGGATGACGACCGCGGAAGCCTTGCCTCCCCCGCTGCCGGGCACGACACACGGCCGATTTGGCCGAGCCTTGTAGTTGCCAGGACTCAAAATATCTCTATTTGTCCATCATATTTTTCTTGGGAATGATAATTGAGGTGGTTTCCCGTTGCCTTCCTCAATAGTGTTTTTAACGTGACACCATCACTTACTGGCCGCCCCACTGGGGTCAGACGCCATTGCAGCCGCCTCACTGAGGAACAGACGCTGCGTGGACTACCTTTCGTCTGGCTCCTAACCTTCGACCTATCTGGCATGGGTGACCCTAACAGGGGGAATTATTATTGCTCCCGCCAGCACAGCTCCAGGGGTCGTCGGAACGCACAAGCCCTTCCACCGCGTCAAGGTTGTAGTCTGGGGAGGGGGATCCTAATATAAAAAATATAAAAAATAAAAACTGTGCGCGGTAATCTCGTTAATACTCAATTAGTTTTTCTATCAAGACAGAAAATCATCCGCTGTCATCACCTGCCATTGATCATCCGGAAATAATGAGGGGAAAAGCCGTTGAATTGCAAAATAAGTTGAAAGGTCCTCTTATCTCGCCACCGCTCGCCACGGCAATCACGATTTACCGCTCAGGTTCATGCGTAATGGAAGAGGTTACAGTGAATTTGTTTGAATCTTTTTAATCTCCGCATGTATTTCACGAACCGTTTTTATCTCTCATCTTGGGAGAGTCGAATGGATGATCTTCGGACCACTTAGCAGCGCATCTGGATGCTGAAGTTGTAGAGGATCAAGTTCATTCGCGAGTCAGCTCATTGTGACGTCTTTCAAATACTATTTGAAACTGAGCGTCAATTAACCAGATTTATGTTAAATCATTACTGACGTCATCAAACACCTGCATCCGGAAGCTTCGTTGAATGTATCTTAATGGAGATGAAATAGGATCGCGGATTCTCTGTTTTGAGAAACAAATCACGACTGTTGTAGTATTGAAATTTTATGATCCGTTCGAACATTTCTCGAAGTATTAAATTCCTCATAATATATCATAAAATATAAATCTGTAAGACAATTCGAAAAATATTTTGGAAATAATTAAAAATATTCTAATTACTAGTGTAAAAACCATCACTGATTGAAAATATTAAACAAGTGATTGTATTCTAAACTGCGTTTTATTTTATGGTCAATGGTATTGGGATACAATTTATCTCTCACTGATATAATTAGAGGTGCACATTATAAATCACGGGTATATTATGACTCCCAGGATTTTTTTCTGAATACAATGTAATCTCATTTGAGATAATATATACACAATTAATTAATTTCCATAGCATCTGAAAAAAAAAACATTTCATTAAAAGGCCTCAACGTTTGTTCGGACGTCCAGAGTAGGTGCGTTCTTTCAAATATTAGTGAGCATTGCTTAATTAATAAAATATTACTACATTCAAAGTCAGTCTATCATGCATAAAGTGGCTGCCTTTTAGTCACTCGTTAACACGGGCGACCATTTTCTAGTATATAACTCTACCATAATCAATCAATTTGACATTTTTAAATGGACAATCGCTTTACGCAGAAATCCAATGAGATCTTTCCTCCCGTCCTTAATAATTCAGGTGACGTTTGCGACTGGGCAGGCCGGAAAAAATCCAGATAACGGCATAACAAATCATATTACTCGCTTAATAATTCCGTATCAGCAGGTATGGTACCCATATTTTTTCGTCAACAGATTTCCTGTACTGTTTGTTGCCCTCATCAACGAGCTACGAAATTTGTCGAAGTGAAAAAATTCTTCCTCGTCAACGCTTTTCACGGTACAACATTGGCCAGTGAGAAGTTATGACCTTACTGTCACGCTTTTTCACTAGGGGGGATGGAATTAAGTAATTGCCACCTTGGACAATGCGATTGAGGTGGAGGCAGAGTTAATTCCCCAAGGGATCTGGTGAATATACATGAAACGCAAATTACGATACTATATCCATAAAATACATACATTTAGATGTCGAAAAAAGTCAAGGCGACTGGAATAATAGTAGTCATGGGAGAATAAGTTTGTGCCCTAGAAGGAGAGAAAGTAGAAAGTTAGTCTCGAAAATGTCGCAACTTCCTCCATTGTCATTTCACCAGAAAGATTTTTTTTCTTCGGGATAGCACGTACTTAATGCTTCGACAAAAAAATGAAAGTTCCCAAAAAATATTTGCGTTGAAACTCATTCGTCCAGTTACGTTTATTGTGTTTTCTCGAGTGATTCGCACGAACTTCACCTGTCACTCAAATTATTCGGCAAATTGGTTCGGAAAATTCAATTCAGTAGCCTGTATAAGCTTGTGTGATCGCATATTCAACTTCCAGCATATTAGTTTTCGCAAAAGTCTTTCCTTTTCAAACGGATAAATGCTGTACGCATTGAAATGCGCTTGAATTTATGAATGCAATGGATTGGTTGGTACGTCTCGCGTGAGAAATCAAGGAGTAAGTTGTCGCCGGAAGAGGTGCATTCCCGTCTGGCAGCGTAATTCTTCGGGAACGAGGTCTTCTCATTGCCTAGCTCACTTAGCCGAGCGCCCCTCTCGCACACATGCTACACACGGAGACCATATTGCTATGACGTCACCGGTGGTAAAGAGAGCTAATGATTTCAACTAGAGACGATCTTGCGTAACGGCGGAGGGGCTCTTCTTAGTCCGGCCGTTTTGGATCCTTGGCGGGGGGAAGCCGGGGATCGGAATTTGATCATCAGGGCGAGCTTCATTTCAATGCTTTTGGTATTTAAACTTTCGTCAACATTATTCTAAAACCGTAAACGAACATGTAATCCGTTTGCCTTCATTGGGATCATCGTAATGAGAGGTCGAATTAACCTAATTCCTTTGGAAAATTTTAGTCTATAATTATTAACAATTTCTTATCGTTAATTTCACTAAAACTTCATTACGACGATCACTTAAGGTACGCCATTAATGAAAGCTATGACTTGCCCCAGGCGTTTCATTTCCATCTGCTAGAATGCAATGCTCTTGGTAAATAATTAGCTTTCAGTTAAATACACGAGTATTTTGATGCACCAAGAATAACTTGACCAGAACATGCCATGTTTCACACATCAAAGCATTAAGATATATCAATAGATAGAAAAAGTATTTGCATGATACTTCTTCTGGATGATGCATTTAGAGACATCTGCGAACCTGGAATTAATATTCTGGAATACGTGTAGTATGTCATATATGGTATTGTACCATCCCATTGGCTCCGGGAATTAATACAAGTTGCTGGTAATTTATTTGGGCAAAAGACGAGAACGAAATTATTGCATGCGATACGTAATTTCTGGAGAGTTTATCACTTGTGCCCGTAGCTGTTTTATTTCGATGCGGTTCATCGCGGGTTATAAAATCCGAGGATTGGTTCGTGGCATCTCTTCAATCTTGTTCCCTACCGGATGACCTTCAATTATCGTCTTTAGTATAAGCTATCTTGCCTCGGGATATGCTCGATTAGTTTTCCTTTTCTTCTACCAAGCGTCCACCAAGGTTTCTGCGCTCACCATCCCATGGAATCATTACTTCATTCGTTACTCATACTATCCATTTTATCACCGCCATTACTCAGTAATACGCACCATGGCCATCGCCTCTAATCTTCTTATCTCTGCCGCTCTTATCTTTCACGTCTCAATTTCATAGAAAGGTACACTTCATAAGTCATAATCAATCATTCCCTTATTTATCTGTTATTACTGCTAACTGTTATCAGTTATTTATTCTCAAATAAATCCTTCTTAGCCATTTTTTATTCAGCATTAATGAACCATGAGTCATTCTGGAACTTTAAAATCGAGAGGGAAATCTTTAGAAAATGGTCAAATTTACATCTACGCAATACCCAGCAAGCTGCCGCAAGGGCGTGTGGCGGGGGGTGTTGGGTCACCATCCGTGGAAGAAAATAAAACCACATGCAAAACCAACAAATTCATGCAAATCTACACCCGCAGAGGCAAATGCCAAATTTATGTGAAAAAGTTGTTAACTTACACGCATTCAAATAACATTTACTCTCAAATAACATACTCATTCACATGTGCCTAAGAATATACCTCATGTCTACGCAACGTTTAATTTCGTCCTAACTTGTAAAGGGAATGTCTTTAATATTTCTAAAATGAATTGGTTTTCTTACTATTATGATTCGTGATCGTTCAGGGAAAGAACGAGTATTTATTTGTATCATCCTGGTTACTTTTCAACGAAAAGGTTACCTGGATTTACTCATTTCAGAGATGCTGAACTTCTTCCTACTCACACTATTAACTCTAAGCTGCCAATTAACGAAGGTAACTCGCCTCTTACAAGAAAAATATTTTAACCCCGCAATTAAAGTTTTTTGAAAAAATTATTTAAAATTTTTTTGCATCGTGGAAGCTACGTTTTTTTATATTTTTGACTATGGCGTTATTGAATAATAAATTCAGAGTTCGGACATATCAAAGAAAGACCTTCAAGGTCATTAGCATTGTGAATGCCACCGATCCGTTTGTGTCCTGCGACCATGGTAAACTTAATAATGTGTCAAAAATGCATCAAGTTAATGAGCGGCGGAAATTTTCCAACAGGAGGAAATTGAAGAGCTAGTTATGACCAGTTATGTACGTGTGTCTTCAGCCATTGGTTCCCTGGCTAAAATGCCATTTATTCTGTTTAATAAAATGTAAAATTTTCGACAAATGAAGGAATGGTTGACTCCAAAATGTTCGTCAATAATGAAAGTGAAATGAATGGCCTTCAAGTCCTCCCAGTGGTTATTCTTTCATTTCTGTGGCAGAGAGAAAGAGAAAAAACATGCATGGAAATATGGTGAAGCTCGTGATGGAAAAATACTGAAAGGGATAATGGTGTGTCGACATGGCATGAAATGATCGACCGAGAACGGGATAACTTATCGGTGTTATTGCCAACCATTTCCTAACCACGATAATTAATATTCCGTTTCAATTTAATAGTTCTCAACTCTCTTTAAGGTTTTCGACTTTAGTGTATGCGCAGGCGCCTTTGCTTTGTATTTTCTATCGACGCGAATGTATACGCAATAGTTCCAGCATGCGTTTAGAAGTCGTCATGTTTGATTCCATCCGTAGATCTGATGCAGAACTGTTTGGGCATCGCCTGTGACAATTGTTTGTAAAGAAATGTCACTCTTTGAACGATCGAGTGATTCCTGACTGATGTCAAGACGTTTTTGTCTCTGTTCATCCGTTAACTCTCGCGGTACAAATTGGAACGCGACCTGCCGCATCCTAGAAATTTCTGTTAAGATGGCGAAACGCGATCCGAAAATAATGTGAACTTCATTGGCGATCTCCGTGACGGTTAACTTATGGTATGCACGCATTAAATCATTCGCACTGTTGACGTGAGCGTCGTTTGTTGACGTCGTCCAATTCTCGGTTCTTCGTCGGTCGACGTTTGCCCCGACCCGAAGCTGTTGTGCCAACGGAAACACTCTGCCGGGCTCATAGATTGATTCCCGAGTACATCTTGAATCATTACATAACTTGGACTTGCACTTATCTCGAGGTTCAAAAGAAGTCAGCGCTAACGCGCTGCTTCTCTCACACCTTCATTCGCACGGACAAAAGAATTTTTACAGCAATCGTGTGCAAGATCAGACAAGAATCGCTGTTGTGCGGAGACAAGTCAAGATAGGGTATGAACGAGGCGGTGTTTTACTCGCCATAGACGCCGCTAGGAGGCGAGAAATCTCACTGATTGTGATCCGCCAAGCCGTTTGCCCGTGAAAAAACGAGTGTCATCTTTTTCTGCACAGACCTTGTATGTAATTCGCTTTTGAGGTAACTTTTTTGCGCGAATTGTGGATTGGTTTGGGTGCACGTGATTGATGAAAGATTGTGTCGGCATCCGAGTGGCTCTCACGCCCCTTGCTGTCACGCCGAGGAGGCTCGAAAGAGCGGGGCGGGGGCCGTCGTGACGGAGAGGGGTTGGGGGGGGGGAGGAGGGAGGGTAGGGGGTGTGTGAAGCGGAGGCGGGAGGAACACATTCTGCACGATTCGCGCAGGTGGTGCGATGTTCCAGACGTCAGGTGCTTCGTGATGCGCCCGCAAAGGTCACGACGGGAATATTGCCGATCGGCCTTGATTACCCATATTCACGGATTTTCTTCGCCTGACTTGCAAGTGGTGGGGCAGTAGCCACATCTGCACCAAGCAAAAATCGACTTAGGAGGCCGTCCCGGGGCGGATTGATGTATGCCTTTACATTACCCTAAGATACTATGCAGAATCACAGCAAAGATGAGAACCATGGATGAAGTAACATAAGACTTTGATTTTAAAACAAGATTCAAGTCTTGCAGCAGGAACAAAGAAAATGAAATCAAAAGAAGCCTGGGAAATGATAACGTGGAAGAATGAAAGAATTTAACCACTCGGGAATTGAAATCATAGAATGTGGAGGAGGTGCTAAAGACATGAATAAATATTACGAGTGATTATGATTGAGAATAAGACTGGACTCAAAACGGATAGAAAAGTACTCACATTGGAAAATACTAGCTTCAAGGTTATGAAGAAGCTTCTGAAGACCTTACACGTGGAGTGTCGCTTCGTGTGGGAGTTAACCATGAACAATACAAAGACAGGAAAAGGAAACATTTTTATTGTATTTTGAGAAGCGGAAGTATAGAGACGTGTTCTGGTACTTTGTCAACGCGAGTTAAACAGTGTTGAGGGGGAATGTTACTTCCACATGCCGCCAGGAGTGCTTATGAAGGTCATTTTGTTTGTGGTCTACAAACATGTATACATGAGTTTTCAGGCTACCCTCGCAGTGGCACTGGAAACTTGGTTTTATAGAAAAATTACGAAGATAAGTCAGCGATTGAGATAGAGAGTGGCAAATGAATTGGTAGTTCGGAGGGCGGGGGAGACGAAAATTTTTTCGAAGAAGTGAGAAAGAAGATCAGATACCAACGAAAACGACATGAACATGATGGAGTGTTGAAGGGAGGAATGGATGGAGAAATGCGAGAGCTGGCCAAAAAGTAACATACGTTTCGACCTAGCGTGGTGGTGGGTAGAACTAGAGCCACCATCTTTGTGTCCAAACGTAGTAGTGTTTAGACGAGGCGACCGACAGCTGAGGTCATTTGCGCCATAGGGGATGGACAGGAAAGGATGAAGGGTGGAGAGAAACCCGGCGTCGGCATTAGCCTACTTATAACAACAAAAGGCGCCAAGGGGTCCGCAGCTTAACGTCCCATCCGACGGACGGCGTACTCACTCAAAGTGCCCTCCACAAAGCACCTCAAGTAGGGATCGAGATACCTCTGAAAAATATTCAACACCACCGGGATTTGAACCCGGGCCCTCTGGGTGGGAAGCCAGTACGTTAGCCCCCGCACCATCTCGATCCCCTCCAAACGTCCATTCACTCAATACGCATCCTACTATGGTAGTATGAGTAGACTTTAATTCTTCTTATTTGCTCACATTACGAACTGTCAAAATGTGCGCTTCAATAGAAAATTCCGCGAATAGTGAAGCGTGTTCTGATATTAGGTTTTTATCGGCGAAAAAACGAACGCAGACCAATTGAAATTCATAGGCAACTTTGTGAAGTGTGTGTGTGCGGAGATGGAATAACGAGGGAAGGTGGAGTGAGGCTTTGGTGCATTTAGTTTAAACATAGCCACAGTGCCAATGTTCACGACGAGGACCGCAGTGGTCGGACTAGCCTTGTGACAGATGAACTGACGGGTGAAAATCAAACAAACAAATTCGTGAAAATCACCGATTAACGATTATAGATCTCTCATTAGCTTTCGCTGCTCTGACAGAGACGCAGAATTTCATGCTGTTGCAAACGAGTGGTTAAAATGTAAGGCGGCAGATTTGTTCAAAGACGGAATTGAAAAGCTTGTGTATCGTCGTGATAAATGCATCAAGTTGAAAAGGTGGATCGTTGCATCATTACTCTGCATACCTGTAGCTTGTGGGACCTGGCAAGATAATTCATGGACGCATTTACGAAAATACGATCGTATTAGGTGTTTAAAATGTAACATATTTATATTCGTTTTAATTTTTCTCCTTCGCCAAAGAGTAGCATTTTTTGTATGCCCTGAGCTATGATGTCATTTACATGCACCTATCCAGTACTTAAACCACACTCGCTTCTGGTCGTAGCTTTAGCGATTTTGCTTTCGTACTATTAATGTAACATAACCTAACTGATACAAGGTGAGCATAAAACGAGTGTTTTGTGTTCTTAAAATGTTACATCCACAAATATGAATAATATAGAAATGAGTTTTTAGACTTCATCAAAAAAGCAGAGTTTACTCCCCAGTAAGCAAAATATGAATGGATCGTCTTGCGCAATCGCCAGATCAAGCGAGAGACATTGGTGACCAAGTTGGAGACGTTCGGCTTCCTTTTGCCGACCTTCATTTAATTTACGGTGCTAGTTGAAATCGGTTTAGGAGTCGCCGTGTAGTTTTCTCCGCTCCGGTGGTTTTGGTTCTCTGGATGAGCGACTTGTCTTCATAAAATTGTTTGAAAAACATCGCGCCAAACTTAAGGCACTCAAAATTGAGAAAGTAACATACCCTTTCATCATTTTCGTAGCCCTGCATGATGGTAAGATGCTTTCGAGTGATTCATTCACCTAAGTAGCAGGGCCGACCTTGGTGCTCGGATTTCTACAAGAAAGCAATGAGACCGCCCTGAAAAATCATTTCGACGAAGGAGGAAGAGGCGAGGAAAATGATATACGAAGTCTATCCGATAAAACACCACACTGAAAGGGAAGGGGGGTCGGGATGGTGGGCCGGCGCCGTGCTCAGTTGACTTCCCACTGGCAATACTGACAATGAGCTATCTTCCCATTCAGGGAGCCCAAGTTCGAATCCTGGAGGCGATAGATGTGTTTCGGCGGGAACCCGATTCCTACTTGAGGTGCTTTGTGGAGGGCACTTTCATCTACATAATACACGTAAGCCGCCGCTGGGGCGTGTGGCGGGAGGTGTTAGATAACCACCCGTAAAACAGAATAAAACCACATTTCTACACAACTCTACAAAAATATTAGTTTGATCATGCACTCGAAAAATTTTAATTACACGAAAGAAAATACTTAAATGCAACAATATTGAATTACAGGATACGTATATTCAAATCATGCCGTAGAACAATTAAAAAGGCGAATCTTAAAATTAAAGAATTTAATGCAGGAGATCGATAAATATATACACTACCAATTATAATTATCTCCTATGCGATTACTGTCATGTCTATTTTCATATCTAATGTTACGAGGAAAAAACGGCGTGCTTAATTTGTGTGAATTCGCCGTCCGTCGGATGGGACGTTAAACTGTGGACCCCTCTGACTTCCTCCTTTCGTTAAGAGTAGACTAATGTCGACGTCGGGTTTCCCTCTTCGCTCCATCCGGGTTTCCATTCAACATCCTTAGCGTTGGAAAAAAATATTTTTTTTTCACACACGAAAACCCATCCAATAGCGAACACAACATATAAATATGTATATAAGGTCCGAGTCTGTGGGTTTTTGAATGTGTGAGTTCATCTACATCAACACAATACCCCGCAAGCCATCACAAGGATGTGTGGCAGGGGGTGGTAGATGACCATCCATTCTGCATGTGTTCCTTCTATTTCCTCATGCACATGGCATCCTGCGATCCGTACAAATACCGCTTTGGAAAGGGGACGACCGAACACCGTTCATGCCACATGCTTACACACAGTACGAGTATTACATGGCTAGCAGCTGTCTCTGTGCCCACACAAAGAGGCCAAGAAAAAAACCTCAAAAGAGGGCAGGCACACATGTCATTCAGACACTTATTACCGGTCAGTACGCTACGCATTCCAGATGGCCAATTCATAAATACAATAGACTTAATATACATTCGCCTACACCCCACACGGCACGAGGGGCCGCACGGCGGGGGCCGGCGGTAAGATGCCAGACTTAGAGAGGGTTTTGTGAAAGTTTAATTTTGGATACCTCTATTTTCGACAGCGCTTGGCTATTACTTTTTTAAGTGTTCCCCCTTTTATTGTTCTCTCGATTTTTACGCGGGAAAAACGAATACTTGAATCTATCTGCTCGACAGGATTTCTTATTTTGTGACAATTGTCGGCCCTTGCAATGAAATTAGAGGGCTTAATTATTTCTCCAATATCGGATGCAAAACTACACGCTTTATATCTCCTAATAAGTTTGACCTAGCCCTGAGTCTTCGCATATCTAAAGATTCCCACCCCAGATTCTGTATTAAGTGCTATGTGTCCTTAGGTACGAGTTTTCACGAACATAGCGACCTTTTATCTACACCTACATAATACCCCGCAAGTCGCCGTAGGGGTTTGTGGTGGGGGATGATAGGTACCCACCCGCTAAAGTAAATAAAACCACATGCAAAACCAACAAATTCATGCAAATCTACACTCACAGAGGCGTATGCGATATTGATGCGAAAACTTTTTGACTTACACGAATGCAAATATATATCTATATATCAACCAATAAGCACATGCAGAGGCAGATACGAATTTAGCACAAATCTATCCAATAGCGTGAAAATTTCTATACACGTTGAAGGAAGACTTAATTAAAAACAAGTGTTAATTCTCCTAATAAATAAGTTATTAGTAACGTGAGAAAAGGAAATGAACCATAGCTTTTTATACGACTGGCCTCTGCCGTAACAAGAATGATCATGCTTACTTGGGAGGCTCTTTTTTACTATCATATGGAGTAATGGTTTTCCATTCAATGAATGTAAATTCAAAACAATTCACGTGGTTTCGACAATGCAAAAAATAACATTTTTCTGGTAGTTTCTTTCAATAGTCTTCGTACGAAAATCATTTAATCCGTACTCGTGAGTAAAACCAAGCGTCATCAGCGCATGTCTGCACTGCAGTATTTCCAGGCTTAGCCTATAATGTAGCCTGCGTAAATCTCTGGTCATACAGCCTCTTAAAATAAATGGTCGTACGCATGTCGAAAGACGGGACTCGTGAAACGCGGCCGCCGAAAACATGCTCCGGACGCAGTTGATATTGCTGCTGAAACATCATTCCAAATACGGTCATCCCACCTCGTTGCGTCATTCGGGGGTGGGAGAGGGCAATCGTCCCGATTTGGTGCTGGTCAAGGAGCTCTTCTTCTTCTTCCTCGATTCAAATGCGAAAGTTTCTGTGTCGCCGATTTCACTTTGGTGACATCGATTCGCCGCAATTTCTCCGTTTCAATATCTCCCGAGTAAACATTTTCTTGCCTGGAAATGCAGCATCCGCAAATTGCTCCATCAAGTGCGTGAACTACTGAAGAAGCTGCGCATCCATCTCAACAGATGGCATTTCAAAGTGTGGGCATCGAAACTTAACGGAACACGACCGTTTATCAGCCATTTCTTAACCATTTTGAAATTATAAAGCGAGTAAGAAGATAGTTAGAGATAAGTCATTTCAGCGAAAAAAATACAATATGATTGTGCGTAGTGGAAAACCATGCACATTACACTTACTGAGGCAGGAAGTAGAATTTATGGCTGAATTGCTACTAAGTACGTTTGCTTTGAATCAGAATTTGTGAATCGAGAAGTCGTTTCCGATCACATATGATGCTGCATCTTGAGAACGGGTTATTCATCAAATCGAAGTAATTTTAAACAATTCGAATTGGCCATTATTTTAAATTTGCAATTATATCGATTATCTCATTGTTTATTTTCTTTTGTCTTGCTGTTATCTTTTTTATTATCTCATTGTTTAGCTCATGGTTAATTTATATTTAGGTATAACCCTAATTTACTATAATCGCCAATCTAAAGAAAACCTTATAAAATAATTTAATGAAATTTTAACTTTCATCTACATCTACCAAACACCCCGCAAGCAGTCGCGAGATCAGATCAGATCCCCTATTGACTGGGCATTTGCCCTCAGTTGTAACGCTGCTTCGGTGTGACAACGTCCACCCCTTCAGCGGCAGTGTATGTGCAATTCGCACAGGGAAAACAATGGCGATCGAATGTGTAAATGACGAACGTGTACCTTTCCTGTGTTAGTGAAGGAGAAATTGAAAGAAAGACCTCTAGTGGGTTGGTAATTGGCCTTAACTTAAAGAAAGAACTCAAATTAGCTTAATTCTAAGGGCCGAGACATTTAGCCCAAAAACTCGTCAACAGGACGGAAAAATATTTGTTAATATAAAAACTTAAAATTAACTTAAGATTCTGGTCTAATTATTATGTCTATATATAGATATTTTTTTTTCTCTTTTGTTCTGGTTTTTTTTAAATAGTGTTTTTTTTCCATTGGATATATATATATATATATATATATATATATATATATATATATATATATATATATATATATATATAATTTTCTTTTTATCCTTTTTTTTTCTTTACTTTTCTTTTCAAAAGAAAACTCTTTTTTTTTTTTTTAAACATACAAGGAGAACAAAATGGCAGTTTCACAATGCCTTGAACATAAAACATTAACCCTAGTTCAAATACACTTTTAATTTTTGAAACATATATAAGAAAGAAAGTCATAGGAAAGAATTCGGTAATGTTACCGAAATAGAATTTCTTTTGGCAGTCTGTAGCTCGGACGGCGTTTTCTATGTAGGGAGTAATCCCATATATTTTTTGTAAGCGTGTTTTGTGGAAGGGACCTCTCGAGTCGTTCAGCTTGCGCTCGAATGAAGTCAAGCAGTCGCGAGGACGTGTGGTAGGTCACCGGCCGTTTTACATTAATTCACTCTATTACCTCATGAATTTGGTATGAAGCCCCCGCGAACCCACCACAAACCGCATTGGAAAGGGGGCAACCGAACACCAATCATGCAACATGCCTATATACCATGTATTACGAGTATTACATGGTTAGCAGCTATTCCTATGTCTACACAAAGAGGACAAGAAAATACATTAAAAGAGGGCATGCAATCCATTCATACATTGATGAAACACATGCAATTCATACATTTATTACCGGTTGGTATTCTACACGATCTTGACGGACAATTATCAGTTCGATAGTCTAACTTTCTAATTTTGTAGCAATTGTCGACCCTTCCAGTGTACCCGTAATTAAGGGGCGTAATTATATTTCCAATGTCGGATGACGGTACATTTTCCCTGTATTTAATTCGAGCCCCCATTCTTCATAGCATTTCCGAATGTTTTTTAAATCAGTTTGTAGTGATTCACGATCCGCGTCAGTCACTATTTCCTTGTAGATTGCAGTGTGAGTCTTAGGCTGCTTTTTATTTTACTTGTGATATCATTAACGTGTATAAAAAATAGTAGTGGTCCTATGACGCTACCCTGTGGGACGCCGGAGTTACTTGCACATAATTAGAGCTTGAGTCATCTATCACAAAACTTTTGTTTGCAGTCAGTAAGAAAGCCTCGAATCCAGTTTATTACTTCGTCGTTTATTCCGTACCATTGCAACTTCCGTCAATCAATTAAGCGTGCGAGACTTTTCAAAGGTCTTTTTGAATGCCGAGAATATGGCATTTACTTGTTTGTTTCTTTCCCCGATGTAGAACGTCGTGTATAAAAAGTCCCAAATACATTTTACATGATATCTCTCCTTTCTGAATCTGTGTTGTCTTTTGGATAATACGAGTAGGTTGTGAGTGTCGAGGAATGTCATGACGCTACTAACAATAATATTTTCCAAGACTTAACAGGAGAGGTGGGGTTAACGATATTGGTCGGTAATTACCGGGGTCTTGCTTATTTCCCCTTTAAAAATTTTATATGCTATTGGCTATTTTCCAGTCCAGGGGATCAACACCTTCTGAAATCGATTTGTTGAATATGTATAAAAACGCGGAATTTCGGTCGCGAGCTCTTTCAGTACCCTTGCGGGAGTATCCTCTGCTCTGGGTGATAATATATTACTTTTTATTCGTAGGATCTGTTTCCTGATTCTTTCGCGCGTGATTCTAATGTCATCCCGCTTTGCGATAGGTGTGACGTGCCCTGTCTCCGGGCGTCTCAAACAGGTATCAGGATTAGTCGGATGGCAGCGGCACCGTACCTGCATCCCCGACCCATACTCCGAGGGCGCTGCCTAGGAAAGGCCGTCAGCGAACGGGAAGGGAGGGACCCATTATATTAGGCAGTTCTAATGACCGGCGTATTTATATCTCCACTGCGTACTGTCCAGGAGGGAGATGCTGGAATCTCGTCGTCATGGTGTGTGTGCACCAGACGGTCCCAGATGACGCAGGCGGTGAAGGCTACCTACCCTCAGTGATACGGACCGCTCCAAGCTACTCACTGTCGCTAATGTGGGGACAAACGACGCCTCGGAACGTGGATCCGATGAGAGCCTGAGCTCCTTTAAGGAGATGAACTAGGAGGAGAACCGGGTCGAGGCGGAGGTGTAGTTCTTGATGAACCTAAGCATTCGTAGTATTGTAGCCTGCGTTGACTGTGGAAGGCTCGCCTGCAGCCGAATTGTGGGGGTAAGTCAAAGATCGCTGGGTTTTTGTCGGGAAATTGGAGAATAATTTATTCATCTGAGGCCTATCATTCCATCGTGTTAGGTACCCCTCTGTCGCTCTGGAGTCCATTATACTGCAGAGACATCACAGTTTGTAGCCCGTAGGATACACGGACACGTTTTGAGGGTTTAGTATAGATGGTAGGCAAGAACGCAGGTAATATATTGGGACAAATGAAGTAGGATCCAACGCTTTTAATCACTGCAGATCAGGCTTTGACAATCAGACTACAAAAATTACAGAACAAATAAACATTTGCCTTAAGACGACATATGACCCACTTGGTGAACAGGCTAAACCAAATATAAACGAGGTACATTTCGAGAAACGGATCAACATTATAATACTAAGCTGCCGTATCATTAAGAACAAAAGAGCCGAAGTCGATCATATATTCCAAAGTCTAGACACGGACATAGTTTTGGGAACGAAGAGTTGGCTTAAGGAGGATCGTAATGACGGTGAAGTTTTCCATTTAAGTTAAAGTGCATACAGACGAGACGGGGGTAAGAGAAACGGAGGTAAAGTATTTGTTGCTATCTACATATCTACATAATACCCCGCGAGCCGCCACAAGGGCGTGTGTCGGGGGGTGTCAGGTCACCACCCGTAAAAAAGAACAATACCACATGCAAAAACAACAACATGGAAAAATACACCCACAGCAGCGCACACACTCATGCAAAAATCCCTTCATCCAACACTCATGCAAACACATATACCATAAACCAACAGGCAACTGCACCTCAGGATGCTGCACGAAAGCCATCCAACAACACAACAAGCATGAAGGCGAAACTCCACCACCACATGAACATGCAACACAAAACGCTCCCCCCCCCCCCCCCGAGGAGAAGTGAAAGGAAGGGAATGCGACCCAACGTTGCAGGCTCCGCAGGCGGGTCCCCCCCCGCGGAGAGGGACGAGGGATTGAAGGGGAGACTTAAAAACAGATGAACAGAACACTAATGAAGTCATTGGGAAAGAATGGCTTACGATAACAAAACACACGAGGTACTCTGCATTGTCGGGTTTCACCGCGTCGTTGTTTGATTCAGACAACAGTTTCTTCGACCTGAAGACGCCGAATGTAACTTCGGCGAAACTGTTGTCTGAATCAAACAACGACGCGGTGAAACCCGACAATGCAGAGTACTTCAAACCACCGCCGCGAAAACCTACGCAGCCATATAAAACACACGAGGTTAGTGGAAGAGCATGCATTTAAGTAGGACTAATTATTTTTTAGACGCTGAGGGTGGCAAGTGGAATTTTTGCCCTCTATAACCCTGGGGTTGTTATCCCTTATTGTCCGTGGGAAGGAGTCCTTGAGTCTGCTAGTTCTGGCATCTATTTCCCGAATATATGTGCTATAAAAAACACTTTAAAGCCATGCGCCAAAATTTGATGCACAGATCGAGAGCGTTTGGTGCACAATGGAGATAAATAATCAGAGAATAATAAATGAGTGCTCATTTCATAGGCCACCCGATTCTACTTCTGGTGCGATAGGGGATTTAAATTACCAAATAGCTCATTTTATAGGCAAGAAAATGGAAAGCGACATTACAGTTGGGAGTGACTTCAATCTTCCTTCAATAGACTGGGACAAATACTGAATTAATACCGCTTCAAGAAACCGCCATTCATGCGAGGCTACCTTTAATATGCTCACCACCAACACAATGAGCAAAATAATAAGAGCACCAACCAGTAGCAACAACATTCTAGATCTTTCCTTTATAAACTATCCCCGAATGGTCATACACTCATATGTAACGGAAGAAATAAGTGACCACGAAACAATTTTAATAGAGTTATCTCTTTCTATTAACAAAATCGTTTGACCAAGACGAAAGATATACCTCTTTTAGAAAGGTGACTTTATGGATTATAAAGTGTCTTGGGAGAATCCAACAATTACACATTACGAAGACGCTCAACGCTGGGAGTGAGGCTACATGATTGATTTTCTTAAAATTAATTAGACACGGTATCGAGACATATATTCCAACCATAGAGAAAAAATCAATAAAAAAATCAGCAAAAAACTGCGCTGGTATAACATTGAGGTGAGAAGGGGTTTACGACATCAACGGAAAATGCACTCGAAATAAAAAGAAACTTGGAAAACCGGTCAAAGAACGACTTCTGAAAGTCCACGAAAGAAAGACAAGGCACATCGCAAGGAAAGAAAGCAATTATTTTATGAAGCACCTTAATAAATTTCAAAATAAAAATTATGTGAGAAGACTTGGAAAATGACCTTAAGGCATTCTACCTATGGGATATAATTAGGCCCCCTAAATACATTAAAAGGGTTTAGAATTGTTACAAAATTAGATAGTTAGGCTGTCGAACTGATAGATTAAAGTATTGATTTTTGCGCGTAGTATTCTCAAAAACAATATTAGGGGGAATACAACAGAAAATAATAGGTACGCGCTGTGGAAAATATAGGTCGTACAAAACTAAACTTTCACAACTCTCCATTGGAAAATTAATCCTATTTATCCATACTTCTATTCGTAATATTTCGAATCTAAATAAGGGATATAATTATATCTCCAATGTCGTATGCGGAATCTTAATGAATGAAATTATAATTGTTAATATATATTTTATTTTTTATGCATATATTTATTAATGCTTACGGGTATTATAACAATAGGAACCAAGGAGATATCGCAACAATGCTGCCAAGAACATAAGTGTAGTTACCGATACTCAAAACGCTATCAGTGGTGAAGTTGTGAAGAGCAATTAACTTTTCCGTACTCTTTATCAGTTGATATAATATTTGGTACTTGACAAGTGCAATTGCTATAATGGCATCGTGCAATAGAAGTGGTTATTTCTATGGAAAGTAGTTTTCTGAAGATAAAAGAATCCTGGAAGATTATTTCTTCTGTTTGACGCATGCACAATGGTGTCTCACGAAGCTTCCCAAACACTCGCGCAAACAAGCGGGAGCATGGATCAAGTTCTTGATCAGAATAAAACCCCGCAGTGTGAAGGAGATGAGGACCCGAAACATGCACTTCGTCAACTTGCTCCTGGATATGTCTCAAGGGACTCTGAAGGGAATGTACCTCAGTAGTCCTCCGAAAGCCCACGAGCCGCTCCCCCCCAGCACAGACCGTTCCCCGCTTCAACTGGGAGGAGCAGCCGGTAGAAGAAACTCAACCCACAGAGGAAAATGCCATCCAGATTCCTGACTGGGTAACGAGACTCATTGATGGAGGCAAGCCAGCACCCGCAGACCATCCAAAGGACCCCCAAGTGAGTCACAGCTCTGAAGATGGGAGAGACTACGTTGCCACCAGAGCTCTCCCCGGGCGGCCGGGTGCATACGGCTTCGTGTGCATGTCAGGAGGTGCCGGTGACGACATGCGAAGAGGGGTCCCTCGGCAAGACACGAAAGAAGCGGAGAGGAGAAATGCGACGGGTGGAAAGCCATACCGTGGTGACCAAAACCCTATTCACTGGCAGCAAGCCAGGGCTGGAGCAACACATCAATGCATTCCCACTACCGCACCTCAACGCATGGGGAAAGACCAATCCACTCAGGTATTGTAGCTCAAATTTACTATATGGTTTGAAAATGCTCTGTATATTGCCATTTGCGTACTACTACCCATTGATTATGCCTCAGCACTTTTCTTTACTGTACGTGAATTTATAATTCTTCTTATCATGAGTTTCAGACCATTTATATTCGAAAAAAACATTCAATATTTATGAAAAAAAGAGTATGGTACACAACAAGCAGTTTTCAAAATAGATACCTCTTCAAAATTACTTTTTCATTCCTATTAACATTATAGGAAGAAATTTAAATGAAGAACATATTTTAGGACTCGAATTCTTCCTTGTATAGTCTAGGCCTGTTCGAGAAATTATTGAACGCGCATAGGAACGACTTCAGGCTGATTCCATTTATGAGCTCAACCAGAAACTGGCCTTTGTGCGGGAGAATGTTGACCAAGATTTGAGACGTGCTCAAAGGAAGTATCAATTTGCGCGGTGGTCATATGAAATGGCGATCAGGGCACGGGAACAGGCAATAGAAGAGAAGGAGAGAGCATTGGCAAGAAATGTCAATGCCCTTTTGAATAAACTGGATAAACTCGAACGCCGAAATGTGTACCTTTTAGATTTAATTGAGAAGGGAATGATGGAATTGCACGAGACGAGAGGATATGTGAGAGGCATTAAAGTATTGCGCGCCGGAGAATTGAAAGATCTCGAAGAAGAGCTGCGCCTGAAGCAGTTGTATCTGGCTGATTTGATGAGGTACTACAGAGAGCATTACTTGGGTCCTCCTGAATTATGCATATGAACAGAAATTCTAATTATTGGTTAATCCTGAAAAAAATATATTTTGTCAGTGCATTATCAATATACATTTCAATTTTTAATGAAATGTTAGTTTATAAGAGATATCCCCATCGAATTGAATAAGTAAGTATTTCAAAATGAAGTCATTTGCATTTTCATGATTCCTCCAAATGAAGGAATTAAATCTGACTGCGAGCCTCTAATCTTCTCCATAATGCGAGTTAATTCGATCCACGGCTTCCTGAAGGCAAACCAACAAGCATTAATAGCTGTAACTTACAAAATTAGGTGCATAGGGGTGAATTTTTAAGAAATATTTTTCAGATATCTCAGTTACTTCTTGGGAAGAATCACTTAAAGACGAAAGCCCAACGCAATTCAGTTCTTGCACGTCGAATGACGTCTCTTTCCAGCCGAAGGAGGTATGGGTACATCATCATTAAATCGTTCTTGGTGAATTCAGACAAATAATAGTCCATGATATTGAATACCGTTCCTGAAGCACCACAAGCTTGGAGTTTATTTACAAATCGCTGTCAAAATAAATGTAAAAAGTTTCAATCCAGAAAAGTTATCAGATTATGCCAGTATTAGCTTAAAAAAAGCCACCTATGCATAATATGAGGAAGAATTTGTCGCCCCTTCATTATTATTTAATTGAAGATGCTAAAATTATAGATAGATTATCTTATCATAGCTACATATGCCTTTGACTAATAACTAGAATCTAAATTGTTTCGAATGGAATCAATGAAGTAAACTGAGGCCATGAAAAGTATGAAAATAATAAATTGCGAACGAATGTTGAAGTTATATTAACTAATATTTGAAATAAATTTATGCTGATCAATACCAAAAACGCTGAAGTTTAGCTTGAAAAGTGCCGAATTCACACCATTAATATCACGTCCACAATGATTATAGTGACCAAATATTAACTTAAATTCTCTAATATGCCGGGGATCGAGATGGTGCGGGGTTAACGTACTGGCTTCCCACCATGGGCGCGGTTTCAAATCCCGGCGGTGTTGCATATTTTTCAGAGGTATCTCGATCCCTACTTGAGGTGCTATGTGGAGGGCACTTTGAGTGAGTACGCCATCCGTCGGATGGGATGTTAAACTGCGGACCCCTTGGCGCCTTTCGTTAAGAGTGGGCTAATGCCGACGCCGGGTTTCTCTCCACCCGTCATCCTTTCCTGTCCATCCCCTATGGTGCATATGACCTCAGCTGTCGGTCGCCTCGCCTAAAAACTACTACTACTACTCAAATATGTCTGGGTATGCAATCGTGAACGGCGTCATTTCGTGGAATTTCATGACTAGTTGGAAAGAAAGAAAAAATCTTCTTTTTTTCACACAAAATAAATTAATTTGCAACCATTTTCAATAAAGCATATCATCGTATTAATTTCACCAGATTTTATTTCCTTTAGCCAAAAAAAAAATTAATTTCGATAACTGCTCAAAGTGTCCGTTTGTCCGCAAATACATCTATGGATAACGGGAAAATATTGTAGCTTTTACTGAGGATGCTCCCGGAAATATAATTACGCGGTGTCGATAGACATGACTTGTAACCGCCTCTATCTTACATATATCGACACGTTTCTCGTATTTCGAAATCACTTCCTCAGCTTATGTCTGCCTATCCCAACCCTTCCTCCTCCATGTTCAGACACTCAAGTTTGGTGATTTCATCCTCTCAGCACAAATGCGGGCACACGGGGCGCACTCTGGATATGCGTATTGAGGGATACGTAGGTGAGGGTCACACGGCCTCACAAGTAAATGAGCGCGAGGGAGAGAGAGAGAGAGAGTTTAATACTTCTGCCATTAATATTTCGTTATTCCGTTTCCCAGGGGGTGTTGTTCCCAGCGCGGTCTCCTCTAAAGAGTGCGCCACCTGCCGGAGTGGAGATTGCGGTTGGGCAAATGAAAGGTCAAGGGTGACGCGGGGCACGGCTCGATTAATGGGTGGATGAATGGCACTTGCTGACCTCGGGCGAGACCACCTGGGATGAAGGGAGAGGGGTACATCTGGACGAGGGAAACTCGGTTCCATCATATGCCAGGCAACGTGCCTATAACATTGACAGATGAATTTCATTTTCTACAAGGCATAGAAGATACCTTTGCAAGCCATGACTGATTGGAGTGGTTTGAACGAGGGCAATAAATATATTTGATACATTGTAGCATAAAGGCATGAAGTACATTAAAAAACTGCGGAATATGGCGCGACGGTTACTTCTAACGGAGTCATCTGCTAATGCGCATTACGATGCAACTACAGGGTTCGTTCGGAAAATAAGTGTACTGAGCTCAGGAAAAAAAATTTATTACACTTTTACATATCTTAAGCTGATATTCCTCAAAATAGGGCCCTTGTGAGTCGATACACTTGTTCCAGCGGCGTTCCCATTCCTGGAACGCTCCCGCGAAGGCATCATCGGGAACCTCTCGAAGACACGTCGTCACGGCCTCTTCTCTGCCATCCACGAACATCTTGTGCCACCGAAAGATCATGTTTCTGGACATGGCTGACTCCCCGTAAGCCTGGTTAATCATACCGACAGTTTCGGTAGACGATTTCCCAAGCTTTACCGCAAATTTGATGGAATAACGCTGCTCCAAAAACTTCGGCATCGCGTTCCGTGACGTGGGTCGAAGCGTGGAGGTTCGCGTTAACAGAGCTCCTCACTACACCACAGCTCAGAGCCGACTGCCTTTTTCAGCGTCGCTTGCCAACATACCCCCCTCCAATCGCAGCCCGTCAGAGCGGTGCTGGGCGCGCCTGGAGCGGCGCGCCCAGCCCAGGAGTCAGTACACTTATTTTCCGGACGAACCCTGTATTTCAAAGTGTAAAATACATTCGCCTTGATAGGGATTCGATCCCGGACCCCGCGATACCCGGCCGCGTACCTTAGCCAGTTGAGATAGTGAGTAGCTCAACTCTCTCTTACGGATTCTCTAGGCCATGAATGACGAACCTGTTTGGCGATTTAGTGCCAGCGTCTCGCACTTTTTTCACACAAAATATACGCAATAAGAGTATGATCTTACTTGCCTAAGTGTGTATATGATAAAAAACTGTCTCTAAATTGTATTATTGTTTTTAGTGGTAAGTTGCCTCTTGGGATCAATGAAAATATCAAATCTGCAAAAGTTACTATGTCATTTTTAGTCCTTCCGATCCACTTTGCCCGCCTTTACTCTGCCTATCTCCGCTCACATCACTCGCACGTCGTCATCTTGCTTAATGGCGCTGGGTTCAAGCAACCGCCATCCTCTAATTTCCAGCCACTGACTGGTAAAAATAGTCTTTCGGGTAATACCATCGAAAAAAGTTTTTCAACGCGGAAGATTAACAATTTGTTTTATGTGTATTAACAAACCTTACATTAGCGTACACTTGAGTACAGAGCGAGTGAAATGCTCTCTGAAAACAGCCCACTCATTATCAATATTACTATAGGCAGTCTACCGGTTAAGGTAGCTTAAGGATGGACACGCAAACTACCAAATAATTCTCTTGTTTCTCCTAACTAAACACAACCAAACATCCAATACTACAGCAAGCCCCTCTTCATCTCTGAATACTTCTTTCCTCCCTTCATTCCATCCAACATTTGGAGGTGTGGACGATTATTAAACATGACTACGTTCATGTTGAGGACGATAGCACAGGAGAGTCGGATACTTTGGAGGGAGAGTAGAATACCTATGTGGAACGGATGATGTTGTTGATATGCTTTGCGCAGAATACTTACGTTATATTTTGGTTATATGCAAACGAGAAAGATGTGCAACAATTTAATCAGACAAGGTTTTAATCAAAAGTATCGGGAAAAGTTTCGGAAAGAAAATAATTTTATTTCAGTAATTGCGCACGCGTACAAGCTTCTGTGACGGTCCCAAGGTGGTGTCCTTTGAGGGAGCGAGAATTTCACTTTAACAGGAATAGAAAAATAGTCTGCTGGTGCCAAGTCGGGGGGACTGGAAGGAGTGCCCCATATATTGGTTCCAAAGGTCAGTTTTTCAGGAGAGACGGGTCAAATTACGCCTCAATGAGTCGTGAAGGCCATTTGACTTAGTTTAACATTAAACATTGGAATTAGGGGCAAGGAAGGAAATTAAAAATCCCAAATATACCGCGCAGGATAAATTGCGTAACAAAATAATTAGGCGTTGGCAGACATAAATAACTGTGATCCTCTCGAGGCTATTTTGATTGCAGATAGCATGGGGTAGAGGATAGGTATTATCATCATTAGTATTTTACTCCAACGAGAAGTTTGCTGTAGGCCTCCGTTCTTCTGTATTCAGTGTTAGTCCTCTCACCCCCTTATTACTTCTCGTTTTTACACCCTTCTTAATTCGTCTGCTATGTACTTGTCTCTTGGCCTTCCTTTACGGGGCCTTCCCTTCAATTTTCCCTCCCATTTTGTGCAAAGCAAGGATAAACGTACCTACGATCGTGTGGAAATGAAAAACGAAATAGCCGAAGTCGTAAAATTAATCGACACTAGGTTTGCTTACAGGGGGAAAGGTAAAAACAAAGTTAGGGGAAACAAGTAAGGGGAAAGATAGGGAACACACACACTAGGTCACTTGGGTGTGTTTGGGAAACAGTGATCCACGTGTACCTCAATCACACACAAACAATACAAAAATAATAAATAAGGGAACAAACTTACGACACGACAACTCGATCACTTGGGTATGTGCTGAGGAATAACAGTCCCCTCGCGAATCGCATTCACACACACACACATTCAGGGTTTGCAAGGATATCTCCGATGCCAGGAACCCATTTTACTCCAAAAGGAATGAAAAAAATAGAAATAAAGCATAAAAAAGAGACCCGAGTTTCGCAATGACTTAATCACTCGGGTGTGTTAGACCTCTGTGAATCGTACTCACTCGCTCGTTCAGGGTCCACAGGGATCCCTCAAATGCCAGTGACCCGTCAATCACACAGATACATGCAAAATTATGAAAAGGATGTACCCAAGTGTTCCCTCATCATTTCGAAGGATTCCATTCCTCAAAGTGTCTACTGTTTCACTGCCTCATCTCTCTGACACCCAGAGTGCCCCAAACTCCTTACTAATGTTTTGACGAGCTGCTTCCCTGTTTGCAGCCTCAGGTCCTTTGGACGGAGCTGTTACCTCCTCTTCACGAGCGCCCTCATAGCTTGGAATATTCTTCGCTTGATGTCGGTCGAGCTTCTTCAATCCCAAGTTACTTATACTGTTACTCAGTTAGACAAAGGGTTCCCCTTGCTCTAGTTTCACTCCTCGAATTATTGATATCTGTCCTCATTTTCTATCTTCCAAACACAAGGATTTTTAGTTTTCTTCTTCATGATTCTCATATTACAGGAGGATTTCGTATTCCCAAAATACTTGTTCCATAGCATTTAGAGTTGCTTGAAGGTCGTCTCTCGTTGCCACAACTACTTCAACGTCATACGTATGCGAACTGGAGCATGTCTATTTCTTCGCCATGCACCTTGACCCCTTTGGTGCCCTATTCTCGGTCTTCTTGGATAATATTTTCCAGTTACACGTTGAATAGTTCTGGAGAGAGGTTGAATCCTTGTTTTAACTCGTTTTTCATTTTGTCTTATATTTTCCCTCCGTTTTTATTTGCATGGCTGTTTCCTGATTATTCTAGAGGATTATGCTGCTTTGGCTCTAGTACTTTCAGAGTACTTCTACTGCCTTGAACATAATGTCCACTAGGTGTTGTCGAAGGCCTTCTCAAAGTTCACGATTGCCACTTATAATTGATTGCTTATGTGGGTCACTTTTTCGACAGGCACTAGGCGTCTCACCCCTCTTCCTCCTCGGTGTTTCCTGAATCCGAAGTGGCCCTCCAAGTTGATCGGTGTTGGTTCCAATGAATTGTATCATGCTTATAGAGTGCCGTATTAAGTACAGAACACATAACTAATTGATTGTAAACAATCCTTTCCCGCCCAGTAAAAGGGCTTGCACCGCATCTTTGGCTCAATCAAAATTATGCTTGGGAATAGATTATTCAGTTGCTTTCAGGGAAATTGAAATAAAATAGCAGGAATAGCAAAAACATTGAATTTCATTTAATTATTTCACTCTCACTCATTTATTACGAATTAAAAATCCTCTGTCAAGTAAAAAGATAAATAAAATGACTAGGAACATGCTCCTGGGTAGACTGACAAATTTACGGGTGCGACTATCATTGCTGAAAATCATGTAATGTATCGGAAGAAAAATGATCATCCAACCATTTAAGAAACAAGGCTCCACATTGTGAGAGAAAGACAAACTAAAACTTAGATGGGAAGTTTAGTATTTAGTATTTTTATTCTGGTGGATAACCCACCAAACTGCTTTGACTCACAATACTTCCCCAATCTCTTAGCGCTGTTGGACAACGTTATTCTGATTCCATGTCGTTTGTGGGAAAAATAACATCTTAAATCCATCTGTCCTGCACCTAACCTCTCTAGTTTTATTGACATGATATTGCCTACCGTGGTGCGATGGGGGTAATAATACATGTTAAACATCACTGCCAAAGAGATATTCTTCCAGTTTATGCAAGAAATATAATCTGTAATTTAACATTCACCGCGTGAGTAATTACCAGCCTAGCTGATCTAATAATTTGTATACACTACTCAGGATGTCATAATAAAAAAAAATACAAAGCCAGCTCCTCTAGCACGAGATCCAATTCGGCAGTCTATCCGTCTTTGTGGGGATCCCATAATACACTAGCAGCATATCCTAAATGAGACCTAGCGAGCGAAAGAATATGAAGGAATAGGCAATAATAAAATCTTACACCAGCACAATTCAACATTTATCTTGCAAGAAGCACTAGGAGAAGCACTGGGAGTGGGAATCGAAGAATTTAAGGTAAATGGGAAATACAGGGTTCGTCCGGAAAATAAGTGTACTGACTACTGATTTTTTCCCGCCGCTCCAGGCGCGCCCAGCACCGCTCTGACGGGCTGCAATTGGAGGGGGGTATGTTGGCAAGCGACGCTGAAAAAGGCAGTCGGCTTTGAGCTGTGGTGTAGTGAGGAGCTCTGTTAACGCGAACCTCCACGCTCGACCCACGTCACGGAACGCGATGCCGAAGTTTTTGGAGCAGCGTTATTCCATCAAATTTGCGGTAAAGCTTGGGAAATCGTCTACCGAAACTGTCGGTATGATTAACCAGGCTTACGGGGAGTCAGCCATGTCCAGAAACATGATCTTTCGCTGGCACAAGATGTTCGTGGAGGGCAGAGAAGAGGTCGACGACGAACCACGGTCTGGACGCCCATCAACGGCACTCACCGACGAAAATGTGCGAGAAGTTCGCGATGTACTGAACTCTGATCGTCGTCTTATTCTTATAAATGCTGCATTTTACGTCCAAGTGCTCGACAGGCTTCGAAAACGAGTCGCCCGCGTCCGGCCAGCGATCAAAAACATCTGGCGGCTGCATCACGACAATGCGCCGTCTCACACCGCGCTTGTCGTGTCGGACTTCTTGGCCAAGCACGGCGTGGCAACGCTGCCGCACCCGCCCTACAGCCCGGACCCCGCACCACCGGACTTCTTTCTGTTCCCGAAGATAAAGAGGAGTTTGAAAGGAACGCGATACGGGACTTTGGACGCCGTCAAAGAGGCCGTGACGACGTGTCTTCGAGAGGTTCCCGATGATGCCTTCGCGGGAGCGTTCCAAGAATGGGAACGCCGCTGGAACAAGTGTATCGACTCACAAGAGTCCTATTTTGAGGAATATTAGCTTAAGATATGTAAAAGTGTAATAAATTTTTTTTCCTGAGCTCAGTACACTTATTTTCCGGACGAACCCTGTAAATTGATTCGCTCCGTTTCCCTGGTGATATTGCGTTAACAGCATCGCAGGAAAAGTATTTGCATCATTGATCACAGTGTAATAAGTGTTGGATGAAAGGCCAATCAGTGTGTGTGTGTGCAGGAGAGTTAATAGGATCGGGGTTATGGAAGATTGAATACCTGCTTCAGTCGATCCACGTTCGGATCGAAAGACTATTGATGACCTATTTTCCTGCGTGAGTCCTGGTGGAAGTACACCTGATAGATTACACACCACACCTACCGTCCGCCCGACGATTTCCTCGGTTCATAGAACCGATGCATAGCATCGCGGTGCTCGGAGGGGCGTGTGGAGCTGAGGGGAGTGCTCTGGAGCGATAACACGTGGTGCTCCAGCAGGTGTGGGGGAGGGAGTCAGCGTTGCTGGGGAAACGAGGGGAAAGGAAGAGATGGAATGGTAGGAGAGTGGTGGCGGGATGCGGGGGCTGAGAGGGGGAGGGTTGAGGCAATGGGGTAAGGGAAGGAATCGAGGAGGGCAAACGACCACCTTCATGAGATAAAAAAAAGAGCGTCTCCTGGAAACGGCGCGGTAGGGATCGTATTTTCGTTGGAACTTTTTGGGGGAAGCACCCCAAGTTCGATATCGGCGAAGAGGGAGTGATTGTCGGGCTGAGACGACAGCGATGCTCTGTCGGGCCCCAATAATTCGATTCGTTCGTGAAAAAAAGGTACCATATCGTGAATTGTGGGGCCGGGGTGGACCTGAGGTAGCCTGTCTGTCTATGGAGACGAAGGTCGCTGGTTCGATTTCCGTAATCGGGGAGAATTTTTCAGCTTAGAAAAAAGTTTGTTAATGGTTTTTGGGAACGAGGCAACCACACATTAACAGAAAAACATACTATAATGGTATTTCGGAATGAGGCAACGAGAAAGAGAAAAATACCAAAAAGGCGCCCTTAAAGGCGTCCTCATGGTGAGAGACAGCAGTTTCACCATTAGGCATTGGTGGACTAGTTCACGGTATCGAACGTAGTACTGCGTTGTGGAAGACAACGGGAAACCACCACACTAGTCTCCCTAGAATATGCAGTCATGCATTAAAGTAGAGAAGAATGTAGTAGTTGCAGTAAACCAATCCTAGGATTAAAATACTGATGATGGTCGTGAATTGCGAGAGCGACACTGGAATGGAAATTTTATAATTCAGAATAAAAGTCTAAATCCAATACTAGGAGCAGTTGCTCCTTCGAGATCATCACTACTGGTCACCAAAATTTCACACAGGTGGTGCCTGCGCCTGGGCAGATTGACCACTGGCGTCCTTATGCGAACCTCAAGTAAAGATCCGAGGAGAACTCCGTGCCATTTGGTTAAACGATGCCTTCCATCAGGCACCACACTCAGAATGCTCTGCTAATATGGTCAATATAATTGTACTTTGCTTTTTGAATGCAACACCGCATAGCTCATAATTATAATGCACAACGGCTTGATATGTGTCTTCTACACCAGCACTATACACCGCCAGTCGCCGAAAGGGCGTGTGGCAGGGGGTGTTAGGTCACCAACCGTGCATGCAAAATCCCATTCATCTTACCTCTACGCAAATATTAGTTTGATCATGCACTCGAAACTTGTTAATCACACGAAAGAAAGTACTTACATGCAACAATATTCAATAACAGTACACGTACGTATATTCAAATCATACGGAAGAACTGTGAAAAGGATGGGTCTATCAAATAAAAAAAAAACATACAGGAAAGTACATGCATGAATATGGACAAAATATATGTGTACAGTACCAATTCTACGCCATTACTGTCGTGTCTATTCTGATTTGTAATTGCACGAGGAAAATACGACATTTTATATCTATCTGTTCTACAATAAATCTCCCTGATTTTACTTTCGTGATCTGATCTGCAATAGTTAGTGGGGGCCTGTATTATGCCTTAAATATCCTCAGAGAGGTAAACTGCCTCAAATTTAAGCAATAAATTTAACCAGTATTTTAAACTACAGACAACTATTGGCTCACATCCTAATTCTTCAAATAGTATACTGACACTGCTACCTTTTTCATAACAACTTTTCATAAACCTAGCTGCTCAACGTCGCACTCGATTTAATTCCTAAATTAATATTCCCATGCACTCTCAGGCCACACTCAAAGTGGGGCCTAACTAACGTTAAATAGGAATACTCCTTGACCCTCACATCACAATCCCCAAGTATCCTTTTTATAAACCCTAACTTGTATTTGCTAATTCGCAGATTTCAAGAATGGATCAGAGGTCATGACACTTTTGATCGAAGGTCTAGGGTTGGTTCCAGAAGACATGCGCCATAAAAGCAGTATATGAGACAGCTTTGAGCACCGGGTGCCCATAACCGTCTTATTTCTATTGCGTCGGTGATTGGCCTAGCCGTCGGCCCTCGATGGCCTAGCGAGGCGTGAAGGCCACGAATGAACTCTAAAACACCGCCGGCTTATGATTCGCGAATTTCTCAAATTTAAATGTTTAACCTTTTAGTGATTAACTTACGACGCTCTAATGTTACATTTCATTCTTGATATATTTTATCATTTACATTCAATTACAGTGAACAGCTAACTTTTTTCATTCACAACCTGAAAGAGTAATTCATGGTAAAGGACACTTCTAATCGCATCTCAATTCCTATGCACGCATCTGCGATATTATTTGGCATTCGATAGTAAGATGAAGATGTTAATCTTTTGATTTATTCACGCTCTACACTATTATTAAAGTCGAAATCACCTGAAATCATAAGATATGAATACTTAAGATACTCTTAAGACTTGATCCACAGATGCAATGCCATTATGAAAATAATTTTGCATTTTGAAGTGACACCTATGCGTAAGTTTTATTGCTTGCATTAGCTTATTTTTTAATTTCATTTCGCCTCTAATGAAATCTCACGATGGACCATCTGTTCACTCGGATGCCGCGAACAAACATTCGCCCTGGTCGCTCCGGGAGCGTGTCTCGACCGACCGATTCGTCGGACACCTCCGGCCGCCACCTACTTCGTCCCGCGGGGACAAGGCTGGTTCGCCAAAACAATGTTCACCCCCACCCCTCAGCTAGCGTGACGTAATTTATGGAAGTGCACGTGTTAGATGCGAGAGCGGAAGAATTGGATGCGAATTGAGGTGGGAAGCGGAGGGGATATCTTTATTCGATGAGCTCTGGAGTTCGGGGGTGGCTGGAGAGAGGGTGGGTTTGTGGGGGCGGAAATGATATTTGGGGGCGGGTGGGTGGTTGAGGAAGGGGAGGCGGGGTGAGCAGTTAGGGTGGAGGGGGAGGCGAGGGGCGAATCGATGGCGTGCGCGCGTGGCGAGTGTGCCCGTAGCTTATATTTGTGGACACGCCGTTCAAAAGCGCACTTGAATTCATTCTCACGGCCGTGCCAAGATTCGCGCTCGTGCGAATTAATCATAGAGCACCGAACGGATGACACTCTATAGGGCCTCAAGTGTAGAGTAAGTTGTTATTTTGGACTAGTTTACCTCGTAGTCCTCAAAAAAGAAATATGCTGATTCACTTTTATTTCTTCCCTTAGATTAGCATAAGAAGTTGTTCAAGAATAAGTGCATGAAAAATCTTGCGTCTTTTTTTGAGAAACAAACAAATGTTTGCCTCCGAATGCACATATAATCAATATTGACCGAAAAAATATAGTCAAGTTTATGGCCTTGGCTACAAGAAATTGAAAACCAAACGTTTTCACTATGGACATCATGCTTTCGCAAAAATAAATTTGCATAATCTATAAAAAGTCTGCCCAAAACGTAGTAGGACTTGGTGGATTAAAAATATTAACGGTGAGAACTGATACACCCACTCTAGAGTCTTCGAAGCAGCACCCTTGTGCGTTTACACACCGCCGCCAGCGGGTTTTCCACGCCTCGTACGCCTTCTGGGAGGCGGCGCCCTGGATCCTGCTAAGCTCCCTCGTCACGGCCTGTTGTAACGCTTCCACAGAACCGAGGTGACATGCTTTCAGCATAGTTTTGATGCGGGGGAAGAGGGAGAAGTGTGGTAAAAAATTTAAAAAAAATTGGATCCTCACTGACGTGGTCGAGAAGCTGTTGGCAGATCCGCGTGCGAGTTTCCTTTTGTTCGTCCGAGAGCACCAACTTCGCATACACCTTTCTCATGTTCATGTTTTCCGTCACAAGTCGATGCACATCACTTTTAGGGATGCCAAGTTCATCAGAAAACATGCAAAAACTGAATTTCTGATCCCTGTACAACAAAGTCTTCACCCTTGCAAGATTTTAGTAACCTTTTGAGGTCGAAGGGCGTCCTGAGCGATCGGCATCTTCAACATCTTCTCTACCCTTCGGAAACAACTTTTGCCAATCAAAAACGCCCGATCTACCCATGTTGTTATCACAGTAAGCTGAGCATGTCATGAATCTCTTTTCCGGTTTTCCCCAGTTTCACGCAAAATTTGATGGCGTAGCGCTGTCACAACCGGTTCATGGCTGGGGTAACGAGGTCACGCTATAGAGGTTTCGCAAACGAACGATCCGCAAAGGATAGGAGCCAACTTCCATCGTCTTCAAGCGTTCCTGAGCCTCCCCTCCCTCGAACCCAACCACAGAAACCGTCGCCCGTGCGTCCGTTTATCCGGGAAAAAAATAAGTCATTCTACTTTTGGGACATTCTCCGACCTTGTATGAGTTATTCGTATTTAAATTCATTACTTCATTATGATGCAAAAGAAAAAAAAGATTTACATAATTGCATAGTGTGATTTGTATGTTAAAAAAATTGATATTTTGATCACCATATTTTAGTACCCTGCAAGCCACCGCTAGGGTGTGTGGCAGGGGGTAAATACATACCAGATTCATTTTGACCCGAATATTTTCAGCCCTACCGCGGTTGGACAGTGTTATTCAGATCCCTTATCGTTCGTGAAAAAAATTCCATTTTAAATCTATCTGCTCTAAACTTAATCTCTCTAATTTACAATTACATTATTTCTATCTAATTCTCTAATCTCTAATCACTCCAATTTAATAATTTTAATTATTTGGTTCAAGCATATTCATACTTTATGTGACATATTTAAAAAAATATTTGTATCTCAATAATTTTTTCTTAGTATGACAATATTTTCGGGTGTCTTGCTGCTTATAAATTTCCATGGGATATATGAATGCATGGAAAAATTTTAGAACCGTAGCAGTGAGATTGTTATAAAGCCTCGAATCACATTTGAAATACATAAAATGTTTAATCATACCCAAATTGATGCATGATGCATTGACGGACATCAGAATCAACTTTCAACTTTTATTTTTTAATATTGACTTATATTGGAAAACTTTGAAAGAGCATTCCTATTTTTGTAAAGAGCCTTTCGAACCATTACACTTCTTTATTGCAAACAGAAAGAGATTCCAACTATTATCATTTAAGTTGAGTTATTTTTACTAGAATAGGATTTTAAAACTTAGTGCCATGCGACCATAACCGAACGGATAAGTAAAACGGCGGAAGATGATCTATCAAATATCATCCGTACTTGCCATTGTTAATCTTGCACAGTTCTTCTAATGTAATGGGAGAGTCGTTCTGAACCCCCTCCTCTATTTATTAATAGGAATCATGTTCGTGTCAACCTGTAGGCGGATGACTTATCATGGCTTCTTAGCCTTTCTCTAGAGTTCGAAGTGGCAGTCGCGGTCCTCGCCCGGAGGTGGCGGGTTGGAAACAGAACCTGGGCAATCCGATGACGACACGTTTATTTCATTATTTTAAATATTGATAATAACCGAATTACAGTCAAATATGGCCTTTTCATTTGGATTATAAACGGCGAGAGAAATCACGAGCCCCTGGTCTGGAGATGCGCCCTTACAAGAGATTTGCGGATCGACTGACAGAAGTGGAGGAGACGAAACCGGGGGTTGGAAGCCGATATCTTGGGTCACGTGAAAGGCGAAAGGAAATACAGATATAGTCATCATCATCACCGAAACCATTAACCTGGGCCCGCTGTTCCCAGGCGTGTAACTCCTCCAGAAAGCTCCTTTGATCTCTCTCTCTCGCCTTCCCTTGATCCCACATAATCTTCTCCAGCCTTCAAAATGACTTAATTTTCGCTCTGCCCCTCCTCTCCCCTTTCTGCCTTCTAATCTGCCACTGCATTTCAGTAAACAATTTCTAACCAGTCCTAATTCCTTCCCCGAATGGAGCGGACCATTTGACGCACTTTCACTGGGTAACAACAGCGCAATCGATCCGAGAATGTGGAAGTATCTATCGTAAATGCTGTGCTTGGCCAAAAGTGCATTCTTAAGAAACGTGGGCCCTCCTTAAGAGAGGCAAGATAAGGATAAAAGCCTTCGAGATGTGGGTTTTGGAAGCGAGCGTCACGATTCAAGTGAATGAATTAAGTGTGGAATGAGGGGATGCAACAGAACACTATAATGAAGGAGAACAAGAAACATGGCATTCAACCATACTTAAGGTCAAACTTATTGAGCTGAAATTTATTGAAATGAGTAAACCATTTATAATGGGCCCAGAGTCCATTAAGGACATGGCACTCATTGGTGGGACGACTTTTAAGTACGCTTTATTCAATCAAGAGTTTGAGACTGACTGTATGAAATAATGTTCCCTTAAGCCGTAAAGGCCCCACCACTGTTTCCTTAGTTTGCTCGCGTTAGCTTGCCTTTCTCCTTTATTTTCTATTTTTATCATTCTCTTGGCTGAAAGGCTTGTTTCCCTACCATTATCGATTTGGCAACGCCATCCAGTGTTTTGTCCACTTCATTCATATTCCTGAGTGTTGGTTTTGCTTTTCTGCAAGACTTTAAGTGCGTGAGTGAGGGCAAATAGTGCGTACATTATTCCCCCGAAGTACGTAGATCCCTGACGTCTGGATTAGTTTCTATGCAAACCTATTCGGTCTCTTCCTAGTCAACCAGTGTGATGGTGTGCGTATTTGTAAGTTCCCGAATACGTTACCTGGCATTGGATTAATTTCATTGTTCAAGTATTCGGGAAGCACCGCCCTCCCCCCACAATGGAAATGTGAACGTCTTAATATTTTGAATGTGTGTCTGATCACTGGCGAGGGATTAACCTCCTCGAAAATCAGCACAACAATCTAAATATTTCCCCTCCTTTTTTACTTCTACGGTGGTGTAAAAAACACTTTACGCCTTAAGGAATTATTACCCCACATAGTAAGTCTTTGGAGAGGCCGAAAGAATCTCAATTTATGCTTTCCATTCCGTAGTTCACTTCAAAAACGATTTCTTTGCAGTGCGAGGGCCTGGATCCTCATGTCATAGAGGGACTCACATCCACATCCCATGAAACCCTCTAAATCATCTCCAAAGTGGCCGAGGCCATCGGATCGTGTCGCCCTTTGAATATTTCCTCCGCTCTCTATCGTAAACCTGTGTCAATGTTCGCCCTCACAGTTATATGGAATGTTTATTTTCTCTGGCGATTAACGCGTTTGGAATTTCAGGGAAAGTGAATAGGCCCGCTAGAGTGGAGAGGAGTCACCCTGCGTTCGTCAATAAAGCCATATGGCCACTATATGGCCGATTACAACACGCACAATCCTTCCCAGCAGGTTCTCGAAGATTTTACAAATATTTATTGGAATATGTGCAATTTCGGTGCAATTGAGTGCTTTTTTGGGCTGGTTGGCGGCTGCTCTGAGCGTTGTTTGTCGTTAGTCTCTTCCCGGCCTTCCCTAAAGGCCTTCAACCGCCTCGAAATTTGGGAGTAGGACAGAGTGGAATCCCCGTAAGCCTCACGAATCATTTTGTTAGTCTCTTCAAGAAAAATTTTCGGTGTAGCACAAAATTTAATCTCGAAACTTTACTCAATCGTCGATTCCATTTTCTCCGTGGCACGGTTGGGGTGCAGAGGTTTACAGTAACTGACGGCCTGCCGCTTCCACAGCTTGGAGAGCACTGAGACCGGTTTCGCGACAGAGCGTAGCGCCCCCCCACCCTCGATCTTGCTCCAACCATTTGGAGTGGCGCGGGAAATGAAGCATTACTATCGGAACGCCCCCTGTATCACATTATCAACTACTACAGTATTGACAAAACTTAACACGCAAGAACTTCTCTTTAAGATTATGTTTAATCTTCAGAATTATGTATATTAACGACACACTTGTTATGAGAGTAATTAAGTGTATGTATTAAGCCTCATAAAGTATGTGGCATTGGAGGGACTTGAGAGATTAACATAAATGATATCAGGATATGCAGGAAATTGATTGCATTAAGTTATAACATAGAAGATGTTTTATATGTCTCATAATTCATATCTTAATCATATTTATCAATAACATCATTGTGTAGGCTGATAATTGGTTTAATACTACATCATTTTTCCGTTATCTTAAATATTTTGGACCGGGCACTCGGGTAAATTTTCACCTTTCATATTATTTGTGACCTATGTGGCCTTCCAAAGAACAAAACTGTATAATGAATTAAATGTTCTGTAACATATTGATCATAAACATAACTAAGTTGATTATATTTCTCTAAATTGCGTTCATATCGATTAGTTCAGAGATAAATACCTCAAGGCGGATTTTATAAAGCGTCTTATGACTGTGGGCCTTAAGTTATCGTCAACGATATAAGGTTTGTGTATTCCCCTTACGTCGACGACTTGTTCCAATGGCCCATCATCCACTCTCCCCCGAATATTACCTCCACAGTTGCGAAGGGTCCGCAGTATATACAAGGTCTGACCTAAAAGTAGCATTATTAAATAAAATTGGCTCATTTTTTCCCAGATTGACGAACAGATGGGCAGCGGTTTCACTTGCTGGGTTCGAGGGAGGAAGTCTCAGGGAAGGCTGGGGGCCGGTGGCAGGCTGCCTTTACGGAGTGCGGATCATTAGTTTGCGAAACCTCTATGATGTGACCTCGCTACCCTCCGTCACGGACCGGTTATTGGGACAGCGCTACGCCATCAAATTTAACATGTAACTGGGAAAAGCAGGGAAAGACTCTCATAACATGCTCAAGGCAGCTTATGTTGATTACAACATGGGTAGATCGGGTGATTTTGAGTATCACAAGTTGTTTCGGAAGGGTAGATAGAGAAGATGTTGAACAAGCCGAACGTTCAGGACGCTTTTTAACCTTAAAAAGTGAAGAAACTCTTGCAAAAGTGAAGGCTTTGTTTTTGACAGGGATCAGAGATTAAGTTTTCGCATGGTTCCTGATGAACTTGGCAGACCCTAAAAGTGATTTGCATCCACTTGTGAGTAAATACATGGGCATGAGAAAGGTGTGTGCAAAGTTGATGCCGCGAGTGCTCTCGGACGAACAAAAGGAAACTCGCACGCGGATCTGCCAAGAGCTTCTCGACCATGTCAGTGAGGATCCAATTTTTTTTTTAAATTTTAACACACTTCTCCCTCTTCCCCCGCATCAAAACTATACTGAAAGGATGTCACCACGGCTCGGTGGAAGCGTGACAGCAGGACGTGACGAGGGAGTATGGCGGCATTCCGGGCGCCGCCTTCCAGAAGGCGTACGCGGCGTTAAAACCCCGTTGGCAACGGTGTGTGGACGCAAAAGGGTGCTAATTCGAAGAATTTTGAGTGAATGTATCAATTCTGGCAATGAAGTTTTTTAATCGACTCTGTCCTAATCCTTTTGGGGCTGACCTTGTACCAGTCCTGTAATTGCTATAGAAAAACATGATCGCGCCGGGAATAGTGCGATTCGGTATCCGAAGTTCTCGAGAGCTGGAGATGAAACGAAGGCTGGAGATGAAACAGGGTGTGCGTGTGTGAAGTATTGCCATTTTGCGTCTAAATAATACGCTCTGGCCGCTACGTCCGTGGCCACGCTCCGGGGAAGGGAAGAGCGCGGCGGAGGGAATAGACGGGCAAAGGTAGTCGAGGGCGATGAAGATGAAGATGGGGAGGAGGTGGGCGTGGTCCCGAAACTCAAACGATGGGAAGATTTGGGGTGCGAGCGATATATACATGACATCGCAACGACTTGGATTTGAATTCATGTCTCCGCAATTTCTAAATGGCTGATCCCTCTAGGCGATGGAGGGAATGCAATATTACATAAAGAGTGTAATAATATGGAATAGGGCCCGAGTAAAGGGCGAGAATAATTTGCGAACTTCCATCGTAATTGTTTGAGACCCTCGACTCCTTGTTTTACTTCCAGTTTGACTCTGCGGTGAGTCATGTGAGGTTTTGCTGGTGCTCGCAACGCGCCCTTATGAGGCCTCATAAGTTCGTGTGAGCGGGCCCTCCTTTTGGACCCCATTATGGCTCGAGAGCACAGCAGAAGAAGACATTAGTTTGCTTTTATATTAGGTTCCCAAGTATTCGAAGTTGGTCGAAGATGCTTTCGTCAGCAGACGGACTCAAGCCGAAATATGATTTTCGCAATCTTTTGAATGGAATAGATTTCAGTTTAACAGCTATGCTAGAGCTGAAGTCTATGTCACACCTGAAGCAATCTTCATGCATCGCGATCTTTTATGTAGAAATTTTGAATGGCGTGGGGAAAATCTTCAACCTCTCGTGAAAGTTTTTACAAATCGAAGTCTTGGTGCTAATACTTAATGAATGTTGCCGTATATTCCCATATGTTTGACGGAAACAATTTGCCCTTATAGTGCTCCTAGATTGTTCCACAATCATACTAATATCGAGATGAAAAACTAAAACTAATAAAGGAAAAGGTGATAAACAATCAAGATGCAGAAAATAAATTCGTTTTACCTTATTACCAGAATAATTTGATTTTTTTCCGAAAACTCTTTTTCGCCCTCACGGTAACGGCTTTCGAGCGTTCCTCCGCGACAGGGCGTCTCTTGGACGCAACAGATACTCCAGCCATACTAATGTCGTCTTCAGGTCAGAAGGCATAAAAGAGAAAAATACCGAAATGCGATGGTAAGCTTTTGATTATGTTGACGTGATAATCATTTCGAAATATTATTGTAGTAATTTTACAGTTTTAAAATAAAAATAAGAGCGCATAAGACAAGTAAGAAAAAATACTTTTTCTTAAACAGAACTATTGTTGAATGGTACCAGCTGCCCGGAGGTTTGTTTGAGCCCTTTCCATCCAATTTTAGGAGTTTTGAGAATAAGTGTAAAGCAGCCACTGGGAGATAAACTTTATTGGTCAGTGATTACTATACTCTTGCACTTAGTAAAATATTGTTCTGAAGGTGATGTGGAGGGCGTGAGAAGTTGCACTGCAAAAGTGAATAAAGTGTTAACGCTGCGTGATTTTGAACGGTATATGAAATTGAAGAGAGTGCGATCATGGCGGAGTGGGGTGATGGACGTTGTACAGGTTCCGTACAATAAGTATTGGAACTGGTTCCAAAAATCAAACAATACATTCCTCCTGCATCGATACACTTAGTTCGGCGCGTCTGCCACTCGTCAAAAGCCCGCTGGAAGTCGGATGCCGGAATACTGTTGAGAGCCTTTGTCGTCGCCGCTTGAACCGCCTCGATGGAGTCGAACCGATATCCTTTGAGCTCCTTTTGAGCTAAACTATGAGGTAATGAGGTTGTCGAGAAAATCCTCATCTGCCTGAGTGCAGTCCAAAAATTCTTGCGAAATTTCCACCCGCGACAGGTTTTGTTCCTCACTCAAGACTTTCGGCACCAGCTTTGCGCACACTTTCCTCATCACAAGATCCTCTCATACAATGGTGTAGACGGTTCCGACTGAAAGGCCGGCCTTCTCACTGATAAGAGCAATGGTTAAACGCCTGTCAGAGTCCAAAACTGTTTTCACTTTGACCACCTGAGCATCGGTTCGAGCGGTCGTCGGGCGTCCGACGCGGTGCTCGTCGTCTACGAACTCCTGGCCTTCCTTAAACATTTTTTGCCACTCAAAAACTCGTGTGCGGCTTAAGGCGTCATCCCTCTAAGCCTGTTTAATGAGTTCAAGGGTCTCCGACGTGGATTTCCCGAGTTTAACACAAAACTTCACAGCGTAGCGATGCTCGAAGGTGCGCTCCATGCTGGCGCGACGACACCACAGACAACCACACGTCACAAAAATCCACCTCCTGTCTCAACGCATGCCCGGAGGCGACTGAACTAAAGTGCGCCTGAGTAGTGGGGGACCCCTCTACCGAGCCGACCGGTTGGGCCCCCATTCACCGCGCCGTTGAGGTTACAGCGAACAATCACGATACTTATTGTACGGACCCTGTAAATTGATAGCTAGCTGAATGAATTTCTCATTCCCATAATCCATGACTCTTTTTGACCTTCAAAAATCTCCTTCCGCAAGATATTTTGAAGTCTTCTGCTGTTTCCTGATCTACCTCTTTGTTGTTTAATTTTTTTTGTCTAAGCTCTGAGATACGACTATTTATATGCATTAAAAATACCCCTGAGAGGCGGGACTCGAACCCTAATCTCAAGATGGACGAGCGCTGATAAGCCAGTCAGGATACATCGCCACGGATAACCTCAGATCTACTCAAGCAATAATGACCTCTCATTGATGGTCTCAATGAAGATCCCAATGAAGATCTCAATTAGGTCGCTATAGGCAGCCGTTGTAGCTGACATACGTCGCCTAAGGTGTATTTGACTCAAGAGAGCCGGCGTTGGAAAAGATAAGCGGTTCCATTAATAAATTTTCATACATTTTCCACAGTTCCTCTTTCCTTCGCTTCTTAGAGACTGCGATGATGGAAAAATAAATGATAAATTACTTTAAATTACGAAATGTGTGACGGCGAATTCTCCCCGCCATCTTGTTATTAACCTCGGGGATTGTCCATCCAAACTCTCAACTTCTCAAACCTTTCGTCGGAACTATGGTCTCAAAGAAGTAAGCATTGCATATTTTGATAACTGGAAATGATTTTTTGACATCCGTCATACTTATTCAAATTAGAAGTGAAAGCATTTTGGGAACCATGAATGAAATTGGACGAGATGTGTCGGCTAAAAATAAATCTATGATAGAATTCCTATATCTCAAGAGAGTCTCTAAAAACAATGGCATTTTACACACCGTTAATCAGGGAAAACCGATTTTCCTTTTTACGTGTGGTGGCCTCACACCCCCCGCCACACGCCCTTACGACGGCTTGCGGGGTTTTATGTAGATGTAGATGAATGTTACATATGTTACTTAAGGATACTCTATAATTACAGATATGTACGATTAATGGTCTCCCAAAGTACTGGAGAGTATTAATAAGTCCGTAAATCAAATAGAATATGTTTACAACTTCGCGTAATTGTAAAGATGGGCAATGACTTTTCTTGAAGATGAAAAATCATCCTCAAAGGCGAATGAACATCTAAGAGGTCAACTAAGTGAGGATTGTGGAAGTTCTAGAGGTATACCACAGTTATTTTCTTGAGTTTCCCACAGTTATATGTCTTGGATAATAATGGTGAACTTCAAATTTTCGGGGTAAAACAATTCACCATCCCCGTCTCCAGGAAGGGATTGTTCTCTAAAGCATCCATTATAAGAAGAAGAAGGAGAAATTAAAGAAGGTGGAAGATGAGAGCTCGCAATGTTAGAGGATTAATTCAGCGAGGGAGATTGGCAGAATTCTGAAATTATTGAAATTGCTAATTTTTGAAATTGCTACTATCATCCGGGAAATAAGCGGACGATGATACGGGCTTAGGACCCGCGTGCGTGATAAGAAAAACTACGAATAATTGCATCATAGTGGAAATTGAGTGGGAAGGAGAGGAATGGAACATGTGATCAACTATAATATATTGAAATGTAAAGAATAAATATGTAGACTCCCTGAGTATTGCCTCGAATATTAATTAAAAGAAAATAGATATTTTATCGTGGAGGGCTGCAACAGAAGAAATAAGAAAAAAGAAATCATGATACTCTTTCAGCAGTTGGAAAAAATACGTTTCAAGGAGGAAGAAGCTTAAGGCATTAATGCTCTTATTGGATACTTCAATGTAGTAAGAGTTGCCCTAGACAACGGACAACCAACGGTGGGACAATGGGGCTTTGTATTAATAAAAGAGAAAGGAGAGATGTTAGTAGCGGTCATCATACACCTCTGTTGTGTGTAGCAGATACATGCATTGATGGGATATCGCAAATTGGAGGAATATAAAATAAGATTGGCTTTATGAGTGTACCGGAGAGATAATAGATATATAATAATAATAGACATATTTGGTATATAACACATAATAGACTTATGCCACTACACAGAAGTGAGCAGAATTAATATCCAACATCAGTTCCGATTGCTGGAATGGATTGCCTACCAAAAGTCGCAAACGTAAGCAAACCTAAGTCACCATTCAGAAATTATCACCAGAATCCTAGAAGTTATTAGTGTGAATAATTTGAAATTTCAAGTCATATAGAAATTTTACGTGTATAATCTTTATAATTTTTGTATCAAAACCTTAAGATGATTTCTACGAAAATTATAAAACATTCACACGTGCACGATAGAATTTTCATGCACTGTCTTATGAAATAGGTCTGAAGGTCAGTTACTCATAACCCCGCAGCACCCTTGTCACGTGTTTTACAGACAGCAGCGGATTGGATATAATTTCATCTTTGAATTTCGGGACGAAATTCAGAAGTTAAGGAGGGGTATGCTGCAATACATGTAAAATATTATTGTAATAGAATATGTCTAACATCATTTCTGTAGCATTTAGTCACAGCGTACGAATCCCCTGACATAACTTCAAAATTGGCAGTGGCAGTATGTTGTGTTCGCACACACACACACACACACATACGCACGCTCATACGTGCACTTACACAAAATCACACTTTGAACTAAATAAAAATATTTAATTATGTTTGAACCTCATAGGTTCTAACCAACCATATTCAATTTTGGACCACTGTCTGAGTAACAGATTGGGAACAAATGGTGACACAATTAGAGTAGTTGCATTATTATTATTATTGGGAGAAAATTTGGCAAAAATAATTAGATAAAGTCCAGAGAAAATCCGATAGATTCGTTAAAAATTGTTATGATAACAACACAGGTGCGATAGGTCTCTTAGGGGATTTAGGCTGGGAACCACTTGAAGTGCGGAGAGAACAAGCGAGGCTTAGACTTTTAGAAAGGTTCAGAACAAACGAGTTTAACTATGACACTGAAGGAATTATAATTGCCTCACATTACTACTTAGGTAGATCAGACAACAAAGATAAAATAAGGGAGATTCCAGTACAGATAGACACAAATACTCATTCTTTCCCAGAACAATCAGAAATCATAATAGTAAAAAACCGAAGTCGCTTTAGGCTAATATTAAAAACATTGAATTTACAAGTCGGAGCAAAATTAAACACTGCAAAGCTGTTAGGTATACTTTCAGGTGCATATGCATGTAAGATGTAGTTTGAGTGTTTGCATGTGTGGGGTGTAAGTGTGCTTGAATGAATGTATGCCATGTTTTTTCGTGGAAGCATGAATTTGTGGTGTTTGAATGAGGTTTTTTTTCCTTTTCTAAATTATGGGTGATGTCCTAACACCCCCCGCCACACGCCTTTGCGGAGGCTTGCGGGATATTAAGTAAATGTAGACAGATGTAGAGATCCATGATGAAGGGGAAGTAATTATCAATCATAATGGAAATTCCGATTTATCGAAAATATGGAACATAATGGCATCGTGCATTGCATTAAAATAATTATTTTTCAATTTTTGGGATATAATTTTTCTTCTATTCTAAGACTTCTTAGAGTTCTGAACGCTTATCAAGCATCGTAAAAATAATGCCAAAATTACTAAACAAAATGACATCGGGTTGTCTATTTAGCAAGAAATTGATATTCCAATTAACTATCACCTATTGAGTCAATTGATTGATTTTGAGAATGGAAAAGTTTCTGCTAATAAAACCAGCTGCATATATATATATATATATATATATATATATATATATATATATATATATTTCTATATATATATATATATATATATATATATATATATATTTCTATATATATATATATATATATATATATATATATATATATATATATATATATATATATATATATATATATATATATATATATATATATATAGCCCTATAAGTGCATATGTAAGGCAACACCTACATCTGCTTTAATTGCGCTCAATACATCGAGAAATCAAAATACAGAATCAATTAAACTAAGTGAGTACGACTGAGTTTCCCGAATTGTTTTTTTTGGCAGCCGCCTCCAGGATTCCAAATTATTTACGCGCGCAGTCCATGCAATACTAATATGCGCGATGTAAATATAAATTAGAACATTACAGTTTATCTTCGTCATTCTTTGGGTAAAAAAAACTATGAATGTACGCTTTGCTTTTGAGGGCTGTCCTTCTCGGGGCCGTGTTCGCCGAATCCAAATAAATGCACAGTGCGACGAGATTCGCTCTTTGGGGTATCGCATGCCATCGAGTCTATTCTCTGTATAAAGAGCAACACGATACTAAGTTTGATACCAAAACTTTTTCAGGAATCTTTGATTATTTTTGCTGAATTTTATGATCTTATTTCAGATCATAGTGTGGAAAAACATTGTTGGCACAAATATCAGTTTAAAGAACTGTTAAGTCAAAGTGATGTTTAAACTTCGGTTCAAGTCTCAAGGAAAATTTGAACCGGGAACCTGAACGGCGAGTTGGCCCATGTCTAAAAAATAAACCTTTAAAAAATGAGCCAGGGTTCCAGGTAAAATATTGCAAAAAATGGAATGAGATGACAAATTGCTTCAATAGTGCAGCAAAATAAAACTGATCCAGAATTCCATTGATTAAGCAAGAAGTACTCTAGCATGATTGGAAGATCGAAGGAAATTAAAGAGAAGAGACGATGGAAAATTATAGATTTTTTAAAAAAATAAAAAGAACTATGAAAAATTGAATGGCGATATCAGCAACGGTGACAATGAGCAACCCTGCCTTACACCTCTTCCTAACACTGCCCATCCGGACTCCCCGTTCCCCACTCGCACCTGAGCAGTCTGAGACATGTACAGGTTGCGGATTAGCCTCCTTTCCCTCCAATCTATTCCTATTTTCTGCAGAATACATATTAGTTTTTCCCAATTCACTCTATCAAAAGCTTTTTCGAAATCTAAGAAACGCAAGTACCTCCTGGTTGTGTTCTATATTCCTCTCGATTAATAATCTCATTACTGCAATGGCATCACGCGTACCTCTCCTCTTCCTAAACCCAAACTGATCATTCCCTAAGAAATCATTTGCCCTCCTCTCTATCCTTCTGTTTATTATCCTGGGAACAACTTTAGCTGCATGGGATATCAAACTAATTGCCCTATAGTCCTCACATGACGTGGCCTTTACCTTTTTCGGAATAGGAACTAAAACTGATCTCACAAAGTCTTCCGGCCAGATTCCCTCCTCATAAATACTACGGATCAGCCCATATAGCCTCTCCTTCCCACATTTTCCTAAGCATTTTAAAAGTTCCACGGGAATGTTATCCACCCCCACGGCCTTATTTAATTTCATCTCCCTTAATGCCCTTTCTATTTCATCGTCGAGTATGCTTGGACCTAAGCTATCCTCCTCTACGTCTTGTTCCTTTTCTATGTCTAACTTTATTTGTCTAAGTTCTTTACTAAACAGATCTTCTATGTACTCCTTCCATCTCTTTTGGATCTTTCCTGCGTCCACTATTATCTTATCCGCCTAAACTCTAACTGCTATCATTGATTTTCTTTTCTTAATTCCCAATAAAGATTTAACTTTGTTGTACAGCGCACTAATTTCACCCTTCCTTTGCAAACTTTCCATATCCTCAGACTGCGTCTTCCACCATGCTTCCTTTGCTTTATTTGTTGCCTGCCTCAATTTATTGTTTAACGGTTTGTAGTTCGTTTTGCCTAACTCCGTGTGTACATTCTTCCATTTTCTCCGCTCATCCATCTTTGTAATCATCTCATCCGTGATCCATGGTTTCCTAGTCTTTTTAGGGGTTAACGGTTCCAATAGGGTCTTTTGCGGCTTTCGATAACCCTTTTTTGATACTATCCCATTTTTCTTCGATAGTACTTAGCTCTTTGCCATCCTCCATGATTTCCTTCACCGCTTGTTTGTACTCCTTCCCTTTCAAACCATTTAATGCTTCTACATTCCATTTTATAACTCGCCGCCCCTGCCTTATATTTTTGAAACTGACGCTACATTTCATAACAACTAAATTGTGGTATGAGTCCGCATCCGCTCCCGGGAAGCTGTGCGAATTTATCACATTGTTCCTAAACCTGTGTCTAACCAGGATATAATCTAGCTGATGCCTTTCTGAGACACCTGGCATCTTCTATGTATACCTGCGTCTTTTGTGGTGTCTAAACCAAGTGTTGGTGACGACTAAGCCCTGTCTCCTGCAGAACTCAACTGCTTTCTCCCCGCCGTCATTCCTCGTGCCTAAACCGTAGTCCCCCACCTCATCACCATCTCTTCCTTCGCCTACCGTCGCATTCCAATCCCCCATCACTATCAAATGTTTCCCTGCAGGAACACACGCGATCATGTCCTCTAACTGATCGTATATCCTATCGACCTCTTCTTCCTTATGGTTGCTCGGTGGCATGTATACCTGAATAATAATTAAGTTCGTCGGTTCTGCTTTTATCTCCACTAGTAGTATTCTATCCGTTACCTGCTCTATGTTGACTACGCTTCTTCCTACCTCTTCATTTAATACTATGGCAACCCCTCGTTGGCTCTCGTCCCCACCGCTGTATATTATTCTTTACTGATCACTCCAGTAATCCCCGCGATCCTTCCATCTCACCTCACATAGACCTAAAATATCTTTTTTTTCCCCTTTCCATCTCACGCTTGATATTCTCCAGTTTACCTGTCCTCATCATTGTCGTAACATTCCACGTTCCTATTCTGACTAATGTGGTCTTCTTCTTCTGTGCCTTCTGTCCTGCTGTTGCCTGTTTTCCCTCGCAAGGGTTTCGTTGGTTAACGACCGCGGAAGCCTTGCCTCTCCCGCTGCCGGGTATGACACACGGCCGATTGGGCCGAGCCCCGTAGTTGCCAGGACTTAAAAACTCTGTATAGTCCATCATTTTAATCTTGGGAATGATAATTGAGGTGGTTTCCCGTTGCCTTCTTCAATAGTGTTTTTAACGTGACACCATCACTTACTGGCCGCCCCACTGGGGTCAGACGCCATTGCAGCCGCCTCACTGAGGACCAGGCGCTGCGTGGACTACCTTTCGTCTGGCTCCTAACCTTCGACCTACCTGGCATGGGTGACCCTACCAGGAGCAATTATTGCTCCCGCCAGCACAGCTCTAGGGGTTATCGGAACGCACAAGCCCTTCCACCAGGTCAAGGTTGTAGTCCGGACAGGGGTATGCATGTTTATAGTCGTATATGCCGACCCCGGTGGCGGCGGGGTAACTTGCCTGCCATTCCAAGGGTCGCGGGATCGATTCCCGCCTGGGTCGGTTTCCTTCTATCTACGGCTTGGGTGTTTGTAAATGTAACCATTGTTATCGTTGTTAATAGTTCGATATAAAGGCCAAAATGTGCTGTTTTCGGACTAATGCTGAATAAATAAATAAATAGTGATATTCAGTATGTATTTAAATGTTCTGCTTTTTTACGTGGTTGAAATGTAATCTCTTGAACATTTCCTTCAGGAATTGTATATGTTTATTTTTTTTAAATTGGTGCGAGATGTGTGCCATCATTAGATACAGATCATCAAATGATTTTGTCCTGGTGCCCATTTTGATGTATGATTTTACGTATTTTAACTTTGTGAACGTGTCTCAAGACGATAAGGCATAACATCAAAGAATCCTGGTTAAAATGGAATAAAAAATCCCTTAAATAATAATGCTTTTTCCTTACGATTTAAGCCAGTATCCAAAGGAAAGAGAACTAACTCTGTCATACGATATAACTTTGATGACGGACGCGTCTTCACTCTGTGCACACGACTCTGAGGCAGAAATTAAAGTGTGCATGCAATTACATTTCACTTAGCGCAGCTGCGTACTGCTTCCTTTATACTTTCATCCATTCTTATCCATTTGGCGCATCGACAAAGCGAACGGACAAAGGACACACCTCCGTCGACTGGGGATGCTTTTCGCGCAGACCGGGATCGATGGGCCGCCCCTCGTTGGCCGCGGAGGAAGGAGGAAAAGGAGGAAGGAGTGAGGGGCGCACCCTGAAGAAAGTTTCGAGGCAAAGGGCCGATCTGTCGGGGTGGGTCCCCTCGCACGCCCGAGGGAAGGGGTGTGGGTGGAGGGAGGGTTTCCAAGGCGTGGGCGTGCTATAAGGGGAGCGGAGAGGGGGGGGGGGTTGCGTGTGCGGTGGGTTGTGATCGCACCCTTCGGAGAACGAGGGAAAAGAGGAGCAGGGAGGAGGAGTAGGGGGAATTCAAGGAGGCGACGGGACCCCTCCCAGTGTAGGGAACGCTGGGGGGTGAGGGATTCTCGGAATGGGGTGGGCAGGGAACGGGGGCACCATGGGGGAAGGCAGCGCCTCGCTGTTGAAAAGTTAGTTAAGTACGGGAGTGCGTGGATAGGGGGCGGAATGTAGGCAGATGTTGGGGGTGGAGAGACGTCGAAAGAGGGCATTGAGGCAAGTGAAGGAGTTCGCCTTTGCCATGTGCCGGTTGCTATTGTAGAGGATATGCTTCGCTGGTTTCTTTCTACTTGTGGGTGGGGCGTGGATTCCGATGGGTTTCAGAGTTCGCCTACCGACCGCATGGCCCGGGTGCAATTTCCTGCAATTTCGGACAACCCCAGCTTCACCCCAAGCTCTTGACTCTTAGGGTGCTAGATCATCCTGAAAAACCGCAAGTCGTATACGGAAGGAAAAAGGACTTGATCTTGATTATTCTATATATTTGTGAATTTCACGAGTCTTTTTTACACGGTTTGTCTAAAAGTATTGGGAAATATTTCGGAAAATAGATTAATTTCAGATACTATCGCTACAATGCCTCATAATTATTCAAAGTACAGGGTAAGTAATGCCTTTATTTCTTTTAAGTCATTTTTGAATAGATTTGCACAAAAACTGAAAATTCTTCAAAGCACAGTCCGTAGGCCTCTACACATGTTTTGAGGCGACTCTGCCATGATCGGTACGCGCCCTGGAAGGCGTCTTCAGGGACCTCTCGCAAGGTCTTCGTCACGGCTGATTGGATCTCTTCCATGGATAAAAAATGGGTTCCTTTTAGGCTAGCCTTTATCTAAGGGAACAAAATGAAGTTTGCTGGGGCGACGCCCGGACTATATAGAGGGGTGGGGCAGCGTTGGCACCTGGTTTTTGGCCAGGAACTTGCGGACTCGTAGCACGTTGTCGTGATGGAGTTGCCAGGTAGCGGAGATGTCTTTCCTCTCACTGATGACCCTTTTTTGGGGTCTTTCCAGCACATCCACGTAGTAGGCAGCGTTGACTGTCTGTGCTTGAGGAACAATCTCCTTATGGACCACACGTTTACTGTTGAAAAAGACAATGAGCATTGCTTTCACTTTTGATTTGGTCATTATTGCCTTTTCGGGCTTGGGGGACTGGTCGGTGTGCCACACAGAGCTTTGGCGTTTTGTGTATGGGTCGTATTGAAAAACCCAGGTTTCATCACCGGTGATGGCGTTGTACAAATAATCAGGCTCATTTTTAATGCATTGAAAAAGTTTACTTGAAATTTCCGCTCGGTTGGTCTTTCGTGACACAGTCGGCGCGCAGAGGTTTACAATAACTGACGTCCTGCCACTTCCGCAGCTTGGAGATCACTGAAACAGGTTTCAAGGCAAAGCTTATCGTCTTGCCCAACTACTCCAATTAGTTTGATCTTACTCCAACCAATAGGGAAATTTAATTGCATTACTTTTAGAATGCACCCTGTACATCCCTTGAGCGTCGACACACCTCCAGCAAGCGGATTTCCCAAAACTCCAAGGCTTCCTGGTAGGCAGATATGTGGTACTTTGCAAGGCACCGCTAGGGTATGATGCAGGGGTAATGACACTTCAGACATACAAAATTTAAGTTTGTCTTATTTATTAGCTACAACACTCTCATACTTCTGTAAAATAATGCAAATAAGGAAGATCATGGTAGCTACAAGTACAAACACTACGGTTTCTAAGTGAGACACACTTGTCTACGCATACGAGTGGAGCTATTAGTCACCAGAAGGACAATAGGTAAAGCTAGATGAGATAAAGACAACATGCTAGATTACTTAGAATGAAAAAAGGAAAATAATTGTTCCCCTAAAGTTGTTGGATAATGTTATTCTGATTCCTTATCATTCCTGGTATCTCTCTCTAATTTCAGTATTTTTCCTACTGCAGTGTAATATGACTAATAATACCTTGTATTTTATATACAATATTAAGCCTTGCAGGGTGTACTAATAAGTTAGCTCTACTCTCACCTATAAAACCAACTTTCAGGTCCATTATTCTGGGCTGTTCTGCCTAATAACTTCTGTCTGCAAGGATTCAAAGCGATGCTCCCTAAATTTATCAATAGATAATAATTTAAATTTTTTTATCAACCTGACATTGCAATATAACGGAATGTTACGGAAACCAATTACAAGGGGAAAAATTTTACTAATATTTAGGAAATCTGAGTAGCGCCCAGTGGACCAGAACATTTTCATTGAAACTATTATGATGGGGTTAAAGTTAAGGCCCACCCAATTGCGATTGTGTTCCCATGGCATTCGTACCTGTTTTTGAAGGCCCTGGAGATTTTTTCGAAAATGGTAAACATCTCTACCGGGGGAGAAACCGGAAGAACAATCGCGACCAGGATCAAGGAACATCGCAGACACTATAGTTACTCTATTTCTCCTGTAAAGCTATAGTTTCCTCCCCGCTACCATTCTTTTCACCTAAACTCGTAACCGGTGCTCTTCATTGTATATGTGGGGTAAATGATTAAAGAGGCATGGGAAGAGCTGGAGGTGGGAATGAAAGCCAGAGGGGAATTCGTAAAATCAGTTAGGTTTGCTGATGACCAAGCTTTAGTTTGTCAGTCAGCCAAGAGGTTACAAGCAATGCTGAGTGAATTGGAAATTCAGTGCGACAGGTATGGGATGAGAATCAATATTAATAAAACAAAGGTTATGCGATTTTCCAGGAAGAAAAAGTCTAAGCTAAACAATAAAATAGGAGGGCAAAAACTAGAGCAGGTAGAACAATTTACGTATCTTGGGAGTGTTTTGGACCAACACGGTCAAAGTAGTAGGGAGGTAAGCAGAAGAATTACATTAAGCAAAGAGGCTTTCGCAAGGAGGAGGGAGTTGATGACAGGGACGTTGAGTAAGGATGTTAAGAAATGTGCCGTGAAATCTATAATATGGAGGGCAGTTACATGCGGCGCAGAAACGTGGTCAATGAAGCAGGATGATGGACGTACGAGTAGATTGAAGGCTTTTGAAATGTGGGTTTGGAGAAGAATGGAGAAGGTAAAATTGACGGGAAGGAAAACAGATGAGGGAGTACTAGATATGATGGGCGGGGAGAGGGGTTTGTCGGGAGAAATCAGCAGGCGGGTAAAATGGATGAAAAACCTATTGATCGTCAATGAGATGTTGAAGACTGTAATATAGCGGAGAATTTTAGTCAAATGAGGAAGAGGAAGGAATAGGATGGGTATGTTGGACGAAATAAAAGGAGGAAGGAAGTACACAGAGATGAAAAGGGGCTTGTTGTAGTGTAGGATGCTGTATTGTGTTTTGTTGGGAGCTAGTTATTTGGCAGTCGTCTCCATCCAAAACCTAACTTAAACGGTAGATTACCTTAATAAATATACATATACAAACAAATAGTCCAACTAAAGATTAATGTTGCACATCTCCAATACGAAATCGATGCATGCGTGCCCCTAGTTATCCTGTTGCTGTCTCACATCATTCTCTCATAATGCCTATGCAAATTTAATCTAAAGTAAATATCAGTCATTGAACGGCCGAAGGAATTGCTGTAACAATTTTTACGTTATTAAGTACGATGACATTTTCCATGGGGTACATACAGTAGAAAGAATTAGCCGGTAAGAATAAAGGAGGAGAGGGGAGTGAAGCAGGAGTGGAATGACTCCGAGCCAAGGAGGGCGACTTTTATTCCCGGGGACACTAATGCCTTCCCCGAGCATGATTCCCTGCGACACCGAAAGCAGGGATAAGAAGGGGAGGGGGTGGAGGAGGAAAGGAGCTTATTGGATATATGGCTCAGATAAGGGGGGCTTCGGGGGGAGGGAAGCCTGTGGTGTAGGGCGGGGGGGTGTGAGAGGGCATCCTTGGTGAGGAGCGAGGGCCCTCGAAGGGAGGGAGGCCCTAGGAAGGGGGGAGAGAGAGAGAGAGAGAGAGAGAGAGAGAGGGAGCGATTAAGGGGATCGTAGTTTGGGCAGCGCAAGAAAAGGCCAAGGCAGTGATGGGAAAGAATGATGGATGTAAAGGGGGTGGGGATCAAGTAAACGCCGGTGGTTATTTATTTATATGCTCTGACTGCCGAATAAAATTCTCTGAGGTGGAAATAGGAGCACGGGCGGGGGCGTCCCAGAAGGGAGAGCATGGGAGCGTCCGAGTCCGTCGCACTTGGCTCACCCAAGCCCGACAGCCGGGAGAGGCCGAGCATATCGGTTACTGAACGGAGGGAGGAGGGCGGGAAAAATGTCAATTATTGGCCGTGGTCTACTGGTCAAGGGAGGCCTAGGGAATAAGCACTGATGCGCTTCTAATCTTTGTCTAAACACAACACTAAATTGTCGAGAATCCTACATTTGAGTAAACCATGTTTCTAGCCCGTATACTCTCTACACCTCCCTTCACTCCTTCCGACGGCCTGCTCTTTTTCCTTACCCTTTCACTACGCTGGTCCCACATTTTTCTTTCTTTACCACCTCACCTTTCGACATTCCATCAACTCCTTATACAGTATGCTCTCCATTAAGTTTTCTGACTTCCTTCGAATTCCATACTTCCTTTTGTCTGGTATTTCCTCTTCGCTGGCTTTCATTTTCCGTCAATTTTTAGTTTTCAAAATTCCTCCCACAACTTTGACGTCCATATAGTTTCAGTTTTATTTTTATGGAAACTTTCCATATTGGGGAGAAACGATAATTAGCAATTGTGATTTCCACTATGGTATATTTATTCACACGACCCAGGCTTCAACACTTTCTATCGTCTTCGGTAACAGATGATTACACGAAGATGACACGAAGTGTTGGGACCCGGGTCGTGTGTAAAAAAATACTCTAGTGGGAATCGTAATTGTTGGTTATAGATTCTCTCCATCCCTGACGCCGTGGAAAGGTATGTGGGTTTTGATGATCTATGAATCTATACTGTCAGGGCTGATGACAATAGCCCCTGAAGGGGTCATCCCTGATCGAAGAGTAGGGGCCAGAGGAAAGGTACTCCGTGCTGCCCGGTGACTCGGTCATTCGAGTGTTGGTATCACGTCAAAAATACCACTGAGGAAGGCAACAGGATACTACCTCGATTATTTCTCCCGCGGAGGTATGGTGACTGCTTCGATTCAAAATAAACAAATAAAAAAACATGTGTTTCTAAGAAAGGTGTGAGAAGAAAAATATTTGCAAGTAGGATATAGTTTTAAGATAGTAGTGGTGGGGTGAAGGATCATATGCGATTGCTTGATATCTGGAATGTGATGTCAAGAGGGGTTTGGTATTTTTACTGTCTGATGCTGCGAGGAGTGGACTAATGCGGATAATGTTGAAACTCACTCAACATACCCTTCTCTGAAGTGAAACTAGTTGCCATTTAGAAGGATCAAAATCTGCGAACTCCGGTATGCCATGCTCATGTATTGGCTGAAGTCGAGTACAGTATTTCCCTCGTGTGATGTTCAATTTTTCATTGCACGCAAGGCAGTTTCGAAAATAAAGAATAAACTACCACTCTTCATGCACAGGACATTTTCGAGTTTACATTCTTGAGTGAATCTTTGTACACACCGTAGAAATGCTTTCTGTGAGCAGCATAGCATCTTGATGAATGTAAAGCCGCCTTTCGGGACAATCAACAACGAATGAGAGGTGACGGAGATATGACTGAACTCAAATAATCTAAATTGCTTATCAGTGTGATTCCACTATCTATGGAACTACTTCTTTCATTCAGGACGAAAAGCACTGAATGATACACAAGGCGTAACTCGCCGTAGACTTCATTTCTATCTCTCTAACTCTTATTTATTATTCCAAAGCTTTCACCGGCGGATCCCCGGAAGGACCCACGTTGTCCTTTTGGAATATGCTTTTCAGAGAGAAGATCTCAGAAAGAATAAGCTCTAGACTTTAAACTAGCTACAAATAATTTTACAAACATCTTCCATCCTTCCTTTCTTGTAAAAATTCAGCTGTGAGCAGAATACGAGATCCTTCCTTTATCTTTGTTAGGAGCATTATATTGACGTTTGTAAATATAACCAGGAAAATTATTTCACAAGCACCGTTTGCATACATTGGTATGTATATTTATGTTGTGTGTATGTATTATATGAGTGTATATTGTATATATTGTGTTATAGTTAGTAATTGAACGGGGCAACCAATGTATTGTGTTGTGGTATGTTAGTCGTAAGATATTGTATGTATTAATTTTATTGCTCCTTTTATGCAATTTGTGAAATTCATCTGTAAGTTTAATATTGCAAATTTGTGACGAGGGATTAAGGTGGTAGAAGAGACTCCATAGTCTCAATCTTGTATCAAAATAAAGAAGACTGCCTATAGTCGTAGTATTTTTTTTATCGGAGGTAACCGACAGCTGAGCTCATTTGGGATCAGGGATGGATGGGAATGGAGGAAGGGTGGAGAGGAACCCGGCGCGACCATTGCCCTACTCTTAACAAAAGGCGCAAAGGGGTGTACCAGAGTTAAACGTCCCATCCGACGGACGGCGTACTCACTCAAAGTGCTCTCCACAAAGCACCTCAAGTAGGGATACCACTGCAAAAATGCCTGTCTTCTCCAGGATTCAAACCTGGGCCTTATCGGTGGGAAGCCAATACGTTAACCACTGCACCATCCCTATCTATTTATTTAGTCAATGAAAATTTACATAATAATTAATGCTCCTTTTAATGGCCGAGCCATATAGCTCTTATACTCAAGTCCTCCGAACGAAAGATACAGGGTCGCACTCAAAAGTGGTAGGATTGATTTTCTCTGGCGCGAACGGAGCGGTGGAGGGGGGTCTGCCTGGCAGGGTAAGGTGGAGGGGGCTCTTAGAAATAGACCAACACCAACCTCAGTCGCCTGCGGGCTGTCGTTGAGTGAGGACACCGTTTTTAGTGAAGCAAGTTTTTTGTCCGCGTCGAAAAACAAAATGAATCTGAATTTAGAGTAACGTTATTCCGTGAAGTTTTGTGAGAAACACGGGAAGACGGAAACTGACACCCTCGATATGATCAAGCAGGCTTATGGGGACACACTGCCTTAAGCCGTTCCACAGTATTTGAGTGGCACAAATTGTTTAAAGAGGGTAGGGAGCTCGTTGAAGACGACCATTACTCCGGACGGCCGTCGACGGCAAGAACCGACACGAATGTGGACAGAGTGAGGACACTGCTGAACACAGACCGACGCTTAACCAGTGAAGAAATTGCAGACCAGTTGGGTCTGTCTGCATCCAACGTCCAACGCATAATTTCACAGGATTTGGCCATGCGCAAGGTGTGCGCCAAGATGGTGCCGAAAATTCAGAGTGTCGACCGACAGCTCCTGGCCAAATACGGCGTTGCCACGTTGCCGCACCCGCCCTATTCCCCCACCTGGCACCACCGGACTTCTTCTTCTTCCCCCTGATGAAAAGACAGCTCAAGGGACGACGTTTTGACTCGATAAAGGCCGCTCAAGAGGCTTCGACTAGGGTCATCAACGGCATCCCCAAAGAAAATTTCCAGCGGGCGTACGGGGAATGGGAGCAACGTTATACTAAGTGTGTAGCAGCTCAAGGAGCATACTTTGAAGATTATTAAGTCGATGTAAGTATATAGTCAATAAAATTCTTGTAAAAAAATCAATCCTAGAACTTTTGGGTGTGACCCTGTAAACTGAACAGTAGTTGAAGCATGGGTACTGCCCCCTCCGTCATGTTAAATTCACACATCGAGACCTCTGCCATTTCACAGACTGTTGCGACTCAAAGCCAAAATGACACGTCTTTGGGATTGCTTTGCTGGAAGTGTCCAAGATTTGAACCGGGGTCCTCCGGTGAGTCGCCAGATCTCCCACGGTGTCCCCATGGGGGCGGCCGCCACGCCGCGTCCACTCGCGGCATTCGCCAGCACGGTGCGAGTTGCAATCGCACGCGCGTGCCGCACTGGGAGACAAAGCTATACATAAATAAAACCCCATTCCCCATCGGATGAGTCGAACCTTGGACCCTCGGCCTCGTGTGCCGCGGATGCCGTGTGGGGAATGCCATGAGAGACGAGGGCCGAGGAGGAGGAGTGGGTGGGAGGAACCGTGGCATGAATCCCTGGCGAGGAGGGGGGGATACGTTTATTGCGAAAGGGGGGGGGAGGGCGTGGCGGGGAGTGAGACGGCGTGGTGGCCGGAGGATGTGGTGTGGGGTTGGGGGGGGGAGTGGCGGAGGCCCGTCGGCGGATTCGGTTTCTCCTCACTTGCGGTTTCGAGAGGGGGGGGTGGCACGACACGAGGGGCGATACGGGGGAGGGGTGGGTGGATGTGTCAATGCATTGCCCTTCTGGGGGGGGGAGGTAAGGACTCGTGTGGAAAAGGGGGGGAATAAGGGGGGGGGGAGAGATTCAATCCCAACGCCGCGCGGTGGCAACTAAGGCGATGAAACTTTGGACCGCTGAATCGGTACCAGCAAGGAGGATTCTAATCCCGAGGACAAACTTCGGTGCTGACGCCTAAGGCATTAATAGGAATACTTGGCATTTGATGCTAACAATTTTATAAATTTAGTTTATTACTTGATTTTTTCAAATAAATTCATTAATACCCCTTGCTAATATTGTAATCACATATATTGTTCGGGGTGCTTGAACGAAAACATGTATACGAGGAATTTCCAGAAAGTAACTTACGTTTTGAAATAAAATACGAGGGTCATGCGGAAAGTAGTACCCGTTCGTGCCGCATGAAGTGCTGACGACGCGAGTAGCCGCTGGACGAGGTCAGATAGCTTCAGTGGCTTGTCTGCCTTCTCTGAGCCAAGTTGCGTGACGCTAGCATTGCCTGTGTTGTTTCTGTGATTGTTTACAATGTTTAAAAAAATTGAGAACGCCGCCAGTTGTGAAGTGAGGGCAGTGATTAAATTCCTCAATGCAAGAAACGTTCGCCCATGTGATATTCATCGCCAATTAAAGGAGGTGTATGGAGACAATGTAATGGACGAGTCGTCTGTTCGGCGGTGGTGTCGCAACTTCAACATGGGGAGGGGGAACACACACGACGATGAGCGTTCGGAGAGACCGTCTGTCATTACAGACCAACTGGTGAGCTCAGTTGACGAATTCGTGAGGAACGATCGGCGCGTCACAATTGATGACATCTGTGAGCATTTTCCCAATGTTTCTCGAACAATTGTTCATGAAATTGTTAAACACCATCTGCATTATGCAAAAATTTGTGCAAGATGGGTCCCTCGCGTATCTCAATGAGCTGGCGGCGAAGGACTATGCAGCAGGAATACAGAAACTTGTCACACGTTATGACAAATGCCTTAATTTGCTTGGAGATTATGTTGAGAAGTAGTTTAAAGTATCCTCTTTCAAATAAAATTTTTTATGTTTGTTAATATTTACTTTTGTGTCTTTATTTCACGAACGGGTACTACTTTCCGGATGACCCTCGTATGAACGGAGGGACAAGACAAATTTTTATCGTATATTGGAAAAGGAAACACTTTGTTCTGTCACGCATATTTTATTATGCACGACCTAGGTTCCGACTTGCAAAGTCGTCATCACTTTGTAAATAGAATCCTAGGTCGTGAATAATAAAAATATATGTGGAAGAACAAAGTACTTTCTTTTCCTCGAATTGCTTCCACAAAATTACGTCTCAAACCATTCAATTTAAAATATACGCATTTGAAAGATAAATTGTTAAACTATTATTTTCATATACTCGTCACTCTGCCCACCACTACGCTAGGCCTAAACGTAAGTTACTTTCTGGACCACGGTCGTATATATTTGATTTAATTCTCAATGACCTTTTTTATATAAATTATATAATCAGGCCCCAATAAGATTATGGATTCGCAAATTCATTTAGTCAATTTCTTCGCAGATAGCATGTTTTTATCATTTGACGTTCTCATCCGGATGCAAAAAATGGTTTTGTGTGTTTGCGTGTGTGCGCAAGACTCATCATGGACATCTCCTATCTCCCGCTCCCACATTCTAACTGTTAATAGCCGGCGACATCTGGTTTCAAATATCATTTTTCGATTGCTTTGCACGGAACCACTCACAATGTATCGATATTTTTATCGGTGCCTTGCGGACAGTAGTTTTATAAGTGTCTCACATTCTCAATTTCTTGGTACGTATTCCCTGTTGGCCATAATTTGCACAGGTTCAACCTCACGACTTCGCCTCCGACTTGGACCTCTTCTCTTCGAAGCGTCCAGCCGCTCTTGAGCAAGCCTCCCCTGACGGGGTCTTCCTCTGCCCCCCTCCTCCCACAGCCGATCACACCCCTCTTGGTACAACTCTAGCCCTCAACATGCAAGATCTTGGACGCGGGCGGCATCCGATGCGATGCTAACAAATCCAAGAGGACAGTGAACCCGTACCCTGGGACTTTACTGTGAGGGGCAGTGAAATAAAAAACCGAACACCCGCTACATCAACCAGTCCGCGCATCAAAAAAGACATACCCCAACAACTGCTTGCGCCTGTGAGTTGTCACTGTGCACTTCTCCTACCACAGCGATGCGTAATATGCGTCGCTACCATATCGATGCGTAATAATTTAATTTCTTGTTTTTAACGGACTGTATGTGTGTGTGTGTGTGTGGGGGGGGGGGTTATGGCTGGTGTTCGGTTTTCATTTGACTGCCACTATCATGTTTGTGTTTAATTGAAAGCATAGCAAAACTTATTTCAACAATAACAATAGGAAAATAGAAATAGTTGGTGGTACCTAGTTCTTATTTTTTACTTATCTGCATCTACTTTATGTCCTACAAGCTGCCGTAAGGGCTTGCGGCGGGGGGTGTTACGGCACCACCCGTAATATGGAAAAAAAATCGCATACAAAAGCCACAAATTTATAAAATCCATAAAAAAACATGCATGCAAAAACCTTTATAAAATCCTTACTCTTACTTATATTATGTTATAGAATAAATTACTCTCTAGAACAGCGCTAATCCAGAGCAACATTTGTGGCAGAACACTAGAGATATGATAACTCATCTTTATACTTCATATTAGGGTTAGGTGGAAGAATAGGCTATGTAATCTCGCTCCAACAAAGAAGTTTTATTATTATAAATATTATTATACTTTGCACTTTGATCATCAGCATTCAAATATTTTTTAGTTGTTTATTCGTCTATGATTAAGGTTTTTTTGAACCATTATATAATTAATTTTCTACGAATCATCAACAACTAATACATTTTTCCTACCCCAGCCCGCTATCTATTTTCCGTTGAAATAACACAAATTATCCAAAACTTCTAGTTTAACGGCTCAATTCCAGGATTGTTTCCAGTATTTGGTCAAGGGTTTTCCCCAATTTTGATTCCCCAAGATACGTGCAAGGGCTGCGGGCCACCCTGGAGCAGATAACACGCCTCTTTGATGATTTTTCTAAAAATTGAAACAAAATAAAGTCGCTTGCACGCATCGCAAAACGGTAAATTCTATCCATTTGCTAAAAAATTCTTTAGGGACAAGTATTTACTAGCAGAGTCAGTATTTAATTATTTCTTCAACGATGTCGTCCAGCTCTGTTGACGAATGATGAAGTCAATAGACCGAAATTTGTCGATCTGAACAAATTTTGCGCTTTACTTTTGTGTGGACGGGGTTCGTAAGCGCCGCCCTGAGTTGGCCGGACACTTCCTCCGCTACCCGAAGATCATTGCACCAATGAATGAAAAAGGAAGCCATAGACCCTCGACCCTCCCTGTTTTCCTGGTCCTTGACCCTTTAAATATCATTAAAATTCTACTAAACACCTTAAAATCCCTGAAGAGAAACATCAGTTTTCGAATTCCAAAGAAACAACGGGAGATGCCGCAGCAATCACTTTAAACGGAGTCATCCGCTAATGTTCAATTCAATGCAAGAATTTCAGAGTGCGAAAATCATTCACCTTGACCGGGATTCGAACCCGGATTCCTCAATGCTAAAGAACTTGACCGAACATTGAGGGATCCGGGTTCGAATCCCGGTCAAGGCGGATGATGTTTGCACTCTGTAATTGTTCCATCGGTTTTCAACTTTTGTCCACTTTTACAAGAATTAGCTCGATTGTGCACGGAGGGGGGGGCAGGAGGGAGTGGGGAGCGGGTAGAAGGGTCGCCGACGGATCTCCATCCCCCGCGGGCGGGGGCGGGGGGCGGTGCTCGAGGGAGGGAGGGGGCAGCGCTCCTCTCCCTTCGGCCATGAGACGAATCGGGACCTCCCGAGAGTAGTGCCTCTTGGGGGATTTTTTTTCTTTAACTTTCACAAAAAAACAGACAACAGAAGAGTGCATAACGAAAAAGAATCCAGCAAAAAATACAAATTCGGGAGACCGCAACTAAACCAAAACTCTTGGTCGGAGGAAAAAGACTCGCGTCGACTGGCGGTCGACTGATCCCATTTGCGACAGCCAGAGGGTATGCAGGGAAATAAAACATGAAAGTTTCGTATAAGCTCTTCAAGGCATACATACCTTGTCCAATTTGAGGAATAAGTAATTAGGCATTCTGGTTGAAATTTCAGATGTACCGGTCACCAATAGCAAGCTGATCTTCTGTGTACGATATAAGACTCGAATGACCAAAGGCCCAACAATCTTACGTCCTTACGTAATGGCAATGAGGAAGTAAAACGAGGGCAACGCAGGGTGAGACTAGGCAGCAGGAATCGAATGCCTCAAGCGTCGTCGTGTTGTCAGAGACTGAAGGTAAGGCATGCTGAAATGGTGCCAAAATAAAAAAGAATGGAATTTCACGTCCATTCCCGTTATCGTCAAACTATTACCGTTTGGGTAAATGAGTGCGTATTATCGAAATGGTCACGTGCTTAAAGATATGAGGTTGTTTTCGTCTTGTGAAGATACGATTTAAAACGACGCAACAAGCATACAAATCCAGAACAGGGTTATCGACCCTGTATGAATAAGCTCAGTTCCTTCACGTTCACCTCGAGAAATATCCATAGCAAAAGAACAACGGTGCTACATCATCTGTATAAATAGTTTCGAAAAACTAGATGAATTTCAGATATCACTGCAATGACTCAAAATTCTTCAAATTACGTCCGTTGAGCGTCGACACACTTTGCCAGCGGCTTTACCACGATTCGAAGGCTCCCTGGTTGGCGGAAGGTCCTTAAGGGTCCTCAAGCATCTTTGACGGCACTTAGTGACGGATATGGCGGTGTCCTTTGAGGGAGGGAGGAATTACCTCTTGGGAATAGGAAATAGTGTGCTGCTGCCAAGTCGGGAGTGTAAGGGGGCTTGGGAAATCGTCGCGATGCCGTTACAGAAGATGACACACTCGACCCTGCTCTTGGTCGTCCGTCCAAAGACCTTCGGGAGGACGAGTTTAGCGCAGATCTTTCGCATCGCCAAATTTTCAGTGATAATTGTGTGAACTGACATCTTGTTAATACGATGTGCGATCATTCGCACACTTAAACGATGGTCAGCACTTGACGCAAGCGTTAGGAAAAATTACTATCGATAATATTTATACAAACTTTGAATTCCACAGCGAAAAGTATACCAAACCTATCTGCAATCGTTACTTGCCTGGATAATTTGCAGCCTCGTTCACTCCGTGACACACCAATCACCGCCCGCTTGGAATCTTGACACACTTTTGTGACACCCGTTCTTAAGCATGGGATTATGAAAATCTTATGTTGCGTGGTGTACGGAATCCGTGAATAGGGAAAGGAAATCGTATACTATATTAAGTATTGAATACCTTAAATCCTAGATCTCATTTCACGCATCGATTTAGTACTTGTAAAAACATCCTATTTGGATGTCATAACTTTTTATTTAGCATCTGTTAAGCATTTTTCCAAACTTCTATGCACACTCTTTAAAGTACTAAGAAACCATTTTTACAGTGCTATCCATTTTCACGCTTCTTCATGCAAGCGTCCTCCATTGGCTTCTCTCTCTTCATCCAATCTACGAAGTACATTTTCCTTTTTTTATTCTATCTCGAATTATCCGTTTTAATTCCACCATTCTTCGGTGTCGCCACTCTTCCATCCTCTCTTCTTTTCTGCAGACGCTTTTGACCTCGTCTCACATCTACGGAAAAGTTTTGATGAATCTCATCATGGGTCATTTGTTCAAACCGTGGATATATATGCAACCCTTCCCACTCTTCTTCATACTTCTTCGCGTCCGCATTTTCCTTCAGTTTGACGTCTATCTAACTGCAGACACACATTTCACCTTTCGCATACCCAAACTGATAACCCGTGTCTCCTCTCCGCAGGTCTTCCCATTCACTTTTCCTTCGACGACCTTGTCCATCGGGAATCGTGGCTCCTTCCATCGGGAACGCGACCGATCCCTCCCAGTGAGTGCTTCCTTTGGGATCCCCTCGTCTCCCTATTCTTACTCCAACCACTTCCATAGTAATTCAATCGAACCTTTTGGTCTCCTTTTCTCTTATTCAGCCGATAACTCCCGCTGTTTCTGCATCTTGATGAGGTTAGAGAAAGAAACTTTGCACTTCCAAATGAAGGTTTATCACTTCACACGAGCATTGTTTCGATGCTGCACACCATAATCAGGCGTTGATGCGCAGCACCACCTGATGACTACGCGCATCATCGAAACCATGGTCGTGTGAAGTGATAAATATTTATGTGAAAGTGCAAAGTTTCTTTCTCCACCCTCGTCACGAAGGAATTCCACAAAGTTGAAAGTCTGAAACTGTTATGTTTCCACATCTTTTCCTCTCCGCAGCTGTTATCGCCCATCTATCTTCACCAGTTATTATATTCTCATGCATGGTTGCAAAGATACACCTTGTCTCCAACCCCTCACTCCCTGCCACACGCCCGCCGCCGTGTGGGGCGTACATGTAGACGATGCCGGTTGATACGTGCAGAGAGGGAAGGTGGGGACGAATGCGGGTGGCCTGGGCGTGATGAGTGTTGGGGAACATATTTCGATCACAAGTTTAAAAAGAGAAAATACTATTATCTCATCAAAGTTTCAAATCACTCGACCGGTCAATAAAATGTTTCCTACTTTGTTCCACAATAATGCCTAAATTTACCTTTCCTCTTTTCCTCAGTCTTCAAGTATTTTTTTCTTAAACTCTATTAGTCAACTCAGAATGGTAATATGAAAATCAAAAATAAATCAAGCAAAAATATGTAGATGATACGTAATTTTTTTAGTTGCCATTCATTTTTGCGTGTCGATATCGCAAGAGTCATTCCGACAAATCGCGTATCCGCCCCCAGAAGTGCTTCGAGCGGATACACTGGTCTGCGATCAAAAGAGTCAAAGATCACGCTCATTCAGCGGATGCGGCAAAGATGTTTATTCCTGCAATATTTGCCTCGAGCACACACAAAAAAGCCCTCTCGGGTACGAAGTCAACAGGGTCTTGCCACCCCTTCCCTCCCTAACACGTCGGAAAAATATAAAAAATCGCGTCCGCACCCCTGGATGGAGGTGTATCTACGGCGCCCCGAAAAGGAAGGGCGAGCTAGTCAAATGCGGGGGCGAGGGAGGAGGAGGAAGAAGGGGGGGAATGGAGGAGGGGCGGCATTTAATGTAATGTTGGGAGGGAGAGAATGGGGTGTGCGTGGATGGGTGTTTGGGGGGAGTGGAGTGGGGCGGAGAGGGAAACAACGTTTCGCGAAGGGTTCTCCCGCTCACAATGCGAGGTGGGGGGGTGGGTGTGAGGGTGAAGGAGGGAGAGAGAGAGAGGGAGGGAGGCGCCGCGGTTTCGTGGGGTGGGAGGCGGGGGTGGGGGGCGTGGCGCGGCGCGTGGGGGAAGCGGGGGTCGTCCGCCCCTCTCACTATGTGTGTGTGTGTGTGTCGGCAGAGGCGGGGTGGGGGGCAGGAGGGGGAGGGGGGCGTGGAGAGAGGGAAGGCGAGTCGGCGCACTGCACCGTAGTGTGCCTCCGGGCGTCGGCCGTGGAAGCGCGATGAATGGATCGGACCTGCCCTCGCTATTCTTACGGCTGCTGGGATTATCGTGGTGAGTACCCGGCGGTCTTCCTTCCTTCTGCCCTTCCCTCCTCGACCAGGGGACACGCGAGACGAAACGGTCCTCACGGTGACGACCACACGGGGACACGACGGCCAACGGTTCGCCGAGCAGTGTCAACCGTAGGAGGAGATCTCCCGCGACGAGAAACAACCCAGGGGCTCAGGGTAATCCGCCGCCGCCGCTCTCGGAGGATATGGTCGTCGCGCAAAAGGGTTCGCGTGGTCCCTGTGTCGAGAGACACAAGGTGGGGGGAGGCAGGGGTCCCGTGTTTCGTGCGTCCACCCTCGAGGGACGACAAACCCTTCTCCGCGAACCTCTCGGTGTCTCTGCCCCGGTTGCCGCGAAAGTGTTTCCTTCCGATGGCGTCCGGGAACACTTCCTCCCCCTCAAGTCCAGGGATTCTCCGTGTATATTCCGGGTTTCCGGAGACATCTCCGTCGTCATAACAACGCGGTAACACACTCCCCGCCCGCTTGTATGTATGTGCGCTGCGTCGGCTTCGCTTGTTTGCCGCGCAGCCTCCCTCCTCCCCACTAGGAGTTTCATCTCTCGAATTTCATCTCTCTCTCTCTCCATCTCCCTCTCCTCTGGATCCCCGCTCCGTCGACGAAGAATCGATGCGGAGGGGAAGAGGGAAACACCGCCGCCGCCGCTCCCTCTAGCTCACTCTCTCTCTCCCTCTCTCTTCTCCGTGTAGTACGTGTAAACGTTACTCACTCTCCAGCCTGGAGTGTGCTCCGGGAGTCTGTGATTGCATCTGGAGGCGTCGGAGGTCCCTTGCGAACCTCTCATCTTCCAGGCGCTCGTCCCTCCTCTTTCTGTCGCGCCGTGCGTTCTCCTTCTGTTTCCCCTTCCCAACCCTCTCTCCGCTCCTTGTTTATAGTAACGTATGTTTCGCGAGTGGGTGTTCCAGTGTTTGGGGGGATGGAGGGAGAGGGGCGTGGGTGTGTTTTTCCTTCTCAAATCTTCATCTTCGTCACGGCTCGGATTCCGTCACACACACGCGCGCCCGCGCGAACACGCAGACATCCTTCTGTTGACAGCAACCGTTCAACGCCCCCATTCGCGGTTTCCATGGCTCACCATGGTCACCCACGGTCATTTCGAGGGTAGCGTAGGGATTCGTTGGTTCCGAACCCAGATCGTCTGCCTCCAGAGTCCTTTGGATCACCCTCGTCGCCGACTTGCCATCCTTTGAGAACGTTCTGCAGGGATAACGAGGGTTGATGCGGACCCGGATCGCGCCTTAGAGCCCTATAGGCCATTCCGTAAAGGACTTAAGCCGTGATTGACGTAAGTCTTCAGTAACGGACTGCCGTAAGCCCTCTCTCATGCTGTCATAAGGGTGACGGCACGACATCTTCACGTCTTGCGACAGGCACGCTGCCAGACAAACCGATTGCGTCATCGTTACTGCCGGCATTTTCAGCGCAATTACTCGATTTTTTTTCGGAATCTGGTGAAGTCATTCCATTCAGTTCAGCGGTATGTTTTTATCACGCTTCATTTAAAGTATAGGTACCATGAAAACTTATTACATTTCCCATAATTCACTCTTAATGTGTCCAGAATCGATTGTAGAGAAACACATATATTAGAATGTTTCTAACATTGACGAGTTTGAAAATGTTTATTTACTTAATCAAAGAAAACTAGAAACATCAAAACTCTCTTTCAACCAACACAGTTGTTATGGAAAGCTGTTTTTATTTCGTCGCTGTTCTTATTTCCGATGTCTAAGCCCACCATATGCGTCCAAAGGCTCTCTCAGCAATGGACAGGCTGTCGTAAGCAAATGACTGCGGTTTGAGTGATGCTGTTTTTTTCCTTTGTGGAATCGCCTTGCGTCTCGTGGAGTTGGCGCATTCAGGGTCAATAAGGGGTTCGGATCTTATTCCTAAACCACTCGCGATTTCCACACGGAGAGTACCAATTCAACTCTTGATCTAAAAGTGTCCTGGATTGGTTGTCAGCTGACATTGGGAGGCATGGCTCGAATCCTGGGCCTTCCGGTCGTAATTCCTCGCCCACCAACTAAACTCGAGTTTGCCTGACTATCGGTCCTGGCTGAGAGAAAGGTTTGAGCGTACAAAATTAGCCTTAGATACTTGCAGAATAAAGTTATATTTTCTTGATTTTTATGCAAAAAATTATAGCTCCACGTTCTATTTGGTGTTAAAATTTGAAAATAATATTCTTACTTATTCGTTTTGTCTCCAAGAAAGCTCAAAATATAGTTCTACGTTACCGAAAAATTGGCTCTTTTTTTTCTTTTAGCTGCAAATTCCTATGATAATGTTTTGTGTTCTCTTTCAATAACCAACCAATGAAGGAAGAAATAAGCTTAATTTCGATGCATAATATTTTGTAATCCAGGGATTGTGTATCAAGAATCGAATTCGCGTATAATACCTTTGGAGTCGATGCTGTTGAGATACCTTGAAAATCCCTTGGAATGTCATTTTTCTCCCTCCATCTCATAAAAAATTGGATTCCTCTCTCGGTAGTGAGTGGTACAGCGCACATCTGAACGTAAATGGAGTTCGGTTTCCCACCCCTTTGTACGGCGTTTCTTTCAATTGTTCTCATAATTGTGCCTTCTGCTCTGCGTGTGGACGCTGACACGAGTTCCCGCCCATTATGCCCTCTTCCCACCCAATACTCATGCGTCCAAGCAAAATGGACGAGTCGCCTCAATTCTAATAAAGGGAAGTGTCGGGGCTGTAACATTTCGCAGATATTTCCAGTACAAAAATCACCAGTATTTCGATCCAAAGGGAAGGAATTTCTCGGGAAATCTCGGAAGATTTTTTTAGAGGGGGATTCGTTATGAAAAAAAAACAGCTCGTTCCTTTTAAGCACTTATCCCAAATTCCATTTTGTCAATCTCTCTGCGAACTGTTTCAATTTTCTCCAGAAGCATTACATATGCATTCAAAGGATAATTTTATTTCGGAAACCGAATATTTTTCATGCTATATATTAGGGTTTAGCGGTTAATTTTTGCCTAGGAATTCCTTCTACGGGGAATTTTCCACGATAAAAAATGTCTGATTTGTCTCCTTTCCATAAAATTCAAATGTTTTGATTTAAAGAGTCATTTCCTTATGAGCGATGGCCAAATTCGTGCATATATCACCGTAACTAATAACAAAATATTTTTCCCTCTACTGTCCTGCACACCAAACTAATAGTGTCCGTTATCAGAATTAGTTGCTTAGCGTCCCCTTTCGTGTGATTTTCGGTTCGAGTCCCGGGGGCGCATTTTGACAATCAAAGATAAATAAAGTGTCCCTCGTCTCGTCCAAAGCTCCGCCCGATTTGCTTCACCCCTAGATCCCAACGCATCAGTCGCATGCACGCCCCTAATGCGGATGCCAAGCCCCGGCGGTCGCCGATGTGCTTTTTCTCGCCTGGGAATCGATTCGGATTCTATTAAGGCTGTTCTCCGTATTCCCAGGTTTGCAGAGATGCAATCACATCTCGAATAGTCGGGGAGAATGCTGCGTAAACGAGTGGAGGGGAGGGAGGAGGGGGGGTTTGGGGAATGTTGGGAGAAGGATGGGGAGATTGCGTCTAAGCCCTCGGAGTCTCGGGCGGTGAGGCAATAGACGAATGTGAACTATGTGGGCGAGGAAATCGAAAAGGAGGAGATAATAAGAATTTGATTATTGGGTTGGAGAATGCAGAGTTGGACAGCAAGCGGAAGGAGAAAATGAGGAGGCGATTAGATATGGCGATTGGCTGGAACGGAGATTGGAGGGTAAAATGCGAAGAAAGGCTCTGAAGCGACTGAATTGAGAATTTTGGGATACCTAGGAAATAGAAGGACAGAGTAATTTTCTAGATGTTGATATAATTGGGGGGATATGGGTGATCGTGGGGAAAAAAGCTGTGCGAAATAGAAGGGAAACACTGACGAAGTTAAAAGACTTGTCAGAAGTTTTTCTTCCGGCACACTGTTGACTAAATTTATAGTCTGCTGAAGGGTCTTTCTTGAGCGGTGGAAAGCCGGGGAATGAAGATCAAAAGGGGATTTTTGGACCAAAAGTATATGAGGATACCTTCTTTCTGCGGTTTTTGTGTTAGTTGTTAGGACTCGTATGAGGTTGGGATCCCCTTATGAAGTTGGATTGATTGCCGAATTGGATCGCGTGCAGCGTAGAGGAGTTAGATTAGTGAAGCGTTGTTAAGATAAACTTAGTAGCGTATCCAAAATATCAGTGGAACTAGTCTGGGAATCACTCTATGGAGCGAAGGTTACATTACAAATGAAATCTATAGCATAAATTGGAAGGAAGTCCCTTTAGCTCTGAACGTGTTGAACATTATTTTTCCCCTTCCTTATTATTACACCGATCGCACTAAGGTAGGAGAGATAATGTCAATAAAATTAGAGAGATCAAGTGTAGAACGGATAGATTTATGATGTCAATTTTCCCATGAAAATCTCTGAACACGGTAGTGATCAGAAAATACATAATCCGACCTAGGAGGGGGGATATTACTTTGCATAAAAAGCAGTCTGGTGTTAGCGTGAATGAATAATGCGTCAAAATATGAAATACCAAATGCGTGACTTGTGGCACGCATTTTAAGAATTTAATATAGCCTTGTGAAAGTGCGACTAAGCCTTTAGTTCATTTGGGTCACAGTTCATTGGGCCACTATTTCCCCATAGTTATTTTTTTAGAAAAATAATATGCTTTGACATGGATAAAGAAGCTGCGTGATTATATAACTTGATTAAAAAATATTACACTAAATAGGACTATACGAACTGTTAACCCGTTGCAAAAGCTATCATTTCTATCTTCCGTCATCTGCCAGTTTGAGAGAAAGAATTAATTATTAATAATTCAGGCCTAAAAATAAAGATTTTTGTAATTATTTCTCTTTTCTTTTTTTTAATTCAAAATTTTTCCGACAAAATGTCACGGCTGTGACCATCGACACTCGAATTTGCTCGTTTAAGTCAATTCTTCATACATTTTAATGTTGAATCTGAAAACCATTTATTTCTTCCCAATTTGCATTGATGAATTCACCTTCTCTGTTAACACTTCAATGGAAAATATTCTCATTACAATGTTTTAGTTTCCTTCTGTTCATAAATAAATACCTGTCAATAATTCGACTACGGAGATTTTGGCATACCTGGTCTCCAGCGAGCTAAGGGGCTTTATGGAATATTACTGCCGCAGGAATGTATTGCGAGTGCGAGGGAAAGCTAGGAATGGAATGCGACGATTGCATGCCGGTCAACCCGAATCTCCAGTGTGCGCTATAGTGTTTTGACCAGGAGGGTTTCTTTCCTGACTATTATTGCTCAAGTAATCTGAGAGTGTGGGTAAATTCCTTTGGAATTCATTTCGTTCCGGTTTTTAAATTCGCTTCTCATTCACAACGCCGTCTCTTTTTTCTACGCCCCGCCAACAGTCCAGGGGTTACCTCAAGAGTAAACCCTATCACCGTCCCTCTCAAAGTAGCTTTCCCATTCAATCGTTTCCGCTTGACACTCCTTTAGCGAGTCTTCACCCGTTTTACGACGCTAATTTGAAAAGCTCTCGGAATGGAATAGAAATAATTGACTTACCCTTGTGAAATTGTTTTATTTGTGGTCTCCCTGTACACTAATTCACTTGGTTCGGCGATGTTCCAATGCCTTGATCCCATCTCGATCATCCCATCTTAGATTCCTTCAGTCCTGTGCAAAATACCCTTCTACTTCGGCTTGGTAAAGAAAATTTTGAGCTTGCGGTGGAGATAAAAATCTGATGAAGCCGAATCAGGCGAACAAAGCAACTATGGCAATAATTTGTATCAATGTTCACGTGTTTTGTTATGCCAACAACACTTGTGTGTGGAAGTGTATTGTCTTGATAATAGACTACTCTCTCTTCCTTGCCAAACCTGACCTTTTTTTCGTGTATCTTTTGCTATAGTTGATCCTGGAAGTTAGCGTAGTATTCTCCAGTAATTGTTTCACCATTGGGAAGATAAACTATCAGTGTTTATTCATAAAGGCTTGCCCATTACTACACGGGAAACTCGTTTCGCTATCGCTGACATCCGGGGATGATTCCGAGAACCTTTCAAACTACCCTCGTATTTTCATTTTTCATGTAAAATACGTTTTGTACTCACCTCTGAGAAGATCAGCTGACTTTTCCTCTTTGGACTTGTGGGTTCATCCTCGCAAATATGTATTCGAACATTCAAGTCCTCTCGAACACAGTTATAAGCACATTGTATCGATTGTCACTTCGCGTCGACTGGCTCCGTCGCTTGTTTTTTATTCGTCGCTTGGCCATATCGCTTACGCGAGGCTAGTATTAGGGCGGCAGGTAAGGCGATTGGCAACTTGGAGCAGGTAACTTGTCAAGCCAATAGGCAGCAATCATTCACGGTATCGTTGGGATTCAGGAGAAATACGACATGTAGTTTGTCGGAGAGGTCGCTGTGATTTTAAATATATGTTGATATGGGAAGCATTGTAATTCCAGAGATAAGCGGCGTTTTTCTGCAAAACAAAAGTTGAGAAGAGGACACGAGTTCCAGGTGAAGAAAAACTAAACGTGAACGACAGTGAGTGAACTAAACAAGACAGCTGAGTTCCTTGTCAGGGGTTTCCGAATGACATCGACTGCCTCTCTGTCTCGACGGACGGTGGACGGCCGTCCGCGGGATTGGGGATCGAATCAAGTTGCGGTGGGGAAGAAAGTCACCTTGTCAAGGTTTACTAGTGGCCCTGCCCTGCTTCACAAACTGCGCCTACGCTTGCAGGTTCCGCTCACGAGAGACCATTAGCCACTAACTATTGACTGACCATCCTGTTTTCCAACGGACACAACCGACGTAGATATTTTAGTGCCCTGCAAGCCACCGCTAGGGTGTGTGGCAGGGGGTAAATACACGCCATATCAATTTTGACCAGAATATTTGTACCCCTACCGCAGTCTAACAATGCCATTCTGATCCCTTATCGTTCGCGGAAAAAGTGACTTATCAAATTTATCTGTTCTACACTTTATCTCTCTAATTTTATTGACATGATCTCGCCTATCGCAGTACTATGGGCAATACAACAATTTTCAACATCACTACTAAAGACACCTCCTTCCAATTGACGCTAGAGATTTAATCTGTAATGTAACCTTTGCTTCGTGAGCGATTTCCAGCCTAGCGCCTGTAATATTTTGGGTACGCTACTAAGTTAATCACAACAACGTTTCACAAATCTAGCCCTTCTACGCTGCACGCGAAAAAAGCGACGTTTAGCAGGTTCTATTGCCATCAGTAGCATCCTAAATTCCACCGCGGTGTCTCGCTTCTTTTTAGAATTCGATGATTTTCGCTTTTCGTACAAATACGAATGGAATAATTTACTTTTTTATCCTCGTAAGAAAAAAATCCATCCCATTATGCTGGTTTTGCTTACTCCTTGTCTTCTGAACCCGCGTTTAGTGCGTCTCAGAAGGATTTTACTCGGCATGTTATTCTTTTACCCATCCATTCGAGTCAATGCGTGTAAGGATGGATTGGAATTTTTATTTTGTAAATTCACTCTTGCGGATTCTTTCATATTTGATGGCCACCCTGGCTCTGACTACAATCAGAAATATTGGTGGCCGGAAACACCGATGCACCTCATAATACTTGTATTATTATACGAATACAGAAAACCGTATCATAGGCGGATAACTGGAATTTTCTATAAAATTTGCAATGATTCCCACTGACGCAAATGAGAATATGAGGCCAATGATAACGCTTCGCCGCGGCCCCTAATAAGGTACATTCACAAATTCGGGACTAATTAAAGCAATTATTATTTTCGTTCGCTCAAAAGGAAAAATCTCGAATCCATTCAACAGCTTCATCATCAACAACTCAAAATAATTCCATTTTGAACATACTACCTTGATCAAAAAGTTCCCGGAATAACCACCGTGTGGCGCTCCCATCGTTCCGATTTGAGTTCTGTTTTTTTTGTTAAATTGGTACATCTGTTGTTGATATTCCATTTAAATCTTAGTGTCATAACTTGACATTTGCAAAAGTTACGTAGCCAAGAGTACATCTATCTCTGTGTGTGTTGGCGATTTTTTACAATTGCAGAAATGGATTTAAATTTGCAACAACGAACTTGTATTAAATTTTGCGTAAAAAACGGATTTAGTGGCGCACGGACGTTGGAAATGTTGGAAAAGTGTTTCGGCAACGATTCTCTAAAAAAAACGGTCGTTTACCAGTGGCACGAGCGGTTCAGAAGTGGTCGTGAGTCAATCGAAGATGATGAACGCAGTGGCAGACCATCGACATCGAAAGTCGGTGAAAAAATTGACAAAGTAAAAGAAATGTTGGTCAATAACCGCAAATTAACCATCAGAGAAATAGCGGAGGACTTGAACATTGCCTATGGATCCGCCCAAGACATTGTGGTTAATGATTTGGGTTTCCGTCGTGTAGCAGCAAAGTTGGTGCCAAAAGACCTCAATTTCATGCAAAAAAGAGACCGTGTTGACGTCGCAAAAGACATGATTTGCGAGGCTGAATCCGATCCCACATTCATCAAAAGGATCATTACTGGAGACGAGACGTGGGTTTATGAGTACGACACGCAATCCAGACATCAGGCAAGTGAATGGCGTTCACCAAATGAGCCGAGACCAAAAAAACCACGTCGTTTTCAGTCAAAAAAGAAGGCAATGCTGACGGTTTTCAATGGATTACAACGGTGTAGTGCATCATGAATTTTTGCCAGAAGGCCAGACAGTAAACAAAGAGTATTATTTGGGCGTTATGAGACGTTTGCGTGAAGCAATTCGCCGAAAGAGACCAGAAATGTGGGCAGAAAACTCGTGGATTTTGCACCATGATAACGCACCGTCGCACAGTGCTATCATTATTCGTAATTTTTTGACGAAAAATGCAACAAATACCATCCAACAGCCACCGAATTCACCTGATTTGGCTCCCTGTGACTTCTTTCTGTTCAATCGAGTTAAAAAACCATTACGGGGAACGCGTTTTAGCAGCCGAGAGGAAGTAATGGAAAAATCGCAGGAAGCACTGATGGACATACCGAAAACCGACCGTAACTTTTGCAAATGTCAAGTTATGACACTAAGATTTAAAGGGAATATCAACAACAGATGTACCAATTTAACAAAAAAAACAGAACTCAAATCGGAACGATGGGAGCGCCACACAGTGGTTATTCCGGGAACGTTTTGATCAAGGTAGTAGTTGACGCAGGAAAGATCCAAGAGAAATGGAAGGAGTATATAGAAGAACTGTATGGTAAAGAACTCAGACCAACAAAGTTAGACATTGAAAAAGAAAATGACGTAGAGGAGGACAGCTTAGGTCCAGGCATACTAGACCATGAGACAGAAAGGACATTAAGGGAGATGAAACTAAATAAGGCCGTGGGGGTAGATAACATTCCCGTGGAACTTTTAAAATGCTTAGGAAAATGTGGGAGGAAGAGGCTATATGGGCTGATCCGTAGTATTTATGAGGAGGGAATCTAGTATTCCAGCGGTCTATGGTATTTGTCCAAACTTTTTTTTTAAAGGCATGGAAACATAACGTGGTCGTGTTTTCTTATTTTTCCCAATGTTAGGAGGTCGTGAATGAATAACCTGAATTGTATTTCACAAGATTTCCCACCTTTATGAAAACTCATGCTTGGTTTCATTGAAAGAACTAGGTTTTTATTGGAAATGTGTACGTCTTGCAAATAATACGTCGTCTGTGCAATAAATGCGCTAACTGGTGCAATCTGGCGGCCATGACGCGAACTATAGCCCCGCCCACTAGCGGCGCTAGCTGCCTGAGACCCAATGAGCCGTCTGTGCTTGGCGGATCGTCGAGCTGTGCGTATGGTGCCAGTTATGATAGTTTTTTTGTCCTAGTTTCTACTGTTTGTCGAAAATGGAAATTGACGAAATCACGGAGCAGCGAATCAACACCATGTGGTTGGTGGAGTGCGGTAAAAGGTATCAAGAAATAACAGAAATGATGGTAGCTGTTTACGGTGATAATGCTCTGAAGAAAACATCCGTTTTCAGTTGGATTAAGCGTTTTAAAGATGGCCGACAAGACGCCACGGATGATGCAAGGCCGGGACGGCCTTCAACCACCTGTGTTGACGACAACATTGATCGTGTGCGGTCCCTTGTCCTTACCGATCGTCAAAATACTGTCCGAATGATCGCTGATGAACTGAATTCAGGAAAATCAACAGTGCACACTATTTTCACCGAACATGATGGATGGATGGATCCTTCACCATGACAATGCACCTGCACTTTTAGCGTTGATTGCTCGCCAGTTTCTGGCAAAAAATTCAATCACCATCCTTGATCACCCTCGTTATTCGCCAGATCTCACCCCATGCGACTTTTTGCTATTCCCAAAATGCAAAAAATGTGCTGATGGGGCATCACTGGGAAGATGTGGACACAATAAAGCAAGAAACGACGAGAAAACTTAAAGGCCTAACTGTCGAGGACTTTCAAGGGTGCTTTAAACAGTGGAAAAGAATTGATTAAAAATTGGCAAATTTCCACAAAATAAAATTTAATGCGACCGGTTTGTGTAACTACAGCCTACTAGGCCTGACGATGATGCAGTTGCATTGTAACCGGTCGCCTTAGTAAATTTTGTTTTGTGGAAAACTACCAATTTTTAATTAATCATGATATTCAACCATGTCTCGCCTGAAACGTCTCTTCATAATAGTGGAAAAGAAGATGGAATAAGTTCATAGCAACGAATGGAGAATACTTTGAAGGGGGCAAAATCGATGGCCTCAGTTCGCGTATTTATTGGACAGACCTCGTATACTTGGGAAATTTGTAGAAGAGGGATGCTAATGATTTCGGTCGGCAGTTGTCGAAGAAGTGGCGGTGGGGGGGGTGGACAGAGGGCGCAAAACATTTCCGGGACGAGAGGTGTGTTGGGGAGGGCCAAGGCGTAGTGGGAGGGGGTCGCCTAAGGAAGGGGGTGGGAAGGGGTTGGTGTTACGATGCGGAAGGGTTGGTAGTCAATGGTTTGCGGGAATGGGTGTTGCTAAGTCTATAAATGGCAAGCGAGGGGTAAGGAGGAGTTGGGAGTTGCCCTATCCCCCCTGGGAGACGGAGAATTGGGGTCCGTCGAGGGTGTGTGTGTGGGAGGGTGGGGGTGGGGTGGCTCTTATTAAAGAGGCCCCCCCTTGATGAAGTGGACTTGGTCGTGCTGAGGAGAGGTGTGTGGGAGTGAGGAAGGGGTCGAAGAAAGAAAGGGCTCGCCGCTCGGGGTGCGAAGTGAGAGTCCGGGGAAGTCGTCCGGGAGGAAGTGGAGGGAGTCGGGCCAACTTTAAGACGGACGGCGTGCTCTTTTGAAGGGGAAGTCTGGCCAGAAAAACTTCCCCAGAGCCCCTATAAAATTGGCTCCTTTGGACCAACAGTTTATTTTCAGTTTGCCAGACCTAAAAAGGTATCATCACGTGGTGTACTTTCGACGACGTCGGGATCATAATAAGACTACTATTTGGTCATTACCGGTTATTAATTATGTCCAAGGGCTATGCAATGGGTTTGGGTTATCCTCTAGAAAGCAACTGCGTTCACCACCTTTATTGCTCTTTCGTCCTCGTCTATTCCCAGTTGAACAATAAATGCGGAGGATTTGCGGTCACTGAAGCAAGCTTAAACTGAACAAGGAATCCGAGTCTGGTAACGTGACACAATGGAATAACTAGTGAACCACAAGCGTGAATTTTCTTTGTTCTCGTTGCTGTATTTTCATATACTTTCAAATGTTATGCCGCCCAACGGAATCGTGCCTTCATTAGGCGTCTTCTGCGTACACTTATAACACAAGGGTGTTTGCGATGATAAATAAAAGAAAGGTAACATTTGAACTTGGTTGGCAGACTTAAATATGTGGAGCCAAATTCCAAAGAAACTGCGGGAGATACCGCAACAGTAACTTTTTAACGGAGTCATCCGCTAATGTGCATTTCAATGCAACAATTTCAGAGTGTAAAAATCATTCGCCTTGACTGGGATTCGAACCCAGATCCCTCAATATCCGGTCGAGTGGTTTAGCCACTTAAGCCACCGAGGCGTCCTCTTAAACTCTGAAATTTTGGGGCTTTTTTTAAAGGAACTAGATGTTGTGACGAAATGCCGTACATAAAATGTCACAGGCATTCGTATTCGTGCGCGAGGCGCCACAGTCCACGAGGTTAAAGCCAACTTTTAAACACTTATGGTGTTTTCACTTTGACAAATTCCAAAGAAACTGCGGGAGATGCCGCAACAGTAACTTTTAACGGAGTCATCCGCTAATGTGCATTTCAATGCAACAATTTCAGAGTGTAAAAATGAATGAATGAATCCCAGTCAAGGCGAATGATTTTTACACTCTGAAATTGCTGCATTGATGTGGAGCCAATATTTTAGATTGGATGAAATGGTATTTATTTATTGACTATGGCATTTATATTTACATGGCATTTATTTATTTATCTACAGGTGATAAACATTTCTATGGAAAGAGACTAAGTCTGGCGGCGTTATTGCATTGACTATGAAGGTATCTATCTCAAAATTTCATGAAAAGGGAGAGTGAAACTAAGAGTTTAAGAAATGTACATGGCTCTAGTGTATCATTCTGATTTTTAGTCATAAATACACTTCCTTCATAATTAATGATACGCGACCAACTACAGTTGTAGAACAGGTGGCCAATATAAAATGAGAAATTTAGTCTTCCGTTCTAATGGAATCTCTCGATCCTTCCAACAGTTACCTCTCGGTCATGACTAGTTATTGCTTATAAAGTGTAAACTTACTTATTGAGTCATTAATTCAAATTAATCTAATTAACGTAATTGCCAACACAGCGAAATATGAATGCTGTCTTCAACTTTGCTAGACTAATAAATTCCTAAGGTCCTGCAGTTTGTATAGTTTAAATGCAAACATCTAAGGAAATATATCAATAAAATAGAAATTTTGTTCAGGAGAATGAATTTAAGAGTGCTCATGTAATTTAATGGCGAGTTTTAATGATTTGAATTTGTCGTGATTCTTAGTAAAATGTTCAATCCAACAGAAATAGAAGAGTCATCAATTTGGAACAGATTAAAACATTGGCAACAAAATTCTTGGTTTAAAAAACTCAAATATCAGGGCGAATATTCCTTGAGATATTGCACAGCTTTCGCCAATGCACTTGATACTTCGTCTTTAACTACACAAAACTTTTGGCTAAATATTTTTATATTGGTCGCGTATGAAGGGTAGTTATATATTAGTATTAGCTCAAATACAGTACAAATCACTTCAGGCATCACCCCAGTGAAGTGTTATCGGACCTCTTTTATTTCTTCTTTGCGTTAACGACATTAACTACGTAGTCACTGGTAAGATACGTTTATATGTCTACGAATAAGTGGTTCAGAGAGATATCTGTAATCCGAAGGATAAGGCAGCTTTATCAGATAACCTAAATGATATAGAACGCTTGTGCGACACTTGGCCATAAGAATCAAACTTAAAAACGTGCGTAAAGGAGAATTTTTTGAAAAAGAGCAATTCCCTCCCGAAATTCTATTGTATTGGGAACACTGGAATGGAATGTGTAGACTCAATTAAATACCAAGGCGTCAACCTCACTCATCACCTCTCCTGAGTGAAACACATGCAGGGGATATGTGGACAATCTAATTAAAAAAATTAGAATTAGTTGAAAGAGTATTCAGGAAATGTGAAGAAAAGACTGAAAAGAAATGTTGTCTTTCGCTGGTCTCATATGGAATATGCCGCAAGTATATGGGAGCCTCATGCGTAAAAAGTATCGGAGGAGCTAGGCTTGGAATCACTCTATGGAGCGAAGGTTAAATTATCGATTAAATCTCTTGCATTAATTGGAAGGGTGACTCTTTAGCAGTGATGTTGAAAATATATTATTACCCACATCGTACTACGGTAGGAGAGATCATGCCAATAAAATTAAAGAGATTAATTGCAGAACGGATAGATTAAAGATTTATATTTTCCTAGGAACGTTGCGCTATTAGAATAAAATTGTCCGACCGCGCTAGTGGGGGATAATATTTTGCGTTGAAAGCCGATGGGTGCGTAATCACCCCCTGCCACACAACCTAGAAGTGGTTATTAGGGTAAAATGTATGAATGAATGAAACTGAATGAGAGGGGAGTTATATTGTATTTTTGACACATGATTCAAGTTATGAATTCGATTAGGCACTCCCTTCCCTGATGAACGAACTTCGAGAGACGAATTTTTCTCGAGAACCCGAGTTTGTAAAGGTTTAAGAGAAGTCAAGCCACAGCTGAGTCCGAAGTGCATGAGTCATGTCCCGAGACGCGGATCGCTAATTGGCGTCCATTAAAAGGACGGCCTCCGTGGAGTGTTCGTCCATTTATATCCTCGGCATCATTTTGAGGCGATATCCCTCTCTGACCTCTTTAATTATCCCAATTCCTGTTGGCGAAAATCAACAAGAGAGCTCTCGAAGTTCTCGCTCGCCAGTCAAAACTGATACGGTCCACCCAACACGGCAGGGTTCCATCAAAACCGAAGGTCAGGGCCGTGAAAGAAGGCTCCCGCAGCTTAGGCGTGAATCCTTCGCCAACGTTTTCGGCCTTCGGGCCCACCTCATTGACCCCGAACAAGGTGCTCATTCTAAGGGCGATGAGTGCTCACCATTTCGTCACTGTGGCTTATCACGGCCACTCTCACCACTCGGCATCCGCTCGCGAATGAAATGCTTTCCTTGATTGGCATTCCAATTGCGAACATGAGCCTGGCGGGACAAGGGAGGGCGCCGCTTAGGCGCAGAAAGCGTGGAATTTAAGAAAGGAGATGAGCGAATTCGAGAACTAAATGATCTTTCCACGACCTTCGGCTGGTTTAAGGTATAAAATTGACACATTAGAAACCATTTCACCACATAAAAAACGAGAAGTTCCGTATTTTAGATAACCTAGAATTTAATACTCATCACAACGTTAGTTAAGGGAAAATGTCCACTCCGAAATACGGTATTCATAGTGGCAGGGAATATGTAGGTAGCAGAGTATGTGAAAGTTGAGGATAAAAGAGTAATATTTTGCATAGCACGGCAATTTTGACGAAAATTAAAGTCTATAAATGCCAACTTTTTGGAGACAGTTCATATATTTTGAATTGGAAAACATAAAAAAAATTCAATTTTACGGTGTTTAACGTTCGTGTTACGTTTTTTGGTAACTTGCGCTGAAGAAATTAAGTGTTCCGAGATACCGCAAAATGTGGTGTAATTCTGGAAATATTTGGCAAAAAAGCAAAATGGCCACATTCGAAATGGACAAATTAGGTTTTTGAAATATCGGATCTTAAAGTATTCCGAATGTTTGCCCTAAAATTTCTTTTCCTGGATCTGGCTGCCATCCTAATGCATGCGGAATGTTTAAATGCCGGAATTTGAATCTATTAGCATGAGAATGAAGGATAAAATAGTTTTGTAGCTGACATTTTTCCTCATATCATTGACGACATTAGGGGGCGCAAGACATCGCAATGCTCATTCGGGTTTAAACGCTTTAACCTACAATTGTATTAAAATAGAAAAAAGTAGCAAATTAGAACTGATTAAACCGTTCCTACTTTCAAAATTTTCTTATCAGAAAAACCACTGAGGTTTTAACTTTTTTGGGCTTGTTTTAACTATTATGGGGGAGGGGTCCCAAATTATTATTTTGTTAGGGGGGCCCAGAGATAAGTTGACTTCTATCCTATCTGTATGACACTGAACAACTTAATTCGGAATTAGAACATTGCTTCACCCTTTTCTTAAGAGAAACCAGAAAAAAACAGCGTCACTTTCGCTTATTTCCTTCGTGAGTTAATCTCGTCGCCTGAACACTGACATTTCAGGTAAACCCTCCCACCCGAAAAGCCATATCGCAAAACCTTGGATTATATAATTAAATTGAAATTCAAATATTTTGAAAGCTGAAATAATCGTCAATCGAATAGAGTGAAACGCTGCTGTTAGCTGGTGAATTGAATTGGAGGACCATATTTGGTAGTTTGGACGTGGTTCTCTTGGAATAGTCGTATATACGCGTAGTGCCATTGGGAGATGCTCCTCAATCCACGCAACAATGTCGCGGAATGGATTCTGCCGCAGATCTTTTAGGTGATCACAACACCCTGGACCATCAGAGGAATTAAACCAAGAGAAATGAAAGCAATTTGGAGTACGCAGCATGTGCGTTGAGAGGTCATGATCAGAATTAATGAGACTGGCACCAAAGCAATGATGGCGTACGGCATGGAAACGAGAGGAAAGTCAATCAAAACCCCTAAACGTATCATCACGCAGGTGTACGTTATGGCGCACGGTATGAACCGCAAACTACCGAAACAAAGACATCAAGAGCAATGATCGGAGACTCCCTGATAGAATAAGTGAAAAATCGGGACGCTTAGTCCTCATTGAGGCGGCGTAAAATGGGGGAGGTATAGACGAGGGCACTGGTCTAATCACGTGAACAATAAGAGAAAAGAGAAATAGGTTAGCAGGCGTAAAACTTGATCGAAAACCAATGTAAGCCAGCATGTCCTCGGAAGATAACCCAAAATATGGACCGAAGAAAATTGGAATTTCCTCTTTCAAGCATAAGCATTCCAGTAACTCCGAAAATGAGAAATTCTTGGGTCCAAAACAGTAAAATAAGACCGAATGCTCAGAAAATCTCGCCAAAATCGCGTACTTAGAGCGAGTAGGGTGTCGCTCAATCACGGTAACTTTTCCATGCTATTCGGCATTTCTCTGAGTAGCACAATGTCACTGGCACCGAGTTTCCCTCCTTCGTCCCCTCTCTCTAACACCCGAGGACGTCTCCAAAACTAGCACCGGCGCCACTGCTGTCATTCTGGGGGAGATGACGAGAATTTTTAGGCCAAGCGTGCGCCATTTTGCCAGGCGGCCAATCTGAGAGAGCAGGGTCAAATGAGGTCCAGGTCACGCCCGACATCGGCGATCAGTATTGGGAAATGCTCTTCGGACGGAATAGAGGGGGGGGACCATAGGAGAATTTAAGACTTTTTAACTCGGAACAAGTGGTGACGTACGGAATTAAGGTTCGCGGGGGGGGGGAGGGTGAAAGAGGGCGAGGAATAACCAGCGGTTTATTTATTTATGTACCCTGCAAGCCACCGCTAGGGTGTATGGCAGGGGGTGAACACACAACAGACTAATTTGGACCCGGGTATGACCCACGGCGGTCGGAGAATGTTATTCTGATCCCTTATAGTTTGTAGTAAAAAATGATACCTTAAATCTATCTAATCTACATTTAATCTCTCTAATTTTATCAGCATTATTACTGTTACCGAAGTTCGATGGGGGTAATAATACATTTTCAACATCACTGCTAAAAACACCTCTTTCAAATTTATGTGAGATCTTCAATCTGTAATTTAACCTTCGCTCCGTGAGTGATTCCCAATCTAGCTCCTCTAATATTTTGGTTACGCTACTAAGTTTATCATAACCACGTTTTACAAATCTAACTCCTCTACGCTTACCGCGATCCAATTCGGCAATCAATTCAACTTCACAAACATCCCATTTGCTGGCAGCATACGAGGCCTAACCAGCGACGTATACCGAATGAGAACTAACCAACGACAGATAACATTTCTCATGGACTTTTTCATCATATTTACCCAGTACTATTCTAGTAAATCTTAATTTTATGCTAGCCACTATGCAATGTCCACACATTCCCCGTATGTGTTTTGATCGTGAGTGAGGGTAACGCCTAGGTATTTAATTGAGTAAACGCGTTCCATTTCGGTGTTCCCATTGAAGAAGACGTTCGGGTTGGAATGGCTCTTCCAGCATATTCTGAATGAGACCTAACCAGCGAAAGAAAACATGTCTTTTTAAACTTTTCTACACATTTCCCCAATAATGTTCTAATAAATCCTAATTTGTATTAGATTTTCCAAATATTCCCTGAGTATGTGTTTCAGTCAGCAGAGATATTGGATGAGGTTAACGCCTAATCGAGTCTATACATTCAATTTAGGTGTTCCCGATGCAGAAGTCGTTCGGGATGAAATTGTATTTTTTCCGAGAAATTCATCACTACGTTCTGTTGGACTCTAGGCGATGACATGCGCACGTTTGTGAATACGTTGTTTCACGTAAAGTGCAGTCGAAAATTTATTAAATGAAAAATTATTTTGAAAATAGACCTTCAAAATTTAATTAAAAATGAACTTTTGGATATGTAAAGTAAAACTTATCAGCCCTTCCTGTTATGACTCCTTTTTTTATCAAAAAAAAGGTGCCCTAGTTTTGGTTGATTTGATATGCAGTCCAAAGTGGGGCGCCGAGAGGTGGCGATTATACGTACATAAAATGTCTCCCGTCCGCATTTACGATAGAAGGACCTCATAGCTGTTTCCCACTCAAGACCAGTTGGATGCATATCCACGGGTATTGCTTTTCCCTCATAGCTCCCCGTGTACATATGCCGGACGACCTCGGGAGTTTTGAGTACCCTAGTCTTTTTTCCTCATTTCTCGCGTTTTTTTTCAACTAACCGAACTCTCTCCGGAGCGCTCAGTTTTTCGTGCGAGATAAAAATAAATGGGGATATTTTCCCGTTCACGCAAAGCAGAAAAGGTTAATCTGCAACTGTGCGTTATTATTTTTTGTGTATTGTTTTCCTTTCACTTCTCATATCCTTTTTTTGGAATCCCTTCAATTCATAATGATTCAATCATTTCACAGTTCTTAATGTAATAACCTTACAATGCAACAATTTCAGCGTGTAAAAATCATTCGCCTTGACTGGGATTCGAACGCAGAATATCCCTCAATATCTGGTCGAGTGCTTTAGCCACTTAAGCTACCGAGGCGTCCTCTTAAACTCTGAAATTTTGGGGCTTTTAAAGGAACAAGATGTTGTGACGAAATACCGTACATACAATGTCACAGGCATTCGTAGTCGTGCGCGACGCGCCACAGTCCACGAGGTTAAAGCCAACTTTAAACACTTATGGTGTTTATACTTTGACACATTCCAAAGAAACTTCAAGGCGAATGATTTTTGCACTCTGAAATTGTTGCATTGAAATGCACATTAGCGGATGACTCCGTTAAAAGTTACTGTTGCGGCATCTCCCGCAGTTTCTTTGGAATTTGTCAAGGTATAAACACCATAAGTGTTTAAAGTTGGATTTAACCTCGTGGACTGAGGAACATACGCTGCGTGGACTACCTTTCGTCTGGCTCCTAACCTTCGACCTATCTGGCATGGACGACCCTACCAGGAGCAATTACTGTTACTCCCGCCAGCACAGCTCTAGGGGTCATCGGAACGCACAAGCCCTTCCACCACGTCAAGGTTGTAGTCCGGGGAGGGATATATATATATATATATATGTATATATATATATGTATATATATATGTGTATATATATATATGTATATATATATGTATATATATGTATATATATATATATATATGTATATATATATATATGTATATATATATGTATATATATGTATATATATATATATGTATGTATATATATATGTATATATATATATATATATATATATATATATATATATATATATATATATATATATATATGCTTTCATAGACGTAACACGGAAGTGCCGAATAGTACAATACACAGTAACACATAATATAGAAACACAAAAAAAGAGAACACACACGTATTTTCTTGATATTTCGACGGACACAATCCGTCTTCCTCTGAAGATATAGAAGTAATGACCTGACCCGTCATTACTTCTATATCTTCAGAGGAAGACGGATTGTGTCCGTCGAAATATCAAGAAAATACGTGTGTGTTCTCTTTTTTTGTGTTTCTATATTATGTGTTACTGTGTATTATATATGTATATATATATATGTATATATATATACATATATATATACACACATATTTATCAAATTGAAACGGAGAAGAAGCGAGATAGCGCTTACGAACAAATACACATAGAAATACATACAAATGAAACACACGTATAGTATTCCGAAATTTCGGTGGCCTAACCGCCTTCCTCTGGGGAAAGAAGGAAATTACCCCAGAGGAAGGTGATTTAACCACCAAAAATTCGGAATGCGTATGAGTTACATATATATACATGAATGTATCTATATATGTATATATATATGTGTGTGTATATATATATATATATTTTTTTTTTTCATTCACTTTGAACATGCACTGTTTTCAGGATTTTGATTATTCATGAATTAAGCGATATGGGTGTATTGCGTCATAAAGTTGAAGAATTTAACTATTCACCATGCTTCACATTTAGTTATTTTAGCTGTAAGCACTTTAATCAAGTTAATATTACTTGATTAATGAGGTACCACGTGTGTGTTTTTATAGTCCTGAGAGAGGCCAAAATGGTATTTTCCGATGTGAGAACCATTTTAATGAAGCCAGCCACTTTTCCACAATTGCTGCTCTTGATTTGGAATAAATTGGTATGTTTGGTTTGTTCCGCCCTCTTGATACGAATGACCTCCGTGGCTGTGGTCATTTGAGCCCATTTCGGCGTGATCCGTGAGCTATTACTAGTCACTCGGTCGACACCATTCCTCAATTATATTGATAATGATTGCCTTTGAAAATATGGGTATTTTCTGCTGGACATTATGAAATGCCAAAAGGATTAAATCAAATTATGATTCGTGGAAATCCATATCTACAGTGATTGATAGCTGTTCAAATTTCATTTATTTGGCCTTTGTATCATTAAATTGAAGGGAAATAAGTTGCTGACGACTGACTAATACTGCCGCACCATTCAAACAATATGCAATGTTTCTTTCTTAGATATGTTCAGCAGTCTATTTGCCATTTAATTTCAATTTTCGGTCTTTAACTTACAGCTGTCGATTTCAGTTTTTCCTCTCGTTTACGGCGACCAACTAAGAGGAAAATTCACTGTTTAATGTAAATGTTTGAATATCATCTTTATTTTTTTTAGTGACTCACGCCCCAGTATGTCCAACGTAAGTGTTTTGCTTTATGATCGTTCCTGGTATCTTTTATCTAAAACAATAACCATTTCAAATGATAATATTAATGCGGGTTAAGTCAATCTTAATTAAATAGAGGTTTCGCAGTTATGTGTTGATAAAATACGTTTTCGGGCAAAATACGTTTTCGTGCAAAGGATGTTCAATTCTATGTTTTTTTTCTCGCTTTCTCTTGGGTCAATTAATACTTTTCACATCGTATTAAGAGATGGTGAGAAATGCACAGAGGTGTATTTTTTTAAAGAATATCATTCGCAATTTTCTTTATAGAGTAAAACTTTTCAGGCTACTGTACAATTCTACGACCGTTAAAGAGTATTAATAATGCAATAGGAGGTTCCTCGCTGCATGATTCAACCTTTTTTTCATTGGGCGTCAAGCGTAAACTAAGGAGAGGTAATCAATTAGGCGCAGGAGATTCCCTCAAAGCGCCTTAGGCGGTGTGTCCCTGAGCATTAACTCCAATTCGGCGCCCTCGGCCCTAATCGAGCCGATGCGCCGGCATTTCTAGTCTTCTCCTTTTAATGGGATTAGTTCTTCCCGGCTGAAGTAACCCTCCTCTCGCACACAGGGGCAGAAACCCTTACGGCTCTTTCCAAAATAAGTGGGGAAACCGGAAAACCGCTTTCCGAGAATGAATTCCAACTTGAACGCCCCTTTAGTGCGGCCCGTGGTAATGATTGAATTAACAAATGTGGCGGGGAATAATTCCGAAGATCAAATAACTTTGAGCGCACATTAAATGAGAGTCAAACAGTGTCTTTCTTGGGATGGAGGAAACTGCCAACCACGGGGACTAGTCGGAGGAACATGTTGTTGAGACACTCAGATGATGATGTCGTTACTCTGAGAGATGGATGAGAAGTGGGAGGAATTGATCCATAATATTCTGCCGCAACAAGGGATTACCTACGGCGATAATCAAAAGAGATTAGTTAGAAGAGAAGCACTATAATATACGCATGAGAGTTTCGGTATGAAAGAATACTAAGAAAAATATATTGGTTTTCCTTTATTAAACATTTTGAGAACACCCGTCGTGTGTAATAATGAAGTAATTCCATTTTAATTCTACAAAAAACGGTCGCTGCCCCATCTTTGCTTCCGATGATACAGGGTCGCACCCAAAAGTGGTAGGACTGATTTTTTTACAAGAATTTTATTGACGATATACTTACATCGACTTAATAATCTTCAAAGTATGCTCCTTGAGCTGCTACACACTTAGTATAACGTTACTCCCATTCCCCGTACGCCCGCTGGAAATTTTCTTTGGGGATGCCGTTGATGACCGTCGTCGAAGCCTCTTGAACGGCCTTTGTCGAGTCAAAACGTCGTCCCTTGAGCTGTCTTTTCATCAGGGGGAAGAAGAAGAAGTCCGGTGGCGCCAGATCGGGAGAATAGGGCGGGTGCGGCAACGTGGCAACGCCGTATTTGGCCAGGAGCTGTCGGTCGACACTCTGAATTTTCGGCACCATCTTGGCGCACACCTTGCGCAGGGCCAAATCCTGTGAAATTATGCGTTGGACGTTGGATGCAGACAGACCCAACTGGTCTGCAATTTCTTCACTGGTTAAGCGTCGGTCTGTGTTCAGCAGTGTCCTCACTCTGTCCACACTCGTGTCGGTTCTTGCCGTCGACGGCCGTCCGGAGCGATGTTCGTCTTCAACGAGCTCCCTACCCTCTTTAAACAATTTGTGCCACTCAAATACTGTGGAACGGCTTGAGGCAGGCAGTGTCCCCATAAGCCTGCTTGATCATATCGAGGGTCTCAGATGCCGTCTTCCCGAGTTTCGCACAAAACTTCACGGAATAACGTTGCTCTAAATTCAGATTCATTTTGTTTTTCGACGTGGACAAAAAACTTGCTTAACTAAAAACGGTGTCCTCACTCAACGACAGCCCGCAGGCGACTGTGGTTGGTGTCGGTCTGTTGCTAAGAGCCCCCTCCACCTTACCCTGCCAGGCAGACCCCCCTCCACCGCTCCGTTCGCGCCAGAAAAAATCATTCCTACCACTTTTGGGTGCGACCCTGTACATGCATGGTACATACATGTATAGCGCTCAAGTTTATTAGCTCAGAACAGCCTTCTTTTTGCGCGTGGATAAACACTGCTCTCTGGAATTCAGACGATTTGATAACGTTCGAGCTCCTTGAACCGATATCCGAGAATCTTTTTCTACGAGCAGAAGTATTCTCGATTTGTCTGGAGCAGAAGTTACAAAGGGCTCATCAGAGAAGCGAACTTATGATTAATTTTCTCTTAGCTGGATTAAATATTTGTTGGAATATTGATTTGATGTTAAAATTGAAACATAAAAGTGGTCATTGTATTGTAATATTAGGCATGAAATACATCAAGAAGGAATTTGAGTTGCAGGTTAAAATTGAAAATAAATTTGTGGATGAAATACAAAAGAGACAGAGTGGAGAGCCCCTGATGTAGAGAGGCGTCGACTGTTTGTATGATGGATGCCGCAGTAAAATGAAAAGGGATGAATTAAATGGGCGATCTCGTAATCACTCGACGGCTGCTTTTAATTAAGCAACAATACGGAAAGGAGACTCCACATCGCGTGCAAAAAAACGCACTCGAATTCTTTGAGGTTTTCTTGGTTGTGCAGTTTTTTTTACGGACGAAATACCTCCTTCTCCATGAAGGGATTACGTATTATTATAAAGACGATGGCAGAAGAAATATCGACATTTCACATTCAGTAAAATATTAGTAATTTGGTGTTGGTTAATTTGAAAAAAATAATGATTAGACATTTAATTATTTCCCTTGAGACCCCATTTTGAAAAATATTGAAGTAGTGTCTTGAAATCGAATTTTCTAAGCATTAAGTTGCATTAGTCAATACACTCAGTAGGCCTCGCTCCAGTACATATTTTGATGCTGGTATACATTTAGCGCTTTAGTGTGGAGATTCCTTTCCGTCATGAGAAGGAATGACCTTGGGAATTGTCCTCTATTATCAAATAAGGTACTTACACCAAACATGTACAATAAGTATTTTTTTCATATTTCCTATTTACAGTTTTCAACCTACAGTTATGAATGTTTTTCCATCCCTTTATCTCGTGGTTACAAGCAAAATTACGCTACCAGAATCAGTCTACATTTTTAAATGCAAGTACATTAAACCGGGGTATATGGAAATAGGGTTTGGAAAATATAGTTGTTTTATTTATCAGGTAATCTAGCGGCTAAAGTAGGTTTTGGATGGATAAAACTACCAAATAAATATCCTGTTCCTCCTAAAAAAACACGACGTCGAATTTCTCCTGACTATCTCTTCTCCTCACTCACCATGCCTTGAACGTATTCGTTATTTTTCTCCTTTTGTCCATTTCACGTTTCTAACCATCTCCACGCCTGCATTCCAAAAGCCCCCAATCTGCGCCTAGTCTCTTGCTTCTACGTTCAAGTTGTCGAGCCACGAAAAATCACACTTCACAAAAAAAATATTCGGTTATCATTTCTTAATATCCTTACTCAACGTCCCCGTCATTAATTCCCTCCTCCTTGTGAAAGCTTCTTTCCCTAGTGCAACTCTTCTTCCTATCTCTAGTAATTGAATTCCTTGTTACAATTCACTGTCAAGATAGTTAAACTGTCCCATCTGTTCTCGTGTGTGACCTCCCATTTTGCTCGTCATATTTCACACAGCTGTTCTCTTTCTGGAAAACCGAATTTCCTTCGTTTTATTTACTTTTATTCTCATAGAATACCTATCGCACTGACGTTTCAATGCACTCAGCAATGCCTGCAACCCCTTGGCTGACTGGCAAACTAAAGTTGGATCATCCACAAACCTCAATGAATCGTTCACCGACTTTCATTATTATTATCTCCAGTTCTTCCCATGACTCTTTCACCTCTTCTTCCGCATACTCGTATGCATCAAAAGTTCTCCACAACTACGAATACAAAAAACATATATTTTAATCTTCACTGTTTTTCTGTATTAGTGGCTCCCAGCAGCGCTTACACGTCCCTAATTAATTGTATACCAATCTACATTTACATAATACCCCGCAAGTCGCCGCAAGGGCGTGTGGCGGGGTATGTTAGGTCACCACCCGTAAGAAGGAACAAAACCACATGCAAAATCAACACATACATGAAAAACTATACCCAGAGTGGCGAATACATTCATGCAAAATCCTCTCATTCTACACGCATGCAAATACATACTATATATTATTATCTAACAAATAATTGCATCTTAGGATGCAGTAAGAAATTTATCCAATAACGTGCAAAATAGAATTTGAAAAAAAAAGAAGGCGGAATGTCACTACCAATGAAGTAACAATGATGGCACTCCCTATAATATAAATAAAATAAAAAAACAATCTCCAATGCTACGATTTCGAAGCCACGTCTTTAGAGCCCAACATAAAAAATTAATACTTATTGCCATGAATTAAAAATATATTTTGGGAGATATATTATGATCTCTTCTTTTCTTGCATCACCTAGATGTTGGCTTTTTCTCGGTCTTGACCGAGGACAAATTGTTTCTCGATTATATATTAAAGACAATATACTCTTCCTCTCTGAAGAAACCGCCGAAGGTTATTCCGTGATTTTCATTAATTGTCGCATTAATCATTTTATTCTATCGATCAATGTGTGTTATGTAAAATCGTGACCGTGACTTTTGCTCATCGAAAGTTTTCGCATGACTTAGTTTCTCCGAAAGAGACAAAGTGAGCTGGCGGGCAGGGCGAAGGGAAAGAGGGGAGGAGACGGCAGTCATCGGGGAGTTCAGGATCGTGAATGAATAAGTGAAGGCTTTGGACGGAAACTAATTACCCCGCGTGCATGACCTTCAGTAATCCAGCGCGCGGCTACAGCTTTTTTCCCAGTCTCTGGGAACGCCATTTTTCTCACCGCTCTTCGATAGGAATGCGTGGCGCTAACATGGCGTGAAGCGCTCATTATTCAGAAGATCTCCGTTCGTCATTGTCTTGTCAAAACCACTCCGCTCTTGGAGATGATTGCTCACTTTACAGTCAAGTCGCGCAATAGCGTCGAGGGAAAACTTACCAAGTTTAAGAAAGCAAATCTCTATGTTCTGAATGGTTTAGACTTTTATGTGCTCATTTATCCTCCTCATCGTTTCTCGTTCACATAAGATTTCTCCTCGTTCATCTCGTAAGATGATGCATGTTATACCAGCAGAAATTATGTTTACATCTCTATCTTATGCGCTGTTGACGAGCGGTCACAATCAATTGAGTTCTATGATTTATGTTTTGGGAAACATTTTATTCTTTCGGATAACATATTAAGAAGATTATTCCAGAAATATCAATGACATAACGCTAAGATTCCTTTTCAATGCATTTTCAATCTCTCGTCACAATGACCACAATGGCCGGGATGTGGAGGGAGGGCTTTCAATTGGAGCGTTTATCTCCACGGTCAATTTAGGGGCGTCTTAAGCGGGCGCAAACAGCCGAGAAATTATCAAGACGCTCGGAGTAAGAGCCAAGGATATTTTATCTGAATATTCCAGGACAACCACGCCAGTGGAAGACTGATAGAGGACGGCGAGGGGATTGTAATTGTTCCAAAATCTAAGAAAACGTGGATTGTAAGACGCGAGGAGTGCCGGAAATTGAATCAAGTTTCCTAAGAAAATCATTAGCCGGAGAATTGACCAAAATGGAAAGACCATTTGTTTCAAAAAACATTACATATCTTCACTAAAGACACTTACAGAAGAAATGGTATACTTTACCCAACAAATTTTTGTCACAATCTAATGAAGATAACTAACATAAAAACTCTTACAGTATTGAGTTGAAATAAGTGTTCAAATCACTGGAAATACTTGGATAACAAAAAAACATCTACCAAATATAACAGAACCGAGTCGCTACGATGAGAATGAATGAAGAAAAAAATATAAGGCTAGAATGAGTATACGTAGTTAGATAATAAAGGGTGAAATCTTTCTTCAGTACTATTCAATATTTTCTTTACTAAAGGCATAAACAGAATTACAAGGAATGGACTTCAAAAATTGCGGGGAAGAAACGAAGAAGGGAAAGAATTGACAATTTCCGTTCTGAAGATCTCCGAACGCTAAGAGAAAGGTATCAAGGAGATATCAAGGCATAATTTAACACAGTGAAATGTGTTCTTAGGAGATACATTATGGCGTGCAGGTAAATATCAGAAAATGGCAATTGTCTTTTTGGGAAGAGAGAGAATGCAGACCGATGCTCTTTGAAGAGGAATCGCCATCAGAACACGTGCGTGGAATCTTACGAGAACCTTCAACATTGGCTGGAAGAAGCTCGACCGATATGAAGCGCAGGGAAGCCCTCAAACCTGGGAAGCGTTCGGTGCAAAGAGGTAACTTATTCTTTTATATTCCCTCACTCAACTTGACTCAAAGAAGATATACTTACAGCGGGCGAGAAAGCCATTCACGTAAAGCGTTGAACCCTTCGGTCAGAGATATACGAGAAAAGCAGACCCGGAAGGAATAGAGGCCTTAGAAACCTAGATCTGGAGACGGGTGCTGATGAGGAAGTGGACAGATAAAACAAAAGAAAAGAAGACGCGCACTGAGGAGTTGGGGAGAAAAGGAGGGCGCGAATTACGATAAGGAAGAGTAGATGAGTGGCCCCGAGACATTGGATTTATTTGGAGGACGAATGAATGGAAGGAGGAGAGACCAATGGACGTCAAACACACTAGTTCAAGCAAATGGGGAGGTAAGATGGGCGGAAGAGGAGTTAGATAAGGACAGATACATGTAGATACAGGGTTCGTCCGGAAAATAAGTGTACTGAGCTCAGGAAAAAAAAATTATTACACTTTTACATATCTTAAGCTATACACTTGTTCCAGCGGCGTTCCCATTCCTGAAACGCTCCCGCGAAGGCATCATCGGGAACCTCTCGAAGACTCGTCGTCGACCTCTTCTCTGCCCTCCACGAACATCTTGTGCCACCGAAAGATCATGTTTCTGGACATGGCTGACTCCCCGTAAGCCTGGTTAATCATACCGACAGTTTCGGTAGACGATTTCCCAAGCTTTACCGTAAATTTGATGGAATAACGCTGCTCCAAAAATTTCGGCATCGCGTTCCGTGACGTGGGTCGAAGCGTGGAGGTTCGCGTTAACAGAGCTCCTCATTACACCACAGCTCAGAGCCGACTGCCTTTTTCAGCGTCGCTTGCCAACATACCCCCCTCCAATCGCAGCCCGTCAGAGAGGTGCTGGGCGCGCGTCGAGCGGCGGGAAAAAATCAGTAGTCAGTACACTTATTTTCCGGACGAACCCTGTATATATTTTAGTACCCTGCAAGCCACCGCTAGGGTGTGCGGCAGGGTTCGAATGCGCACCATACTAATTTTGACCCGTACATGGCCCTTGCGGTCGGATAGTGTTATTCTGATCCCTTATCGTTCGTTGCAAAAATCACATCTTAAATCTATCTCTTCAATCTCTCTTATTTTATTGACATGCTCTCTCCTACCGCAGTACAATGGGGGTAATAATACATTTTCAACATCACTGCTAAAGAAAAGTCCTTCCAATTTATGTAAGAGATTTCATCTGTAATTTGATCTTCGCTCCGTGAGTGATTCCCAGCCCAGTTATTTGGGCGAGTCCAAGTAAATCGGAATAGAAGTTATTTGTGTGATAACAAGGAGTGTTGTCATTGCAGAGTGGAAGATTGAGAGGTGAAAAGGACTAAGATAAACACCTATTTAACATTTTAGAATAAAGGGTCGTATGGGCAGGTTATTAAGGTTTTGGTAATATCTCTTATCAGGATTCATTCAAGGCTTGAATTTTGCATTCCTTTTAATGAAAGCGTGCTATTTCATTTCCACGTCTCAAGGCACTTTGCGAATTTATTCTTTCGAATGCAGTCAGTACTTGTACTACTGATGACGCGACGTGTCTCTTAACTGCGCCTGCTTTGTTCTGTCATGGCCAGAACATTCCCCTTATTATCGGTCGTAGAAATCCTGGATGCATTCCGATTTGAAGTGCCGTAACTCAAGGACTGTATTTCTATGAGAGACGTCTCCTGAATGCCTAATTTATTGTAGAGATGCCGAGACATTTATTGGGTTTCACCTTAGCGTCCCGCTGTCTCGGCGAACTTCTTGGGGACTGCCATTCCTCATGAGGTGCTTATTTTCATTTAATGGAATATCTGAACGACCAAAATTAATGAATTTATTTCAAAGTTATCAAATTATTCATTATCGGTGATGAATCAATTGAAACCTCTCTTCAGAGTCTGTTTAATGTGAGCTCTTTTATTTCCCAGTTCTGCGCTATTTCATTCAGCTCTTTGTGAGTCCACTTCATCGATAGATGCTGCACCAAATTATTTCTTCTTCTCTGGAAAAATCTTGTCTTTTTGTTATATTCCTAAATATTTTCAATGAGGAATCCTTTTCTAAAATTCTGCCCATTATTACGTAAACACACTGCTTCATCTTATTTATTTCGTGTGACACTTGTTCAGCGTGTACTTTGTTCATCCTTTGCAGATAATATCCATTTATTGAAAGTCACTGTTCAAACCTTTCTCTATTTCGTAACTGATCCCTTCTGATCTTCCATTATTCCGATCTTCGATATTTTCGATCTTCCATGTTTCTGAAAAGTAAACTACAACTCACCCAACAAAACATTTCAGTAAATCTAAAGCTCTTTCCCCTCCTGCTAATAATTATCATTCCCTCTTTAAAACTTCCAGTTCATTTTATCACACTTGCAAGGTGTTTGTTTAAATAATTCATTATAATAATTTAGAATTTAATGACATTGGGTCAGAAATATGCACTCATGACTGTCAGATGAAACTATTCCACGAATCTTCGGGGAATTCTAAATGGAATGTGTAGGCACGATTAAATACTCTTTGGCGTTTCCCTCACCCACGACCTCTCCTGGGTGAAACACATACTAGGGGGGATATGTGGACAAGCTAAATTTTAAAACAATTATGATTATGATTGACAAAAAATTATGATTTATTTGAAGAGTACTAGGTAGCTGTGATGAAAAGGTCAAAGAGAAATGTTGTCATCTGTCGTTGGTTAAGTCTCATTTAGAATATGCTACAAGTATATGGGGTCCTCACGAAGTTGGATTGATTGCCGAATTGGATCGCCTGCAGCGTGGAGGAAATAGATTCGTAAAACGTTTTTATGAAAGACTTAGTAGCGTATCCAAAATATTAGAGCAGCCAGGTTGAAAATCACTCACGGAGGGAAGATTAAATTACAGATTGAAGCTCTTGCATAAATCAGAAGTTCTCTTTAGCAGAGATGTAGAAAATGTCACAGTTTCAGGCGCAGCATGGTGGAAATCCTTCATGATGACAGGAGACACTTTACTTTTCCAAGTAGAATTTTTTTTATTACGGCCTAGGTTTCGTTAAAGTGAAGAAGTTACGCTGTAACGAAACCTAGGTCGTAATAAAAAAATCCATGTGGAAAAGCAAAGTGTCTCCTTTCATTATGTTGAAAATGCATTATTGTCCCCATCGTAATACGGTGGTAGAGATCAGGTCAATGAAATTAGAGGGATAATCAAATGAAAAGCGAATAGAATTAAGATGCCATTTGTTCCTTAAATGAAGAGGGATCAGAATAACATTGTCCGACCCGCGGTAGGTGTAAAAATATTCGGGTCAAAATTAGTCTGGTGTGTACTCACACCCTGCCACACACCCTAGCGTTAGGTTACAGTGTACTGGAATAAATAAATGAAAACAAATTTAGTGATGGCAGGTTTTCGACATCATGGTAGTAAAATGGAAGTCGTTTCTTCTCTTTGCATATTTAATATGACTGATTCACTGGCTTAGGGGTGTACTCAACCATTGTTTAACGCTAGAGCTTCAATCTGCAGCGGATGCCGAGAGAAAAGTTCTTTTTGCGAAACAATGCCATTGTGCCATTACTTATCGCCGCGGTATGCCTATTATCCGCTTGGGATGGCCAACGAGCCCGGAACTTGGACGGAGGAAAGTAATTGCCCGTAAGTGGGCATCACGAAGACGTTGACGCAAGGGACATGAGCGCCGGCTTCCGTTTACGATGTAATGTAAGTTAGCGGCTTCGGAATTGATGCTCGTCGGGGCATTCAATGGTTGGCATTGTGCTCCCCATTTGGCCGGGGTGGGCGGAGGAAGTTGCCGGAGGAACGCCGGGAGAGACTCACTTATTTTGAGGAGCGCTTACGTCCACGTCGTCCGCGAAGGGATATCGAAACCGCGGATTGATTGTGAGTGATGGGATTCCAGTAAATGTGTCAAGGGGACGTTTCCAGCCTCCCCACCCCTTGCACGGCCAATAAGGCCGCAGTCCCGGGAATGCCGCGGCGAATGGTGGAGACGGGACCAGCTGCTTTGTCTGTCGGCGGCCGTGGTGCTCTGCGTCTGTGGGCACCCTTTTTAAGTGTCGGAGGGGTGAGGTGGAAGACTCCTCCTCGGGTTCCATAAGGGAGAGTGATAGTTATTACCGTGTCCGCGGGCGCCAGTGGCGAGACGCGCGGGGCGACAAGAAAGATCTGATGTGGTCAGCGCATCAATTACATTTTCCGAGCCGTTTCCCTTTTTACGACTGAGGAGAAGGGCAGCATCACTATCTGACGGACACCCATTCCATCAATCTTTTTTTATAGATATTGAAGTACCCCGCAAGCCACCGCTAGGGTGTGTGGCAGGGGGTGAACAGACACCAGATCAATCTTTACCCGAGCATGACTCTACCAGAGTCGGACAATGTTATTCTAATCCCCTATCGTTCGTGGAAAAAATGACTTCTTAAATTAATCTGTTCTACTCTCAATTTCTCAAATTTTACTAGCATGATCTCTCCTACCTAAGTACAATGGAAATACATTTTCAACATCCCTGCTCAAGACACGCCATTCCAACTTATATCTAATCAGGTCTTTAACGGCATTTCCTTTTGAGTAGCTTCAGGCGTGATGTGGTGGAAGTCGAACATAATGAATAACTGATCGTAGTACTTTTCTATTTGATAGTAGTAGTATTGAGGGGAGGCGACCGACGGCTGAGGTCATTTGCGCCATAGGGGATGGACAGGAAAGGATGAAGGGTGGAGAGAAACCCGGCGTCGGCATAAGCCTACTCTTAATGAAAAGCGCCAAGGGATCCGCAGTTTAACGTCCCATCCGACGGACGGCGTACTCACTCAAAGTGCCCTCCACAAAGCACCTCAAGTAGGGATCGGTATATCACTGAAAAATATTCAACACCGCTGGGATTTGAACCCGGGCCCTCTGAGTGGAAAGCTAGTACGATAGCCACCGCACCCTCTCGATCCCCTTCCACTTGATGTCAAGTGAGAAAGTGCTACGATCAGTTATTCATTGCGTTTGCTTTTTATTTGTGGGGAGCGATATAAAGGAATCATATCTCGAAAACATCTCATCTTGCATTTTATGATTAGTTCCTTCGTCACTTTCTTAGTCTCTATGCCACTTTCCATTCTCGTTAAAACGGATTTGACACTCTTCCTATACATCAGAAGAAGTCGGCTCCAGAATTCCATATCTAAAAGGTTAGAAAACAATAAAAATCCATAAATTAACGATGTTTTTTTTTAATTTTCTTGTAAAATACGCAAATTGTGAGTATAATAAAAATATGTAATCATTTATCTAGACAGGGTTTTTATCCCATGATAATAAGTCATTCATTTAATATTAGTTGAGAAAATCAAAATGGAAAATTCACGTAAGTTAAAAACAAAATAGGTCTCAGATATCCCTCGCCGCCATAGGTTTAAAAAGAAATAGTTTCACGCTCTTTGTTGTACGACTTCCAAGATATTCGTTGAATTAAAGGCCCACTCACTCACTTCCGGTAAAAGGATGTTGACCGGAATCAATTTTTTCATGTGAACCAAATAAAAATGTTAAATATTCCATTTAGTACCGTTCAGTTTAATATTTTTTTTTAATATCGAGACCGAAAAAAACCTATCCTAAACACGAAGGCACACGGTTTCGTAGGTACTAGTGGGACATGGCCAAGACTCGGTCGGGAGGTCTCAAAACAAGCATTTCCGTTGATATTTTAAAAATTCAATAATAGTCATGAAAGCAATAAACTATCCGGGAATACAAATGTTTAAAGCAAACATATGGAAAGCAATTTTCCCACCCTCCCCTCCGGCGAATGTACGGAGCGTTTAACCCTTTCGCAGATCGAGTCTCAAGGGAAAGGGTTTGCCCTCTCCCCCCCCCCTCGTTCCACCATCGCCCCTCCAGCACGGTGCGACTCGCAGCAAAGTCTCCGCTCATTAGGAGAATCGCGGATCGCCTTGCGCAAATCATGTCTCTTCGCTTTTTTATGGATTGTAAGTACCCCGCAAGCCCCCACTATGGTGTGTGGCAGGGGGTGAATACATACCAGATTGATTTTACCCGAATATGACCCAACGGCGGTCGGAAAATGTTATTCTGATCCCCTATCGTCCGTGGAAAAAATGAAATCTTAAAACTATCTGTTCTACACTTAATCCCTCTAATTTTTCTGACATGATCTCTCTTTCCGTGTATGATGGGGGTGATAATACATTTTCAACGTCACTGATAAACAGACATCCTTCTAATTTATGCAAGAGCTTCAATCTGTAATTTAATCTTCCCTCCATGAGTGATTCCCAGCCTAGCTGCTCTAATATTTTGGATACGCCACCAAGTTTATCATAAGATCGTTTTACGAATCTAGCTCCTCTACGCTGAACGCGATCCAATTCGGCAATTAATCCAACTTAACAAGGATCCCATTTACTTGCAGCATATTCTAAATGAGGCCCAACCAGCGACAGATAACATTTCTCTTTTGTCCTTTTGTCGGATTTACCCATTACTCTTCTAATTAATACTATTTTTTTATTAGACGGTAGGAATCCCCGGTGGGTTACTTCAATCAATTGCAGCGCTCCAATCTTCTCTTCTCCCTGATTCCGAATTCTCGATTGAATTTCCTGATAGGCACTCATCCGTCCTACTTTCTGGAAACACCAACTTGCAAAAATCTTTTGTCCGCTTCTCACTTCAGGCAGTGGAGAAATATTGAAAATCATCAGCTATCTTTGCGGGTTAGATCCTCTGTGTTTACCAAGCGGTAATATTATCGCAAATCTGTGAATTTAAGCCCCTTATAGTTCGTCGGAACGATTCTGACAATGATGGCGCCCTTAACATATTCTGGCGACACAAAAGGCAACGTACTCTGATACAGTAAACGATCACAGCAGATCTCAAACTTGATATTAATCAAACAATTCAAACCGATCAGTTAAGGTGTACAGAGATCTAAAATACAGTAAATGTAGCGAAAAATACGTGCATAAGGTTTGTCTAGATTGACTCTTCACCCTACGAAGCTTCCTTTTCTTAGTACTTTAAGCACGATCGAGGTCTAATTAATAATTACAGGCGGTGTTGTTATAACGAGTGGAATTAGACTGCCCGCGCCTTTTGCAATTTGTATTCAGCCTTCCAATATGAAGGCGCGGACGCCAATGCACACAGATGACTGAGGAAGGATTCGAATCCTGCAAAGAATGGAGTGAGACGTCACGTGAGGTCATGCCTTCCTGTCATTAAAATGTTAAGCTGCGAAGTGGAATCCGTCGTCGGAGTCTCCGAAGCTCGAGTGAGCAAACATTCCGGTTGCAGAGCACGCAATATGACCGGAGCAATAGGCGGGGACAGACCCCATTATAAATGAAGGAACCCGGTGTCCCTTGGTCGACCCATACCACCTTCGCCGGGAGAAAAGATCTCCGAACAAAGGTTTCATTCAATTTCAAGAGGTCGAGCTCGGGAGATTAAACTTTTAAGAGACCTGTGGCAAACAATGGCCATAGAAGAAACGTTTTATTATTCGTAATGTGTCTTTGGAAAACTTCGTAGCAGAGTAATTGCGAAATACGCAACCTAAATTCGTTTTATCATTAATGTGCCTACCCTGTTTGTTTCAAGTATTACGCAGAGCTATCCCCGAGAGGCTGTCCGGGTTGGATCGGCCGACATCTCATCGTTAGAGCCCGATACCTAGGGAGTCCTCCCGAGTTTTTGGAGGATTTATTCGCCGAATTATTAGAAAAGGGAAATAAACCGAAGCGGCTATCTTTTTTTTGGGTGCTGACGAAATACGACGATGAGATTTGGAGGAAGAAGGAACAGAAATCTAAGCTCCCTTGTAACCAACCTGTCATAATTCGATTATGCTAATGCCAACGAACCAGGATATTCTCCTTTCAACTTCCTCCTCTCCATAATCCCTGTCCATTCCTAATTTCCCTTTCGGTATTCGCTGCCATAAGGCTTCTGATGCGCTACAGAGATTGCAATGAGTGTATGACAATAAACGCAACACGGAAATCATGGGTATTTATTTACTCCAGTACTTGATTGAAAAAGTTTACGGATAAATCTTTCCTGAAGAATATCTGGCATGGCTTTATATTTTTAAACGTTACTCTTTAATTATTAAAACATTTTATTGCCGTTTTAATTACTCTATGCCATTATAATATTATTCTCATGAGTTTACATGTGTATATACGTAAAAATATTTTATAGGGGCGCGGTAGTCCAGGAGTATAGCGTTGGACTACTGACCACAGGGTCAGGTCTGCAGTTCCACCAAAGCTATGCGATTTTTCGGTACCAGATCTTCCTGGGAAATCATAACCGGCACAGGGAAAGAACTAGCCCCCCTATCCTGATGTGTGAATTTCATACGCATTTGTTGCATACGAATTTTGTTGCATTGGCATCAAAACATATGTTACGCTACGAATCAGAGTGGAAAATTAACTTTTTTTTAAATTTTGAATTTGAATGTTAATATGCGTCAGACGGAGTCGTTGACTTTACAATGCTTCACTCAGGATTACGTTGAATAAAATCGGGTAAAATTGTGAGTAAAAAAATCGGTCTTATTGGGCTTTTAAGAGATGATTATCAAATTCCACAATTCATACCAATTCACTGCATGATTCACCGAGAACGTCTCGTTGCAAAATATTTAAAATATCTTGATGTTATGAAAACAGTGTTACACTTTGTAAATTACTTTGGCATCAATGCAAAAAATCATCGACATTCAACAATTTCCTTGAATAATTAAAGGACGAAGAACTTCCAAATGACATTAATGTCTTTTGCATTGTTAGCTGGTAGAACGTATTAGAATCAGAATTAGACGATGACAAGTGGTTACAGGACTTAAATGTTTTTGACTGATGCCATGGAACATTTGTAAACACGGAATTTACCATTGCAGGGGAAAGATAAAATAATATCTGACCTCTCACAGGGTATATTTAGTGTTCAAACTAAATTACAACTTTTTCAAAAGTACATAATAAATAAAATATTTTGTCATTTTTCTCGAATTAAAAAAATCTGTTCCAATATTAAACAAGAAAAACTCAACGAGTATATAAAAAATCTAGAAGGTATATTGACGGAATTCAAAAATAGAATTCAAGACTGGAAATATTTTAAATCGTCTCTCGATTTTATTCCGAATAAATTTGAAATTAACATAATTCAAGGTCAGGTTTTTCATTCCCAATATAATTATGACCCAAAATGAATCTGGAGAATTAGAATTAATAGAGATGCAAGAAGAGCAAGCTCTACAATTAAAATATAAGTGGACGCCGATCACTGAATTTTGGAAATTTGTGCCGGAATCGAAGTATCCGGAATTAAAAAAGGCTGCTGGTCAAAGTATTTCAATATTTGGAACAACGCAATTATGTGAATCATTTTATTCCACTTTAAAATTCGTGAAATCCAAACACCGATCAGTATTAACTAACCAGCATATAAAAGAAATACTGAGAGGGGCTGTCACCTATTATTCACCAAATGTTAAAAAATTATCAAGATAAGTAAAATAAATGTGTTTTATTTTCAATATTTAAAATCAATGCTTAATTTGTACTTTTATTTATATTTTACAATAAATATCTGTAACAGAAATTTTTTACACCTTTTTTGCATAACTCTTAAATACGTATTCAATTGCAGCTCAAATTTTGAAGATTGGCTCGGACTATCAAGTAGCTTGGCCATCCCTTGTATAAAAAACCATAAACACAGTAATCGACCCGAAGGTCGGTTTGGTAGGTGATGGTAGAGTTCACCCAGTACTAAGCCCTATACGGCGTGTGAAATTCACACATCAGCAATGTGTGAATTTCACACGCCGGATCCTTTCCCTGTACCGGTTATGGTTTCCCAGGAAGATCTGGTACCCGAAAAATCACATAGCTTCGGTGGGGCTGCAGGTGCCCAGGGATCGAATCCGGGCCCCTTGTTTATATAAATTAAATATAAAAATGGTTAAACTCGACTTTCGAAAAGTACGAGGGTCATCCGGAAAGTAGTACCCGTTCGTGCCGCATGAAGTGCTGACGACGCGAGTAGCCGCTGGACGAGGTCAGATAGCTTCAGTGGCTTGTCTGCCTTCTCTGAGCCAAGTTGCGTGACGCTAGCATTGCCTGTGTTGTTTCTGTGATTGTTTACAATGTTTAAAAAAATTGAGAACGCCGCCAGTTGTGAAGTGAGGGCAGTGATTAAATTCCTCAATGCAAGAAACGTTCGCCCATGTGATATTCATCGCCAATTAAAGGAGGTGTATGGAGACAATGTAATGGACGAGTCGTCTGTTCGGCGGTGGTGTCGCAACTTCAACATGGGGAGGGGGAACACACACGACGATGAGCGTTCGGAGAGACCGTCTGTCATTACAGACCAACTGGTGAGCTCAGTTGACGAATTCGTGAGGAACGATCGGCGCGTCACAATTGATGACATCTGTGAGCATTTTCCCAATGTTTCTCGAACAATTGTTCATGAAATTGTTAAACACCATCTGCATTATGCAAAAATTTGTGCAAGATGGGTCCCTCGCGTATCTCAATGAGCTGGCGGCGAAGGACTATGCAGCAGGAATACAGAAACTTGTCACACGTTATGACAAATGCCTTAATTTGCTTGGAGATTATGTTGAGAAGTAGTTTAAAGTATCCTCTTTCAAATAAAATTTTTTATGTTTGTTAATATTTACTTTTGTGTCTTTATTTCACGAACGGGTACTACTTTCCGGATGACCCTCGTATTTCCCTCTCATGCGTTATCACGACTGCATTCGGAATCAGCTTCAGCGTTGTTTCATTGTGAGTTCGCCGGGAGTATATCTCAGAACACGAGAGTGGAGAAGGGGAAGCGAAGGAGACGTGGTGCGGGGGAGTGGGAGGCGGGGCGTTGGATACGTGCGGAGAGAGGAAGGGCGTAACGAGTTCGCGGAACACAGGAGGGTGTGGCGAGTGAGGAAGAAGGGGGAATGAACGCACGCGATGGGTGGGGGGAGGGAGGGCATTGTGGGTGAAGATCGCTGGGCGACGCGGACATCTACTCGAGATAGCCAATGCTAGCCGATGCGATCCGAGCATAAGTCCACACGGATCCAACGGAAAGCCATCTCGCCGTGATTACACAACCATCTACACAGGTCAACTCAGTATCCGCGGCTGGACCGAGAAGGCTATGCGGCCGTCGGATCCGAAGAGATTATCATATATATATTTTATCCGTATTCTTTAAAAATTAAATTGATGATTAAATCTAGTGCGTAAATTGGAAGTATTGGAAATGTAAT